>NC_050461.1:27755174-28355174 GCF_903995425.1 Onychomys torridus | reverse complement strand
GGTTAATCCATCACATCCAACATCTAATAATATTGCACTCTGAAAATTAAACATTTCATTGGTCTACCTAGGGAAACCTTACTTACCAGGCTATCACAGGTGCAGAGACAAATTTTGAGTTTTTGTTTTAATCAGGCCACATATTATCTACTTGCAGTCATGCCAAAGAGGAATAAGTTGGCAAATGAGCCTTCTGTGCCTGCAATAGCACCAGTTTCTGGATGTAAGGCCAACGTTTAAAGTTGTTGCAAATGACTGTTGGTGGAAATGATACCTTGGGGTCCCTTAAACTTGGTATTGCAGAGATTTTTAGCCTCCTGGCTTTTCAGATCAAAATGTGCTAGGGTGAGGGCTAATTCTTAGGGCCCATCTTAATGTTGCCAACTTTTGCTTTGGCCGCATATTATTTCTTAGTAGAGAGGGATGCACAGTCTTGGAATAAACATTATTTATCTAAGTTGAAAACAAAAGCATCATAATGAACACAGTCTGTTGTCCTAAGATTGTCACTTAAGCCAATGGAACCATCTTCAATTGCCTAGCCCTGTTTTGTGCACAGATGCTTGGGGACCAAAGTTATATAGCAATGACAGGACTCTAGGATAATAATGAGCTTGTATGGTGAAGCAAAAACCTACTCAAGTCTAAATATGTTCTTAAGGCTTTGGCCATTGTATACAAATTTCTGTAACTCTAGAGTTAGGGTCTGCATTGACACATAGTAGCAGTAGGGGAAGGTCCACACTTTCTCCAGGACCCTTCTTAGAATACCATCTGTAACCCAGGGACTGTTACCTTGTGCCACTGGCCATCATTGATTCTGGTGGGGATCATGGTGCTAGTGTCTCCACTTCCCAGGTCATAACTGAAGTAGGGGAATCCATTTCTCAGTTGAACAGTAGCAAAATCAGCATGATTGATCCGAGCCATGTAAAAGAGCAAGCCTGATTCAGCTTCGGTTCGCACTTCCAATTCAATTGTGAGGCTGTGAAATGCAAATGTGGAAAGGAAACAGAAAACTAAGGGCATGGTTAGGCTATGAAAAAGTGGTATCATATGAGAGGGTGCACATTGATGAAGTATATAAAATCTGTAACGGGGGGAATTTCTAGGGTTATGAATCTCCTGCATATGAGCTCAAAGCAAACAGAATTCTATTTTCTGCTTCATTCAGTGGATGAAAAACAAACAATCCTCTAACACTAGGGATTTTTACATGTAGTTGATTAGGCTTGATTAAATGTGAATATTCAGTGCTTTGATGATGGGTTCCCATGTCACGCTCAAGAATAATACATACCGGTTTTTGACTTTGGTGTCATCAAAGGCAAGAGCGATGTGGCTGTTTTTGGAAAGCCCAAACTGCCTGCTCCCCGCCAGAAGAGCTGGTTCTGATTCTGCAACGCAGGGGCCCTGAGAAATACCAAGGACAGGGGATGAGATGGCAGCCTTTTGCAAACAGGCACTGCCGCAGTCTGCGTGTTTCCTATCTGTTCCCTTCCTGACTTTGAACAATGCAGACTTCCTCAAGAACACCCTCCCCCATCTTACTCACCTCTGTAGTCTGCAGCACACACAGGTGCTTATGAAGTGCTCAGTGAACCTGACCGAGTGTTCCTTAGCCACAGCCTGGAATCGCTAAAGGAATGTGTTAAAAAAAAGTGTATCGATACATTCATATTTTCTTTACTCTCCAAGGGAAACATGGTTGATATTTCTGGGGAAATTGCATTTTCTTTTCCACATTTACTTCACTGATGAGGAGTTTTGTTTTCAGAAGATGGAACAGGGAGAATTATGGGATAGCCACGTGGATTGTAAGAGCAGAAAAATGTGTCCCTTCTTGCCCTCCCCATTTCCATTTCCCACTACAGTATTTTTTTCCCTTGAAAATTATCAGTCCACTAGAAGGTTGCCGTAAATTCAGAATTTCAAGATGGTGTATCTAAACCTGCAAGTCAGCCCATTCAGGGCCTTAGCTAGTTGCTAGGCAACCAGCATGCGTTTTTTTTTTATCTTTTCTTTTCTTTTCTTTTTTTTTTTAATGCAACCCACCATACACCATTTCCACTGTTGCCATTCAAAGATCAGCTTCCTAGGGTGGTTGAGAGGGGCAACTAGGTACATAGAAGTGCAGTTACTAGCTTTAATACTACACTGTCACTACCAGGAAATTCATAATAATTTTTGATGAAGGGGCCCTGCATTTCCCTTTTGCACACGGCCTCGCCAATCATATAACCAATCCTGGCAATTTGAACAGCTCAGGAAATGGGGCTCCTCAAATGACAAAGCCACAAGCCTTTTCCTCATCTGTTCTCTATTTTTAGACGCTAGCTTGCTGCACAGGTAGCTGAAGAAGTCGTTTGGAACACAGGCTACGTGAGAATCCATAACAATACCGTGCACCCTTGCACACACACATCTGCTTTTCAGATCTGAGATTTATAGCTATGAAAGGGTAGCCGCCCCAGCCAACGCTGACTAAGCAGGGCCTCCCAAACAGCCCGGGGCAGGCTTTTGATGAGGGGTGTTCTTCTCCAGCAGAGTATTTCAGACATGACTCATCAGCACCTAGGACATCTTTATGCAAGGAAAAGTCTTATTTTCTTTTCTCTTGAGCTTAGTCAAAGGCACTGCTATGCCACAGCAGGTAAAAGGGCTTAAAAGTGTTGTGAAAGCTCTAAAATTGGTCTTTATGGAGGTAGCTCCTTTCTTGCCTCCCAGGAGGTGGTCAGTTACAAAGAGAAGCCTGGCTGAAATTTGTACACCTATGCAAAAGCCCAGTGGGTAGGGCAGGATAATTCTATTCACAATACCCAGCAGTACTGTCCTTATTACATGGCCAACAAAGAAAGCCCAAATGGAAAGCCTTCAGTGGCTTAATGTCCTGTCCCACAAAGACTACGGATAGAATCATGATCCTTTATCAGGCTTCCAGGGGTATTTCCTGTACAGAGGACCTTCTCAGAAAATATCATAATGTGTATCCTTTCTTAGAATTCCCCAAGAGAATCTATATGTTGTGAGTTCTTGGAAACAGAATTTTACCATAACACCTAAACTTTTAGCTCTGAAAACAGATATTGAAAAGCCAATGGATGCCAAGGAATTCGGAGCCAGTAATGTGCACCCTGAAGAAATGCACTAGCAGGTAATGCTGCTGTAACTACTGCTGCGGCCACTTATCCATTCACCCAAGGCTACGTTAACACCAAATAATACTCCAATATGTCATTTTCTAAGAGGACTCTTTGAATGATCAGGATGACAGTTAGGTATTTTGTTAGTGGTATGTTTTGAACAGCTTTTGTCTTTGAATGTCACGTGGTAGCCAAACCCCATGACTGCCTGTTGGGAGACTGGGCAGGTACGGAACAGGTCCTCACTGACCATGAAACTGCTATTAAATTTTCTAGGCAGTCATTTTAGAAACACTTAAAGTTGGAAGGGATTTAGTCCAGGTCCTTTGATTCCGATGTCATTTTATAACATGACTCCTTAGGCAAGAGAATACTGTCAGAGACCACCTTCATGTCTGTATAAGGGAAGGGGGTCAAGAGGATCAGTGAGTATAACAGTGCCCTCAGATTGCTCAAAGTCATAGAAGAGAGTGGAAACAAGCCCATCTTCTAACAGGCCAGCCCTTCATATAGCCACAGTGGCAGATTCTTACCACTGATTATTGGTAGGATGCATACCCTGTATATCACCTCAGTAAACACATCCATAATTTATATCCCTTCATAAAACTGGTTCTTGGCAAAGGATAGAAGTGTAACTGTGGTGGATTATGTGAGCATATATCTATCTACCTTAGGACTTAAATGTTTAAAACAAAATTCTCTTCCAAGACAATGTTTCCCTATGAATCCACCCATCTCCATTTGCTTGGCTTCACTGGATCTTGCCAAGTCTCCATCACCTGGGGGATCCGATGTTAGGGTGGGTCCAGGGCCACGCTAGAGGTTTGCCTGCTGTGGTGGGGGCTTCCCTTCCTCCCTGCTCTTGGATAGAGGGTAGACCTTCTCTTCCTGTAGCTTAGCTTCTTTTCCCTTTCCAACCTTCTAAGTGGGGGAATACCTGAGAGCAACTAGCAAATGGTACTTCTCATGGAATGAAACCATCTTGTCAGCAAGGGCATTTTCAAGGCAATCCTCCATGGAAACCTAAGCTAAGCAAGAGCGGTCAGAGAAATGGAGAAATGGTCAAATCACAGCTTTTTTTTCTTCTTATTCCTCTCAGCTGATGAGAATCTGAGAAAGGTCTTTTTCTGTGTTTTGGAAACACTGATCTCTGAAACGTGTTAAAACAACAATAATTTAAAAACTCAGCCTCACCAGAGGCTCATCAATCTCAGCATGTTACACTTCTGCCACCTGGTGGTGATGCTTGATAATACATGTAATACATGGGGAAAGGTGATAAAGGACAATTTGCTTTGTCTCTGCTTTGTAGGGGATAATTCCTAGGCATACAGGGATGTGGGAGGCTTAGTGGAGTAGTGCATTTGTTGATGAGGGCATGAAGTGACTTGAAAGGATTCTGAAGGGAGCCATGTTTCCTGGAGGTCAGTTGTCATGGCAAACCTTCCCGTGGTTAAACTTCAGGTCAGAATAAAGTCATTTCCAATTCCTGATGCAAAGTTGACACTTGGAAATAAATTGTCAAATCCAAGGCAGCATATCATATCTTGGTAAGCATACTCTGACTTTAGATAGCTGTAGAGCAGAGATTTTAACTGTGTTTATCCAAATGGACACCAAATGATGACTCATGCTAAAAGTTGTATAATTTTCTTCCTGTATGACTCAATGATCCCACTAATAAGTGTGGGCTAAGCTCCCATCTGATCCTTGCTTTTGGTGATCTTTGTGGGTGAATACTAAACAGGTACTTTTGCAGCTCCAACTTCAATGTCCTGACTTATACACTACTTCCTGCTGTGTTTGTTGAGATGCTGAATCATGTTACCTCCTTGTATGTGAGCTCTTGGGTGGGGATGGGGTCTTTCCAGTGATATGCCTTAAGACATTTCCTTGGAGTGTGGAGAATGTACATTTATCCTTTAACTACGTGTCAGTGCCCAATTGATTTATCCTATGGCTTCAACTGTATATAGCTTTTAAAGTTGAGCATTGATGTTGCTACAGGAATCACTTTCTATTGCTCTGGGTTTTTTTTTTTTTTTTTTTTTTCCCTTTTCAGCTCACTTCTTCTCTTCACTTCCCCCAAGAGACCTTATCAGAACTCTTCATTTCTATCAGAACTTGGAAGTGCTACATTCAACACTCCAGGAAGATTCAAATAAAAGAAATGCAGCCAACTTGTTGTATGCCAATCCTCATGGGCTGGGCTTTTCAGGAAGGCTTGGAATCAAGAGTACACACTTGTCCCATTTGAACACATCAATATATTTCTGTATTGATAAGCCCAGATGCTTACTCATCCCATCACTGTCATTCTAGATGAGAAATATTCACAAGTATAACACACAGGGAATCTCTACCTCCCCAACCATAGTAGTGGGCTAAATAATCAGAAAAAATACAAGGGGCTGCTAGGCACTTGCACTGTGAAATGAAATAACATGATAACATGCAGGAAATATTGTGTAATCTAGGATGGTGGACCACATAATAACTATAGGATTGACATATCCACTTCACAGGGCAGGGCTGTCCCAGGGTACTTTTCAATTAGACTGAAGCCTAGTGAATGTTTTCTTTGCACTCTAAGCAGCTGGCAAGGTAGGGGGGAAGGGTGTAAGGAAGATAAGGATGGGCAGGAAGGACAGGGGTTCCTGTCAGCTGTCAGTCAAGACATATGAGGCTTGCAGAGAGTTCTCACTTCCAAGATTAACCTGTGATGATTTTAAAAATCTGAACTCAGAAATGTTGAAAATTAAAAACAGATAGAAGCCAGTTCCAAAAAGCATTTAATTCTTGAGTTTGAAATTGCTTATAAATAGAACACTCATCAGCACCTAAGGGCTCTTAGCATGTGTGTCCACCCTGGAAGTGTGGAAGGTTAGACCAACTAGTTCTCATAGAAGGATTAACAGCGTGGTGGGGTGTTAGCACAGGCTAGGCCTTGTTCTAGGTATTTTACGGACAGTATGTAACTCCACACCTAATGATCTTTCAAAGCTAGGTGTCCTGACTGTCACTGCATTACTTCACACTCAGAGAGGACCTCACCTGCACAGCTCAGTGAGCAATGGTAAATGGCCTTTTTATCCCCTCTCTGTTCCTTCCTAAGTAGCCATGATGACATTAATCTTACATTTATTGGGCTTTTGATAAATATGTTTTATAAAGTAAATTACTAAATTGTTAACTTTAGTCACTTCTAAAAAGAAGATTATGCTTTCCAAAAAAGGAAAGAAATAAACCCAATTAAAATGGATAATTTGTATCATACGAAATAGGAGCCAAACCTCAAAAATACAATTCTGCTTGGTGTGGTGGCGCACGCCTTTAATTCCAACGCTTGTGAGGCAGAGGCGGGTGGATCTCTGTCAGTTTGAGGCCAGCCTGGTCTACAGTGAGAGAATCTGTTTTAAAACAAACAAACAAAAAATCATGAAGTTGGAAAGTCCTAAAACAATTCTGACCCTCCAGTCACAGATGTGTAGGAGGAGAAAGAGCAGGTGGAGTTCAGGTCTCTATTACTTGTGTGTATAATGAGTCCACACTGCCCCTTCTCTCATGGGGTCACGTGAGAGTTAGGGTTCTGTGCTGAGGTGAGTGAGTTATAAAGATTGTTGCTCTTGCAGAGGATCCTAGCACCCACATGAAGGTTCACAACCATACTTTAGAACTAGATCCAGTTCTAAAGGATCCAGTACTTTCCTCTGAACTTTGTGTGCATCACGTGGTGCACATACATACATGCAGGCAAATACTCAAACATATTTAAAAAATAAATACTTTATAAAGGAGTTGGGATTGCCAAGACCTTTTCTACTCATGATACAGTTTTTTCTTGATCTACAAGTTGGCCTGCTCCTCACACCTTGGCATCAGTCTTGTCTACTAAGCGCAGCGTTTTTGAAAAAAGTTCAAGCATGTTTGCTAAAAGATAGTGAAAACCGGAATTAGAATAAGAGGTTCCAAGAAAAACTCATTTGTAAAAATCTCCATGTTTCTAAAAACTGTGCTCTTCAGAAAGCCGAGTGGTGTGCTTGAGGGACCCCATCAAGCCAAGTCTGTAGGATTTACAGGAATATCCTAGACTCAAATGGGTTGTATAATAAGAGAGAAGCACAAAGGGATACTAGGTTCTGGCACTGTGTCAAGTGAGATAACATGTGGGAAATGCTTTCTAACTTTGGATGGCTGACAATGTATTAACCACAGATTGTGCTATCCATTTCACAAGGAAAAATGAGGGCCTCTGTAGAGACTACCAACGATCTTCTCTACCCAAACAAACCCACACACAAAGATGAAGCCCTGCTGATAAAAAGGTCCAGGAGGTTTTGCTTGACCAAATATGATAACTAATTAAGAGGCATCCTATTGATGCATCTGTTGGAAGCATCCATGTAGCAGTGGTACCCCAGGGAGAAACCACCCTACTTGACCATGGGCTTCCTGTTATTTACTGGTAACTCTAGGCATTTCTTTATGTAAAGACTGGGATAACAATACTTCTAACTACACACACACACACACACACACACACACACACACATATACATACACACACACATATATATGAAATAATATAATATAAAAATAATATCTTATAAAAATAAAATCCCAATTGTCAAAGTTCCACATACACCATATCCTTTTTCAGGCAGTTAGAAATTATCTTTTCAAATTCTGATGGAATTTGACAGCTGGGCTGTTAATATCCTCACTTTACAAGTTAGGGTCCTGGCCTTGATTACTAAGCAACTTTCCCACATTCACTCAGATGGTCGACTTGAGAGCTGGGATTGGGGCATTGGTTGGTGACTAGATCTCAGGATTTCATGAAGGATATCCCACCTCTGATAATGTGGCATATTTTGTGTGACTCCCTCTGTGTGTATGTGTGTGCGTGTGTGATGTGTGTGTGGTGTGTATGTGTGTGGGGTGTGTGTGTGTGTATGTGATGTGTGTGTGGTGTGTATGTGTGTGTGTGTGTGTGTGTGTGTGTGTGTGTGTGGTGTGTAAGTGTATGTGGTGTGTGTGGTGTGTGCGTGCATGTGTATACAATAGAAATCATGTCAGATACAGACATCCATCTATGTGATATTTACAGACTGTTGCAGTTATATGTTACCAGTTTTAATAGTTAAAACCATAAGTTATATGTGATTTATGTGCAAAATTCAAAGGGACTGCATCTTGGCATGATTATCTCAGTGTATTGGTATTATGAATGGCTTTGAATCTGGATTCTGATATCCTCTGTCCTCTTCAATTTCTCAAAGGAAAAATCAGTTCCAGTTCATGAACATCAAAATTAAAGGGAAAGATACAAAGATAAAAGCAACCCAAAAAAGAGGTGAGGAAGCCAGGTTTTTATACACAGGTTCCTGTTGACAGAGTCTACTAAATCCCTTGAACAACTTCATTCTGGAAATGACTCAAAATCGAAGGTTCAAAAGCAGTGTCTGTGTGAACACTTACATGTACCAGAGTGGGGGCCGGGGAAGGGAAGGCAGGGACAGGCACTGGCTGAGGCTGGAGGGTGACTTCTGTTGGAACTGCATCTTCTTCATCCTCACGGGGCTTCTGGTAGGCACAGCGGCCAATGTCAGCATTTTTGAAGGCAACAGGCTGTGCAAAGTCCATGGGGCTAGTCAAACACAATCAAAATGAAAGTTTTTTTTTTTTTTTTTTTCTCTCATTTTTCATTGTCTTCTTCCTTAACAACTAACTCAGTCCCCAGCTCTGACTTGAAATGGTCAGGGTAGAATTTCAGGTCTAGATTAACAGTATTCATCACCCCCTCCCTACTGCGGTTTTGGATAACGTGGATGTTAATAGCGACCCTCATAATGAATGAAGAGCAAGCAGGCAGCAGAAATGGAAGGCACTTACACAGAATTAATAACAAGATTCCACACGCAGCCTTCAAAAGCAGGAACATTCCTGAGTGGGGAGGGCTGAAATTCAGGGGGAGCGCCCCCGACAAAGAGCTTTTTCACTTCGATAGGCTGCTCCACTGTCAGGTTTTGTGTGTGTCTTCTGTCTTCATCAACTTGGACAGTGAAGATGCTGATAAAACATTTAAAGATGAAAAACATCCAGCGCAGTTAGAAACGTCTTTCCTGCCACCTCTTATTCTATGCTCCTAGAAATTAATTTTCCTATTATGCTCTCATTATTACTACTGTTGAAAAGAAGCCTAGCTGGCTTTGAACTCGCTATCTTTCAGCCTCAGTCCTTTGAGAGCTAGGAGTTTGCAAGCATGTCCCATGGCATTCTGATCTCCCATGGTTTTTAAGATAGCCCAGATTACATGATTAGGACCTCTACACCAAGCAACTAGCAAACACCATTGTCTCCTCGGACTTTGTCTCATGCCTTGCTCATTAGCTTGTACTGAAAGTTTATTGAAACTAGGCAATTGTCCAGCTGGGACACGTGTCTCTGATGCAGGTGGCAACACGGGTTTGCAACCCAACACACATTCCGTGAGAACAGAGGCCTTGGAGCTTTATAGCAATGTCTAATCGGATAAGGATCTGTGAGTTTGGCACAGCATGGGGTTGCATTTTGTCTGGCTCTTTACGTCCTGGTTTGTGCTAGCTATTATCTTCTTGCTAGGGGACAAACTGTCCTCCCGAGAGCTTAGATTGCAGGAATCAACAGCAAACACTTACAGTACATTTTATAAAGAATGTAGCTGCTGGCTTTTGAATAGAAGAGGCAGGCCAGAACACCAAGCTAATTGTTCCTTGCAGTGATTTTCCTCAGTGGCTGTTTCATTAATTTCCCTAATTTGCTTATGAGTGATTACTCACACACTACTAATTGAGAACTGCATACTACTTATTCACAACAATCCTTGGATCCAGGGGCAAAGAACCAAGATACGGAGTTCTAATGATGAAAATGACCAAAGGCATTTTCTATTTTTCTTTGTACAAGCAGGTTTTGAGCTTGGTTCCCAACAGTAATCACAATGCTGCTCGTCATTGTGGATGGATTGTAAATGGATTATGGAGAATTTAGCTCTTATCTGAAGATGAGATCTAAGTGCCCAGGTCCAAATTCAGCCTTAAAAATGCTATATTACCTGATTTTGTTAGCAGAGTAGTAGGAAGAAAGAGAGGGATGGAGGGAGGGAGGAGAGAGGGGGGATAGAAGGAGATGGAGGGGGAGGGATATTAAGGTGAGCAAGCTGGAAATAAGAAATTAAGACAAGTCAGAACTTGGAACTGAGCAGTAGATCTACTTTGGTCTAACTCCAGCATAAGAAAATAGAACAAAATAAACTTTGTAATGGCCCAAAATGTCACAGTTCAGGGGGTTAGAGGTACAAGAAAGACTGTGTTACAGAAGGAAACTAGTGAGAACTTTGTTTTAAAAGAAAAGACTTGGAAGATGTTGGCAAAACCCAGGAGGTTCAACGTTACTGCTCAGTGTTGGACGTGAGACATTCACTCACATCCAAGTGTGAGTGACTCACTGAGATGCGCCTTCCCCCAGCCAGTGTTCTCTTGCTGAAGCCCTGTTTTTTTCTAAGGCATTGAACAGTGCTCCCAAGGATTTAGCTGGAGATAAGTGAGAAACATCCATTGATAGGAACTTTCTGGTCTTGATTAGAGTGTTAAAGAACCAGGGGCCCTTCTCTTTCTAAGGTAGGTTCTCCAAATGTCCTGTTCTGTCTGGGGGAACACAGCAACGGGCCTTACTCTGCTGAAATGCAGAAGGAATGTGAGCCTTTAGGAGGACCAGACTGGAATTCAGTATTAATGTGGCATCTTCCTAGCAGCGTGACCTTGGGCAAGTTATTTAATCATGCTTAGTTTCATTTTATTCATTTATAAAATGGAGATTAAAAACACGCACTTCAAACAGTGGAATACATTAATTAAGAGATTGCCCTGAGGCTGTGGTATATAATAAGGGCGATGCTAGAAGACTACAGTTGATCTTTTTTTCTTGCATTTTACATTCAAGAAACATTAAATATAAATAATTGATTTAGTTCCCTTTCAGATAAGGGCATTAACAATGTTTCCATTCCGATGTGATAATCTGTTCTAATTTTATTATTTTTACAGATTTATCTTATTATTTAATTATTTGTATGTGTGTCTCTGTGTAGGTATATTTGAGTATGAATGCAAGAGCCTATGGAATCCACAAGATGGCACTAGATGCCCAGGAGCTGGAGTTATAGATGGTTGTGAGCCATATGATATCGGTGCTGGGAACCAAACTTTGGACCTTTTATAAGAGCAGTATGTGCTCTTAACCACTGAGCTATCTTTCCAGCCCTTCATTTATAACTTTTAACTGATAGGCTACTTCATGCAAAACACTATAGTAAACACTCATCCCCTAGTAATAAGTTAGCTGATTATTTTCTTTGAAAATTTCAGTGGTTGATTCACACAGTCTCATAATTATTTTATTTCTTGTACTTTCCTCCTCATTTGCAAAATAGGTCCAATAATTTTCAAGTCAGTAGCAATTGTGTATGTGGAGGAAAGTATTAACTGAGCATTTGTAATTTACATGAAAAATAAAATATTTTTAATTGACATATATCAAATGTTATGGGAGACAATGCTTGGAATGTCTGAATCATGGTCTCTGGAAGTTCTAACTTCTGAAAATCTTCTAAGTTGATGGTCTTTAGCCATATTCTGTACCTGTCTGTGTACCAAATTCTGTACCAAATGCTTTCAAAGAGGACAGAATCTACTCAGTCCTTTATCCCAGTCACTCAAAGTGCTATTTCAGGTCTTAGGGTTTCAGAGTTTAAGTCCAGTTTGAGCTGATGTCCATGGGGTAGTCTCCAGGGGAAAGATTAAAATCAAGGCAGTCACAGTAGGAAGGGTCCCTGAGTGCCAGGAAGTGAGATAAGAAGATGATTGATGTGAATTCATTTTTATTTTTAAAATGAAGAGGTAGAAAAGGAGAGAAGGGGGGCTAAAAAGGAGCAAAAGGGGAGAGAACTTTTGTCTCACAACCTGCCAAAATTTAAATAATTTAAAGATGTTACTGCAGTTACCATAATATTCTGGAATTGAGGAAATGAAATGATTGGCCTAGAGCATGTAAAAAGTGTAGGGAGAAAGCAAATATTTCCAAATTAGTAAGAACACACCATACTCACTATCTAGTAATATTAAATCTTTGAAGTCCCCACTGGGTAAGATCAAACAACAGACCAAGCATAGATGGAATATTAAGGCTGGTTATAACTGGTTTTAAACCTGGCTTTTGTTTCTGCTATGTATGCAATTTGAGGCAAATTATGCAATGTTTTCTCATTTGGGATAAAAGGACCTTAATACACATCCTCACACACAGTTTAAAATGATTAAAAGACAATCAGCCTGGAATCCAACACAGTGCATTCCTTAGAATTGATATATGAAGCCGTACAATGTTGCTAAGTGATGTTCGTGCACTCATTAGTAATGTCTGGTTAACCAGCTTCCTGTGTTTGCTTAGAGAGTAGACAATGACTGTATTTTGACCTTAGGGTGCCAAGGAAGACACTGTAGTAAATGGCTCCTGTTTTGGCACAGAATTAGCTAACCACACAGTCATCTGTCTAATACATCAACTTGTAACTAACAGTGAATGGCAAACCTGTTTGTTTATATGGCTAATTAACCGAGTGACCAGTTTTCAGGGATGTATTGTGTACAGAGCTTAATCAAATGAAATTTGGATTGATGGCCAACAGCTGTGAAGTTGGCATAATAAAATGCCCTTCTTGAAGAAACACCTGTTCAAAGGACACATTAATATAGCAGGATGACACATATGGGGATTTCTAAACTCTTTCCCTTGAAAATAACATACTTTTGGTGAATTTTGGTCACCTACATTTCCCAAATCTGTATTTGTTTGTGGAAATTATTTGAGATTTAAGGACTTGTAAAACATCTATCCCACAGTGAGAAAGATTAATGTTTAGCAAATGGCCTAAAATCTAGATGAAAAGACATGTGAAATTGGTGTTCTAACGTGCTCCCCAAAATTTGAGTGAGAAAATCTAGTCTGTCTTCCCCCAACACCCCAGACACCCTATGATACCTAGCTTTAAATCAGTACAAGTTCTGAGTTGTCTGAATATTGATCACTCATTTTTCTCAATCATGGTTTCCAACCCTTTCAGTCTAGACACAACACAGATGCTTAGTATTAATTCAGCTCACAAACAAATGCTCTGTATCACAATAACAGAAAAAAAACCAAGGAAGGCTTTATTATTTACTGAGAAAACAAGAAACCTCATTAGCTACCTAAACGGTTACCTATACAAGAGGACAACACAGGCCTTCGGTGTATGAGAGCAGCTACTTCTTTGGACCATTGCTGCACTTTCATACTTGCTGCCCTCCCACATGCTCTCTGAGTTTTGAGGTTTCATCAGATTGAATTCCCAGTTCTTTTCTCTGCCTTTGCTTTAATAAATGGATTGCTGGTCTGGAGGTCTAAGGCCTCCAAGTCTCTGGGCTTCGATTTTCTTTTCCTCTCATCCTCCTTCTGAACTAATTGCCTCCCTGAATTATTACATGGTATTTTGATGAAGAACACAGATGACTTTCCCAATAAAGGAAATACAAAGTGTTGTGCAGAAATGAGAGATCAGTTTATATGCTTTAAGGATGATTTCTTGGCTCTGGATTAAGGACAAGTATCTTTGGAGATGTGTAGAGAAGTAACTATACATGATGACAGATGGCCACCATTCTCCTTTTCTACTTTGATCCCCTTCTCCCAGAAAGTCACTACAGGGTCCTGCTGCCACTTTAGGGGGACAGACAGAGATGAAGCACATTGTAAGAGGCTCTGTATGTCTCATAGCTACCATCATGCTCCATAGTATTGATGATGGTTTTCTTTCTTCTCTCTCTCTCTCTCTCTCTCTCTCTCTCTCTCTCTCTCTCTCTCTCTCTCCCTCCCTCCCTCCCTCCCTTCCCCTCCCTTCCCCCTCTCTTTCTTTCTTTTTAAAGACTTACTTATTATGTATACAGTGTTCTGCCTGCATGTATGCCTGCAGGCCAGAAGAGGGCAGCAGAGCTCATTACCGATGGTTGTGAGCCACCATGTTGTTGCTGGGAACTGAACTCAGGACCTATGGAAGAGCTAGCTGCCTTTGATCCATCCTTCCAGCCCCCCAACACCAATGATGGGTTTCTAAGCAGCTGTCCTAACTGGTTTGAAACCTGAGTGAGCTAGCAGCAGCCAGAGGCTGCTGGCTTGGCCTGACCTATTCTATGATTATCTTATTAGAGAAAAAGCTACTTGCAAGGTGCAGGGGAGTGATTTTTCCTTATCTCTAGCTGGAGAGGATACATTGTGTGAAGGCGGTGGGAAGAGCCACAAAGAAGGGAAAAGCTAGTCATAGAATTCCTCAGGCCCTTGCCAATGAGGTTTCCCAAACACAAAACGCAAAGAAGAGGGCATCGGTGCATTGTCACCGTCTGGAGTGTGTGGTCTGCCATGCACACAGGGAGGTTCGGGCAGAGAGCTGTGCTCACAAAGGCAGTCCACATTAGACACAGTAACGACACCTGCTCTAGCCCCTGTTACCCTCTAGTTCTTTCCACGTGGACCGAATGTTCTCTCCCATCGTGAAACAGATTCGGCTCTGGCTTGATGACAATTTTCCTCATTGTTCGTGTCCCGGAGGAGAGATGCACTTCCAGACGGCCCTTGTTGAGCAATATGGCATAATAGGCCTGCAAAAAAAAAAAGGTACTGAAGATAAAACAGGAGTAGTATCTATGACAGCTGTAGTAGTTGATATCCTGTCACAAGCACAGAGAAGCCAAAGGAGGATGTCAGGTACTGCCCTAACATTCTGCCTCACCCACTTGGAATAGGCTTTCTCACTGAAGCTGGAGCATCCCTCAAGCCCCAGCAATAATCCTGTGTTAGAAGTTCTCATCTAGCCATATCTCACTACTCATGTAGATCCTAGGGATTTGAATTCAGGTCCTTATGCTTGCAGCCATCTCCCTTGCCTATCAATATTTACTTAGAGATGATAAGGATGTGGGAATGTCTTTTTAAAAATCCATTACCATGTTGCTTGTTGGGTAACGGGGCAGGTGGATATATTAATATCGGTTGTCTGACAAGATTCTAATGCTCCACGTAACAGCTTTGCTTACTTCTGTCCTCTATCTTACAGGATCTGTCAGGAATCAAAGGGTGTCAACAGAATCGTTCTCCTTTACACAAGTGGGCAGCTAGTTTCTAGAAATGACTCAATCTCATGGCATTTGAGTGTTTAGACTTTAATTTTTCTCCAAGCTGGTGGAATAGATCACTGCCACAAACATGTAACTTGTCTCCCACATTTAGAAAGAAGGAAAACAATTTTCCATCCACAAACATGCTTGTTTTCTTCTTGTCAGTGTTACCATGGCAACCAGTATGGTTTTGATATCCGATTATGAACTCCGGGGAGCTTGGGTGCAATCCTGGTACCCAAAGCTGATGTTACATGCACTCCCTCTCCTGTGTGGTAGCAGGGTAGCTGCTGCATAGTAACCATTCTGTGCTTCACGTGTAACTGATGGTTAATATGTTTTCCATCTGCATCACCATCCCTTCAGTAATTCACTAGGTTATCTATGCAACTGTGTGTCCAGTACACAATGCACTGAAGATTAGCCCTCATCATCCCTCAATGGGGCCACCACAAGCTACTTACTCAAAAACTATTTTAACTGATTGTTTGAGATGGAAAACACATTTAGGGCAACACAATCAAAAATAACCTTCTGGATATTTCAGCTGTTAGCTTTCACAAATAAAATGTATCCATTTAGACAGCACTGATTCAAGCACATCTGAACAATTCAACACTGTTTCCTTTTTCAGATAACAAATATTATACGATTTTAAAAGCTAGGTACTCATTATCATTAAATGTTTGGGGATTGAAATTTCATTTCTGATGCACTTTGTACTTTAGTACTTATTGTCTTCTTATGTTAATTGTCTTAATCAGGAACACATTCTATTTTAAAAATTTCCCTGAAATCTGGTGATTTAATCTGTTTATTCAGTGCTAAGAAATTTGGAGCTGACAGGTGTTTAATTATTAGCAGTGGCCAAGGGGATGTGGTAAAAATCTCAGAATGTTTGGTTTGGTCCTCCATGTAATCGAGTATCATTTGCAAAAGTGAGAAAAGATTTTTATTTTTCTGGATTAGAAGATGAAGACTTGGTAGCACTCCTTTTCATATTGGTCCAATATGAGAAGTTAACTATTACTTTTCTTCCTTTATGTGTCAAGAAAAATATTTGAAAAAACTTTTTAAATTTTAAAAATTATGTTTATATGTGTATATCTGTGTATAAGTATGAGCATGTGAGTTCAGGTGCCTAAGCCAGAAGAGGGCATCAGGCCCTCTGGAACAGGACTTATAAGTAAGTGGTGGTTATGAGCCATCCATTTGGGTTTTCTGAAGCACAGAAGGCATTGTGAACTCGAGAGCCATCTCCCCAGCCCCTTGAGAATGTTTCATTATGGCTGATATGGGCCTCACAACGTAAATGTCCTTGTGTAAGTGATGAACGTGTTTCTGCTCTATAGTCAAATCTGCTGTAATCCACCATGCAACTTAAGAAGCTAGCATCAGATATCCACTGAGCTTCTTACTGATCGTGGCTTTCTGCTTCCACATCTCAGAGGTACCGCTATTGTGGGATTTATTACCCCAGGGTTTTAAAAATTACTTTTGAAGAGTCACATATGTATTTGTAAGTAATACACTCCATGCTTCTTACAGAAACCTATGCAAATGATATCACCATGTGCCCTGAGCCTTCATTGTTACTTAGTTCTCAAACATCCCTGTTGTCTTGTTAAATTGTAATTCATCCCTTGCAACTCCTGCTTTCTACACCATTAAGCCAAAATGCTAGTTTACTGGTCTCTTCTCCAGGTGATAAATATTTGGGTCCTTTTCCACTTATGTGCTATAAATAAGAACTGTACTTTGGCCTGCTTTTGTACTTGTCTCAATGTGCGCCCATGAATGGGGTGGAATTGCTGGCTTGTAGAGTACCTATGAGGTCCACCTTATAGAACGGATTCAAAGCAGTTACTAGAGCATCTGTATCAATTTCCTCTGTCCACAGCAGTAAGAATTGCCTTTAACAAAGGCCTTGCCAACACTTGGCATTACTATATTTCATAATGTTCAGTCGTTCCAGTGGATATAAAATCTAGTGTGGACTGAAAATGCATTCCTCTCTTACCTCAAAGCTCAGTGTTTTAAAGATATTTTTGCATCCATTGTGCTTTCTCTTCTGCGAAATGTCTAGTCAGATATGTTCATTATTGTACATGTTTCAGTTGTATCTTGGTTTCTGAAAGTTGCTTTCATATTGTGGTTACTAGGTTTTCTGATGGTTACATTAACAATACTTTTTCAGGCAGATGCTTACATTTTGTGCTTTTTGATGAATGGAGAGTTTGAATATTAATGTGGTTGTACTTATGCTCTTATTTTATTTTCTAAATCTCTTCCAGGAGATCAGAAAGATCAAAAGTATCTATCTGTCTGTCTGCCTATCTATCTATCTATCTATCTATCTATCTATCTATCTATCTATCTATCTATCATCAATTTAGATCTATCTAATCTAGCTATATCTACCTCTAATATATATATATATGTGTGTGTGTGTGTGTGTGTGTGTGTGTGTGTGTGTGTGTGTGTTTGTAGCGAGTGAGTGAGGGAAAGAGAGAAAGAGAGTGGATGGAGAGGACAGGAGAGGAGAGGAGAGGAGAGGAGAGAGAGAGAGAGAGAGAGAGAGAGAGAGAGAGAGAGAGAGAGTTTTCTTTCTATGTAGCCCTGGTTGTCCTGGAACTCATGATATAGACCAGGCTGGCTTCAAACTCACAGAGGTCTACCCTGCTTCTGCCTCCTCAGTGCTAGAGTTAAAGGCGTGTGCCACCATGCTGTGCTATTTTCTGCTAAAAGTTTTAAACTTACTTTTCTTTCCATATTTACACTTTTAATTTTCTGGAAATTTATTTTTCATTTGGATATGAAGTAGAAATTGTTTTATTCTTTTCTGTATAGAAACCAACCCCCTGGAATCATTCAGGGAAAGCTTACTCTTTTCCTAATGATCTGGGATACCACCTATTTGTAAATGTCATTGTATTTATACTTGGAGCTATCCAGTCTTCTCTGTTCTACACTATCTGGACAGAATTTTCCAAGAATGAAAGCATTACTACAGTCTAAATCTCTGACTCAGAAGGAACAATATCTGGTACAGGAGCATTTACCACCAAATGTTCTTCCATTTCAGGAATTTGGGTGGATTTTGATTTTTGCTATAAAATAAAAATACTTAATATGCTATGGTTTTCAAGAATGATAAGATGGTATTCTTACTGAAATTAAATCTGTACATCATATTAGGGAGAATTGACATATTTTAATAATGAGTTTTTCTCTCCTAACAAGATGAATGTGTGCACTCATTGAGGATGACTTTAATGGCTTTCAATAAAACTTTGCAGTTTTCTCATTTATGACTAACCTGCTGTGTTTATTTTCAAGCTCACACTTCCTCGTGTTATCTAGCTGCTTGTTCTTCTGTTGCTGCAGCTGAGCGATTGATGCATATGAAGTAGCCTAGGTCCTAATTTTACAGCATGTCACATGTCTGTGATGGTCTTCCATCAGGACCACTGATCATCATCTTCTTACAGATGGAATATTTCTTCCTCCTAGTTCACTAAGTGTTTTTTTTTAAAATAATGAATGTTGTTAAATTGTACCTAATGTTTTTTAATCTATTATGACAGTTTTATGATTTTTAAAAATTTTAAGATATTAGATTACAATGGCATTTCTTAACTCTATTTAGGTATTTGTTCATTTTGTGAATGTGTGTGTGTGGATATGTGGGGGCCACATAACTGCCATGGCATGAGGCATGAAGCAAGAGTCAGAGGACAACTCGTGGGAGCCGGTTCTCTTCTTCCAGCATGTGGGCCCCAGGAATCAAGCTCAGGCAACTCATCCGGCAGCAAGGGCCTTAGCCCACTGGACCACCTCTCCAACCTCTCTGTGCATTCTTGAGATTCTCAAGGTTCTGTGGTGCTTGCTCCTCTGACCTAATCTTTTGTTGTAGGCTTAATTACGTTTTGGAAAGAAATTAAGATTTTATTGCCTACTAATGATTACTTAATATTAAAATCTAACAATTTAAAAGGCCTCCCATCAAGGCTTGGGAGACTGCTTAGTTGGTAAAGTACTCACTTTGCAAGCATGGGGACTTCAGTTCAATCTCTAGAACCCATTTTTTTTTTTTTTTTTTTAAATATCCAGGTGTAGTGGCACATGCCTGTGATTCTAACACTGGGGAGGTGGATACAGGCAGATTCCTTGGGCTTGCTGGCCTGACAGTCTAGCCTACTGGGTGAGTTATAGGGCAGTGTGAGACTCTGTCTCACACACCTGCACATGACATGCACCTGTGCACACACACACATCCCGCCCTACAAACACATACACACATACAAACGTCTAATAAAAATGACACAATCTCATTTGCAAAAGTGTTTTCGTATTCATAGATATATTTGTAAAATAGTTTGTTTATTCGCTTGATCATCCCTGATGTGATAATAGCTATGACTCCTCACTGAGAATAATCAGTCCTGGTTAAACAAGATGATAGTCAAAATAAATACTTCAGTTCTAAACTATAAAACCAACTCTATGGTGCTATTTCAGGCAGGCACTTCACCAAATGATCATGTCCACTGAGTATCTACCTACCCCCTAAAGGTACTATTTAAAAACCAAGGGAAAATGTCGTATGAGTGAGCTGTGAAGGTACCTGTCCAGTTTGCCTCCGTTTCCTCCTGGGTGGTGTTGGTACCCCTCCACTTCCCAAGAGAATGAGTCCAGACTCATTCTTTGTACTGAAGGACAGATTGATTTCTGTTCCGACATCAATGGGCACAGGGGCAAGCTCCACAAAACCAGGTTTGGGGAAGCTTACTGTGTAAACATTCTGCAGGAAAAACAAAGAGAAATCATTAGAGATGAGAGGCTAAATTCTCCACACTGCCTCCTTCCTCAATACACTCAACATGATTACAAAAACAACGTAGTGTTAGGGAGAATGAAAATCCATAGTCACATGGAGAGCTTAAGAGCAGTTGGAGAAATAATGTTCCAATACAATTAATCTTCTGAACAGCTCAGTTTAACATTTAAAAAGTATGGTTTATGTTTTAAATATATAACTCTAGACATAAAATGGGGAAGAATATTGGTAGACAACATTTTCTTTTGGCTTAAATCTACCTGTCTTTCTTAAATCTCTTAGCTATGTAGTATCAATTAATATTTTATGTCTTAAAGATAGCTTCTACCTACATTTTTCCTCATGATGAGACCATGAGAAAAAAGTTTATCAATATCAAAAATATAAATATTCTCTAGAATAATTTCTAGTGATTATTATTAAATAAATGAACCTAATTATTAAAAATAAATAAATCCAATATTTCATGTCTGTTTTTTTCCAAAATAATGTCAATGTTTTGTGGCTAATCATAGAATTCATATACCCATGTTTCAGAGACTAACCACAGTGCAAAGAGGAGAAAGTAACCCACTTCTCAAAGCCATGCAGAAAGCATGTAGTCTTCTAGACATCATCTGCTCTTTCACTTTATCCTTCACAACCTTGTCCTCTTTTTCATTCTTTTTATATTTAGACTGAATTTGACCTTCGATTTTTTTTAGATGTTATTTCTTTTTAAGTTATGTGTGTGGGGGGGTGGGGTGGTGGGGCAGGGGAGGGGCGTTGTGCGCATGGATGCAGTGCCCACAGAGGCCAGAAGAGGACTTTGTGTCTACCTCAAGTTGGAGTTAGAGGCAGTTGTGAGCCATCGGCTATGGGAACCACAGGCAATTCCTCTGCAAGAGCAGCATGCGTCCTTAACCATTGAGCTGTCTCTCCAGCCCTGCAGCATCTCTTTTCAAATATGTAAATTATTCTGCCAGGAAATGAAGTCCTTCATCACTTTTTTTTTTTGAGACAGGTTTCTCTGTGGAACAGCGCTCGCTGTCCTAGAACTCCCTCTGTAGCCTTGAACTCACAGAGATTGACCTGCCTCTTCCTCCAGAGCGCTGGGATTAAATATGTATGCTACCACACGTGGTTTATCATCACTTTTAATAGCTGGAGGAATTCTACTGTCTGAAAGTCCTGGTATTTATTTCAGCAAGGCCATGCCATTGGACATTTAAGGTACCTACAATATTAATATTTTAATGTCTTGGGTTTTTTTTTCTGAAATAAAAGCAAAAAAAAACCTTTCATGTGGCTATCCCAACTCCTGCACCCTTGCACAGGGTTCCAAGTCCAGTAAAATGGCACAGGAGTTGGTAAAATGTATAATTGACTTTCTATTCTGATTTTCAAATTTCACAATTTTAGATGGTTCAGAGAAAACTACCATGCAGGCTTTTCAATATTTATCCATATCAAATTCCTGTCTCTTATTTTAGCTAAATAATCCTCTATTCTGGAATGCCTTTACATAGGCATCTTTACATTACATAGAATGCCTTTCCATTGTGCACACAGGCTGTTCAGTTCATTACTCTGGACAGCTTTCTACTCTCACATATACATCTTCTGAGTGCAGATGAGAGTTAGACTGAAGATTTTAACTCTGTAAGTTTTTCTTTAAGAAAACAGTGTGGACCCTTAGAGTATTAGTTCTTTCAGTACTTCGCCTTAAGTTTGGAGTGGGAGTCTATGGCCACTTCACACAGAGTCTGCAGCTATGCACAACAAAGACCCAGACAGGTCTGTCCCAGTCTTGAGAGCTTCTGGAAGGCAAATCCACTCTTTTCTCCTTTCCCTGCTTCCTCATTTCATTGGACTCAAAATGATTTGAATTGGAGGAAGCAGCCAAAACGAACAGTTAAAGCGAAGTGGGTAATTAAAAATTTGTGTTCGAGAGATTCAATGTTTTGTTATTTTAAAATCTCATCACTATAGAATTTCCATAAAATTCTTGTTACTAACGTATGGTCATCTTTAGCTATGCTACCGATCTTTTAAAAGAAGAAAGTGAGGCTTTGGGTCTTCCTTACATTGACTGGCCAGAATTGAAGAGTCACTACAGAGCACTTGTCCCCAGGCTGCACTAGCAACAAAGCGGAGGTTCTGAGACAGGAGAGATTTTACATTCCTATCACGTGAGTCTTTGCAGAGTTAGACAAGATGCGGCACACAACTTCAAAGCTATGGACAAGATGCTGCACACTGGTGAGATGGTGGATGGGGTTGCCGTCTGTGTAAACTACTAACATAGTCTAGGAAACGGTAATCAAGCTGTATAATGTGCAAAGATTAAATGAATTTAGGAAAGATGACAAAAATGAGAAAAGGTGTCATTAAAAAAGAAGATCGACCTAACCAGAAGAGTTATTCATATTAAAGATACATGCCATGTATTCAAGTACTATACAATTTGGAAAATGGCATACAATTTTGGCTCTTCTTAATGCTATTTCCATCATGGTGCTTTATAGAATGCTTCTGTCTTACTCTGTCATTTATGCATAACTAAGAAAAGATCAGTACAAAAACTAAAACATATTAACAAAGGAACAATTCTAGCAAAAGCACTCATGTTAAGTAAATGAAGTACGATATGAATATGTTATAGAACCTTTAGAAATGAACCAACCTCCAATGCACAGCCTTTGGTAACACCAACATAATCAGGGCTGCTGAGTATATTGTACGGAGTCCTTGAAATCTCAATGTCTTTGAGGCAGCCAGAATATTTCCTCACATTTACTTCTGGCCTATTGAGTAGTCAAATGGAGAGCAAAAGCAATAGCATTAGACCGATGGCAGTGTAGTCTCTGAGCGCTGGAAGGAAGCCATGTGGAGCAAACACACACACACACACACACACACACACACACACACACACACACACAGAGGCAGGTGCATGTCTATCAAAGTGCACATGCACACACTTGCCCCCACAAACTGTGCTGACTGTTATGTGATAGTTGGGTTGAGTGGATGTTGACATCACTCTGGCTACAGAATTCTGATATCATTTTTCTCTCCAAGAGCTTCTTCACTCACAGCATTTCAATATGAGGCCCAGGAATCAACTGACTTATGAATGCTTCATGTGCATAATGAAATAAGTGCTTCTAAAGAGCAGATAATTGTGTGGGCAGAATAATTCAATTGTTCAATAATTCAAAAAAGCTCTTAAAAATCTTGTTCAAAATTTAGGAAAAATATTTGGAAATGTTTATTTGAAATATTCTTGAAGCTAATGAGAAGTGTGTGTGTGCCTGTGTATGTGTGTGCATATGTGAGAAGGTGTGTGAGAGAATGTGTGTGAGAGTGTGTATATGTGTGTATATCTGTATGTGTGTGTGAGAGTGTATATTTGTGTGTGTATGTGCTTGTGTGTGTATGTGTATGAAAATACGTATGTGTGTATGTGTTCATGTGCAAGTGAGTATGTGTGTGAGTGTGTATGTGTACATGTGCATGTGTGTGTATGAGAGTGTGTATTTGCGTGTTTATATGTGCATGTGTGTGTGTATTGTGTGCGCGTGTGTGAGAGAGTGCATATATGTGTTGTGTGTGAGTGTATGTATGTGCATGTGTGTGTGCCATAACAAAATAAGGCAACCTAAGGCAAAAATCAGTTCTAATTTGGTCGATGTCTTCTACACCCAATCCTCACTTGGATGCTTGCTTTCTGCTCACTACTTCCAATGACACTGCAAGCATGATAAGCATGATAATAGATTAGACATTAATTAGACATTAATTTCTGGCCTTTGACTCTTACACACTTCTCTGATTCATTATCTGATATTGACCAAGTGATCTGGTTTCTCTGGGAGTCCATATCTGTACGTGTAAGTAGGCATGGTGACGGTGGCAGCCATGTCTATGTTTTCAATGACCGAACTCTGGATGTACTGCTGAGCACAGCACATCTAGAGACACAGTTCACACATACTGACAGGACGTGCCTGGTGATGACTTCTCTCGAGTCTATGACAGCAGGGATTTCTCTGATGGTGGACATGGTCTGTTCTACACTGTCCAGTGCAGGAGTTTACTAGTTCCCAGGCACCTGGAACTATTGGGACTTCCAGTGTAGTTTGTGCCAAGGAGGAGCTGAGTGTGTGTGTGTGTGTGTGTGTGTGTGTGTGTGTGTGTGTGTTAAAGTTAAATGCTCACAGTGGCTAGTAGCTGCTGCACCGAACAGTGTCAAAATGCAGGGATAAAAATTGTAATTTTTCATTATGTAGTGTTGATGAACATCTGGAAAGTGTCCAATCGGCACCAATATTGTACTTGATAGGCTAATGATTAATTCTCCTCTTCTCGTCCCTTGATGCCAAGTTTCTCATTTTCATCTTTATAAAAGACACATGGCATGAGGAAAAACAGGTGGGAAAGCAAATTAGACCCTGGCAGTCTGTACCAGGTGATTTATTTCTTGTCAAGTATTTGTTCTCTTCTCCACTTCCACCCCCGTCTCTCTGGAACTTCTTTATTTCCTTTGATCATTTTCTCTGGTTCCCAAGGTCTCTTCCTTCTGTTCCTTCAGTCAGTAATTATGAAGAACATTGCCAGCTTGGGGTGGGGGGAGGGATCTTACTTATCATCATGTACAAAGCGAAGGGGATGGCGGATTTCATTTGCGGTGCTCACTTGCTTCTGAATTGTGCTTTTAGAGGTGGACAGATCTATCACAATTTTGGGGGGCTGGGGGAGTTTTGTCAATAAAGCACTCCAACAGGTTTATTGTTTCATGGAAATACTAAGATCCTTTTCAAAGTGTAATGATTTAGCAAGTTCAACATTATGAAAGCCTCAGGGATGAATCATGGTACAGTGATTTGCTTTTCTAGGGTGACCGCAGGTCTCTTTCCTTAGGTCCACCACTCATGCACAAAAACTGCCAGGCTATACAGTGCTATCCTGGAGTTTTATTTATCTGTATTTCCTCTGAATGTTCAGTCTTTGCCTTTTACCCATCTCTGCAAACAGGACATGACTAGTCTCAGAATGATGCAAATGAAAAAAAAAAAAAACAACTTGTTTTTATCTTTCCCACCTTTTATGTCTTCTAGTTTCTGATATTAAAATCTGGTCTTGGTTTTAAACATTTCCTGGATCACTTCAGCTTCAATATCTCCTGGTTCAGAATTTTGGCAGAATTAGGCTTTGAAATGCCAAAACTTTGGCTTTGTCCAGGGTCAGCCAGCCCAGCCAGCCACATCTCCAGGATTTGATCAGCCACTTACAAGATTGCTAATTCTTACTAATATCTGCCTGCAGGGAAGGATGCAAAGGCTGCTAAAAAGCTTTAAACCTCTCCATTCTTAACTCAAATATTTGTTTGAAGTGTAGTATCTTCAGAAGTGTTTTTTCCTTTGGCTCCCTAGATAATTTTATATATGGCAATAAGAAAGCGGCTTTGACAAGAGGTGCAGTGGCCATGTGAATGCATATTTGTAGGCCTGTAAGAAGCAAGAAGGCAATGCTAAGCATTTGGTAGCACGGGTGGCTTGCTGAGCAAACAGCACAGTGCTAGGGAGGCTGGACTCTAAGGTTCTGCTTCTGAAGCCATCTTAACATGGGTCCCCAGAAAAGACTGTGCCCATAAACTTGACTGACGCGCTGTCCTTGGCATATGTCCTGCTGGCCACCAGGAGGTCCTGCGCCAAGAGTTTGAATAAGTAAATAGTGACATTCCCTTAGTGCTGGTGACACAACAGACGCTGTAACCTGACTGACGGTGGGCAAGCAGCAGCCTCTTTGAAAAGTGCAGGGAAGCATGAGCACTCTTGCAGCACGCATTATTTGCTCATGACATCTACCGTGGAAGCAATTGCATTGGTGGTGCTCTGCTTCTGCACTGCTGCTGTCCCCACAAAGCCACACTGCCCCAGCCATGCACTTGAAGAAGGCATGCATAAATTTAAATTTTACCTTGCTTTCATACTAAGCCAAGGGGAAGAGAAAAAAAAAAAAAAAACAATTTACTTATATTTGCATTTCCATTTAATGAAACAACAAACTTTAATAATATGTCTTGTTAAAAACAAACCCATCTCATAGAAAGGAATATTCAGAAAGGAAAGGACATAGATAAATGTCCTTGATGGAAGTGAAACCAGAATTCAGAGATGGCCATTCCCTAAACATTACCTCTTAGACATTTTTATTTTGGAATACTAATTCAAAGTTCTTATTTTTATTGACATATTATATGAGAAAGTACACCAACGTGGTATTTATGAATAGATTATAAATATTGACTCCAAAGAAGCTCAAGCTTATTAATACATGTGAAAATAATTTGTGTTTACCACATCATCATACAGGGGTTCTGACTGTACAGAAAATTAGGTAAATGAATGAATAGTTTGTCAGTCACAAATATGCATGTAAAGACTGCTTTGAAATAGTAGGCCATGCTACACAAGTATTATAATTTAAATTGCTGAATAAAGAAAGTAACATTTCAGTGATCAAGATTCAGAACATAGTTTCCAAAAATACACCCAAGATACAAACCATTCATGATGTGTTTGTGGGTGTTTCTGATAATAAAAATCATCACTAGACTAAGTGAACTATTTTTATGGAGTTTAACTCATTCTGAATATAGTTAGTAATTTTTCAAGGTAAATCTTGGGTTTAAATAAGTACTGGATCACCAGGGTTTGGTATGCTGTCTAGCACATAGTAGTTATTCAGCAATCATGTGTTGAATGCTTGTTTAACAAAGGAACTACTATGTAATAAGTCCATCACTATTCAAATCATTTTGATGTGTGTGTGATTTTATGACTTGATACTTCATAATTATATTACTAGCAAATGAATATACTGATACATAAAATGTGTGTGTGTGTGTGTGTGTGTGTGTGTGTGTGTGTGTGTGTGTGTGTGCATGCACTCATGAGCTGTACCATGAAGCTTATCAATATACACTATGAAAGACTGGCAAATAGACAATTGCCTGGTCTAGGAGTAGATTTTGAGAAAAACAACTTCAGTTGATGTGAAACTGACATATAAAATTGAGACTAAGATTCCTCTGTTCAGGGACCTGTTCATGGGAAATAGCTAACTGCTCCCCAACTCCTGCCATATTTTCCAATGGTAGCATTGTAAACATTGTACTCTGAGAGAGTCATAAGTACCCACAGATTAACCAGGTTAATTCATTCCATTTTAATCAGATTCAGTGGACATATAGTATGTACTAGATACTCTATGGGATTCATTTCTCATGTTTTATATTACGCTGTAATTAATTATATACCACATGGACTACTTTCTGACTTTTTAGTCCCTGTTTTTGAACTAAATGAACTATTAGCTAAAGAGGTCTCTCTATCCTGCTCACTACATAGCATATGAGAAATTCCTAAAATATGTTGAAACAGGCATGTGAATGACGAATGTCGTTTAGTACTGGATTCGTGGGGCAGCTCCACTATGCTATTATGATGCTAATGCTTAGCAATAACATAGATTATACTCACAGCATCCTGAACACTGACTAATTTTCTGCACAATGTCAGAATGCCATTCTCTCTGGTGACTGTGCACTGAGAACAGCAATTACAAGACTCACATTCAACTTGGGCTTCTACCTTTAATTACTTTCATAATTCTTTTCAGCAGGTGTATATAAGAGAAATAGCAATTCTAATTTATCTCTTCAACAAAGACTTCAAATTAACCCCCAGTTTCCAAATCCTTGTGTTGTTCTTACATATAACATGATTTTTTTTTGACTAGTTCTTTCTATAGCTAAAGGTTATATGACACTGCCATTGTAATTAAACTTCACAACTCTAGTGACACAATGGCCATTTAATTAAAACCTTCATTTTAAATACACACTAGATTACCTCAAGTTCCTCAGAGTTGGGAGGCCACCAAAATATATTTTGTCATCGGCTTTCAAGTCAAGACCAAAGTTGTTTCCAGAAGATGAAGTGGCCACATTCTCCTCCTGGTTAGTATCGATGTCTACAATCGATATGTTGGCTGTAATGGAGATAGGAATTTTCCATTTAATTAGTGCAGGGTCCTCCATACCTATGTTCTTGCTGACAACTGGAGATATATTCTGTGTAAATTCTGAATAGACAGACATTGGTGTTCTCTCAGCATGTATATTATGTATATAACTATTTAATGCACAACAATAGCATAAATACGGCACATTATTGAAACATTCACACCAATAATGGAAATAATGGCTTCCATACAATGAAGGTAAATCAGTGGAGACAAAAGAAAGCAGTTCAGTTGGCTGTCAACAAACCACTTGACATGGTTTTTCATACTAAGGAAAATTAGTATTGTGTTTGCAGGACTATCAAACTAGAAATTGGATAACTACAAATGTTTCAATTCTTGGCTGCTTCCTGGAAATTTCAGCCTCTTCAGAACTACTGAGGTTTCTGTTCATTTACAAAGTGTTACTTTCTTATAAAAACCATAGCACATGCCAATGGAGAGATGGGGATGTATGGTTCCATGAGTCGCTGAGACCCACATCTAATGTAAACACATTTTAGACTGTGAGGCTGTGTTGTGAATGATGTACTGTCCTTATTCTTTATTGCTTCTCTTGGATGTCAAAGGATTTTTCTCATGTGGAGAGGACTAGAATGTAGACATAGAGAAGAAAGAGGAAGGAACTCACATCCTTGCAGAGACTGCATTGTTTAGAAAACAAATGGGAATTCTTACATCATTGGTTTTCCTCACTCATTTCTAAGGGTCAGGCTAGGCTCCTTCTGAGTGATGTGCTTCCTTGGCATGCTATACACTTGGCTTAGACTAACATTTAAGTACTTCATATGTTGTGGGTCCTTGATATATACTGAGACTTCAACTCATTCATGTGATATGTTTTGCTTCCTGGTGGAGGATCTGAATTAGTGTGAGTTTAGAAATGAGCATTTGAACCAATTAGTTACAAGGGAATCTCTAAATGTTCACTGTTTGCAATGTGAGTTTCTTGGATGTCCCTGGTTCAAATACACATGACATACACTGCATCAAACAGTGTTAAGCATACATCTTAATGCTTGGCCACCCAGATCTTTCAGTATGTTGATGTACTCCACAGTGTGCCAACAGAGGCTCACAGGTGAGGTACTTCTCAAATTTCTTTGACATGCAAGATTATTTTAGTCTCTCCATTCATCATCATTTAGAATTGAGATTCTTTGGAAAACAAAAAAATAGCGAAGTACAAACTTCCATTGTTGTCTACAGTGCTACTCAAAATATGTCTTCAATAAAATCAAATACCCTCAGCACATAAAAATGACTCAAATCAAATACCTCTATACCTATTAACACAACAAAACTCAAACTCATCTACCTATCTGTCTGCCTGTCTATGTATGTACTATCTATCTATCTATCTATCTATCTATCTATCTATCTATCATCTATTACGGAAACAGGCTCTCAGTATATAGCACTGACTGATCTGGAACTTGCTATTCAGACCAGACTGGCCTTATACACCCAGGGATATACCTGCCTCTGCCTCCTAAGTGCCTGGATTAAGTGCATGTACCACTATACCTAGGAAAAGCCCAATTTTGTAAAAAGCCAAAAATAAAACTAGTAAACCACCCTAAAAGAATGACTGTCCCATTAAAATACATTTAACAAATCAATATTAAAAATTTTAATTAATTCCATACATTTTATATATCTAATTACTTGTATACATATAACTAGCTCTCTATACACACACCTCTTAGACTAGTCTGGTAGCCAAAGAAAATAGATTTATGAAACTGTTTTTAAGACTTTCATACATTTTTTTAAAAAAAAAAATCCAGATCATGAAGGCGGCTTTATATGGCACTGTTTATTGGAACATGAAACTTGTCTCTTTCTGGAGACTTGGAGGATATTTTAATGCTGTTCGTAAAATGGGATTCTGCCTCTGTCACCAACAAGCCAATGATTGGATGTACTTTTCCTCCTTATCGGTGAGAGGGTATATGCAGTTTTAGAAGCCATTCCCAGAATCAAAGAGCATCAACACAATTCAAGTGAAACTCACCAGCCCCAGAGCTAACTTTGATGAAGATGTAGGCTGGCATAAATTTACTATCTTGACAAGAGGGCTTTACTGAAGCTGTTAAGAGCACCAGGGATGAAGAAGATATTGGTAGGTTGTGTTATGCTTGCCATAATGTTTTCTTTGTAGAATAAAAATAGCTACCCACATACAAATTCAAGATTTGGTGGGTTTAGCCATCAATTTTATTAGTCAGCAGAGGAAAGAGGGTGGTACCACATAAAACGCAGAGTGAGGGCTTAGCATGTAATTTTAGAGTCATCTCTGTGTTGTCATGCATTGTTTCTACCTTGGTAATCCTTTTCTTCTCCAAATTCAACAGAAACCTCAATAGCTATTCTCAGCCTTGGTCCCCTTCAGAGCACTTGGGGAACTACATCTCTATTAGTGACTATCTGTCTGCTCAAGACTAAAAGGAAAGTGAGGGACACTCTCAAGGGATGATTCTGAATTTCAGGAGAGCAGTGGTTTTACAAACAAATAATAATCTATGCAAAGCAACTCACAGGGTCACTGATCAAAAGCAGTCACCTTTATTGTTGGAGCCTTACTTCATCTCACCTCAGTACTTGGCGGACGCCTATCTTAAAGCCTTCTGGAATTCCTTCCCTACCCCGTTTTCAAAGCCTGAGCACTGTTAAGTCCTTACCACAATTTCAGGGAAATATTGGATGCTGTTAGTGTTTCTTTTGTTGTGGATATTTTCTTCTTTTGCCTCTACTTTTTCTTACCTCTAATTTTCAATCTCCTCCTTTTTACCTTTAAAAAAAGTTTTAATCCCATTTACTTAGCGTGTGTATGTGCATCTGTGCACGTGCACATGCACACATATGTGAAGAGGTCAGGGAAAACTTTCAGGGGTCAGTTTTCTCCTTTTACTATGTAGGTTCTGAGGCTCAAACTGAGGGGTTAGAATTGGCAGCAAGCACCTTTACCTGCTGAGTCATCTCTCTGGTCCTTCCCATATTTCTTTGAATACTTAGGAGATATTGATGTTCCCTAAGGTTTCTTCCCTTGCTCACATCTTAATTTTAGCCAGCATAGAAAACTCACATTCATATATATTTATAATATAATAACGCCCTCCCCCAAATATTAATGCCTGGGCCTGTCTCTTTCTGAAAATTCACATTCAACAAGTAAGACTCCATTATTGGCACTTTCTTCAATGCTAAACACAGTCTGAACCAAAGTGGGCAACTTTGTACTCTCAACATACGTGACCGATTTTATTTGCTGGCATTATTACTCCTTGCCAGTCTCTTAACTAGAAGGCACTCTGACCCCTGAATTCATAGCTAATAAAATCAGTGCCCTTACTGATGTGCTTATTCCACATAAATACACTAATTATACTATTTAAAATAGCTTTAGTGAGATATAGTTGACTAGCTGACATATACTTTGCACATGTTTCGAGTGTACACTCTGACAAAATTTGAAATATCCATACACCCATGGAATACATTACCTCTTTCGAGACAGTGGGTGTTACTTATCCCTCCACTAGCTTCTTTGTGAGATTTTGTGGGTGCACCTTCTTACCCATCTTCTAACATATTTTGACACCCGTAGCAGCCATATGCTTTGTGTGACTATAGATGAGTTTGCATTGTCCTTATAATTTAATACAGTGTACTCCAGTGTGTCTAACTTATATCATTCATTATTTTTATATCCACTCATTTCTATTATAGTAATAGTTTGTTAGTTTTGTGGTCAAGTACTGTTCTATATGCATTTGATGGTATGAATATTTGGGCCAATGATTTGCTCAGATTTATGCTTTCAAACCCCACGAGAGGGAGAGGAATGGCTGGTTCATAGGGCTGGTGAGTTTGCACAGTGTTTACCCATGTTATGCCCTCTTCCATTCTCTGCTACAGTGTGTAGGGTTTCTCCTGTCCTGCATCTTTGTAGTATTGGGTATGACTGGGTTTTTTAAATTTCAGACATTCCTGGTGTTTGTGGAGTGGCATCCTCTTTTGCATTTTCCCAGTGTCAAATTCCACTGTGACAATGGAATTTATTTCACAGTCATGTACGTAATTTTTCAATATTGCTTCTGCATGTTCAATTCTTCCACTGCGATTTCATTTCCCAACCACACATAATAAGACATCTGAATTGGTTTGTCTTTTGTTAATTATTTGTTAACCATTGCCTCATTTCCTCTTGTGGCTTCCACACTCTTCTCCTTAATATGAAAGATAATTCATGTTAATTAACCTGCCAGAATAACATGATCCTGTAAAGGTATCAGAGAAGATATATTAGATATGTAAAAACATGTGGAACACCAGACATCTATATAGTTTTAATAAAACAAAAATAGGACCTGTTTGATTTGGGCAATGGGGGGCTGGAGGCTAGAAAACAAATACAGCAGGAGAAGCTCCCAAGCTAACCTGGGGTCCAACTTCTGGACAACTGAAGTGTGTGGGATTTAATGTGATTTTTTTTTTTTAAATGATGATGCTGTGGAGACACGGCAGGGAAAGGAGTCATATGCTTCCTTCTGTGAAGACCCCAAGTAAAAGTGAGAGTGACTGCATGGTGCCCTGGATGGAGGTAGTTCAGAAGGCAGAATGGGAGCCCAGAGTCAACCTAGAAGGAGCTTTGCAAAGGGGGGGGGGCACTAGCAACAGTAGTTAGTACAGGGATCAAAATGCAGAACAGAGACGATGCCTAAGACAATGAATGGGTTCAGGACCGTCAAGGTTCCCTCTGATTTCTGAACTCTAGAGAGGTAATAATGTAAGTTTAGTGGGAACTGGAAAAAAATAACACCATTTGGAGCTACAATAAACTGGAACACTCCTTAATGGCTTTCACATTTACACAGTACTATAATTTGACTTTTTGATTAATTGCTTCAATGGACAGAACAAAAATACACAAGGTAACAGGACAATTACAGTAATTGATATATTTCCAAGGTGACAATATATGGAAATTATACTCCTATGAAGTCGAATCATCCCACACCCATGGTTTTACCTATAGATTTATTTAACACACAGTTGTCTTTAGAATTTGTAGCACTAGCCTGCCTAGCATAGCACTCTGTGTTTTCTTATACCTTTCTCACAATGCACATTGAACTTTTCTTTCAGCTTGTCAGTCTCTGACCTCTTGTTTTCTCCTGTGCCTCATTGTCTGGAGAGAATGACCTGAGAATGTCCATGTCCCCGGACTATGCACCTCTTGTGTGACTTGACTCTTCTCCACTGCTGGCCTTGAACTGGGTCCTGCATTCCTTAGTACTCCTGCTGGACTAGTAACTGCTCCTCTTTTTGTTATTTGTTCTCTCTTCTGGCACATTCTTCACAGCCTACCATCATGCTGAAGAATTATTCACTCATTCTCTCTCAAAAAATTACTTACCAAGTATTTAGGGCATGCTAGAAACTGATGGAGAACACTAGAATGTCTTCTCACCTCCTACCACCTGCCCTCTGACTCCACATTCGCACTGTTAGCCTTTTCCTCTGTGTTCTCTGTCTGAGCCAGCCCTCCTTCAGAATCAGATTGTTTGTCACAGTGCCTGCCTTCCCATAGTCCTTTGCACCCTAATGAGCCACTGTTAACCTGACTACCTGCTATCATTCTTCACAAGGATTATTATGGCTTCCACATTTCCCTTGATAACGAGTTCCTTTGCTCTTATTTCCTGTCAGCATTTTATGATCTCTGATAAGCCAAAATCTTCTTTTTCCTTTTTCTTTGAAACAAGAGTTTATGTAATCATGGCTAGAACTTACTAGGTAATCCAGGATGACCTTTAACTCAGTCCTCTTGCCCCTACCTCCCAAGTGCTGGGATTACAGGCCTGTGCCACCACGTCCAGCTCTTCATTCTTTGAGGAAATTCTTTTCCTTCTTTAACATTAGGCTTTTGCAAGGATTCATTTACTCTTTCTCTGATTATTTTTTGATGGCTTCCTTTACAGGGTCTTCATTTAATTACTCTTTCAATATTTGTGGGCTTCAAGGTGGTGGGTCGTCTTGATCTGATATCATACTCAGTTTTTCTTACCCTTCTCATACCTGCCAAGTGCACAGCTTCCCTAGGTTACTGAAGGTACTAAAAGTATCTTGAATACAACAGGTCTCAACTAGAACTGACTATTTTTCAAGGAAAACAACAACAACAACCCTGTTATTGTCTCTCAATTTAACAACTCCTTCAACAGCACTGGCATAATCTTGTTGTCTAAGAAAAAGAGATTATTCCAGATCTTGTTCCTCTAAGCTTATAAGGCTTAAGATATTTGGTATTATTCAACTCCATTTTCCCCTTTCTATTCTCATTATTGACTTTAACTTTATTCTTTTTACTGATTCTCTGAAGATCTCAGAAGAAACCAAAATGGTCACACACATGCTGACCAAAGTTGCTCTGGAAGAAGTTTCAGTGAAGCCCAGATCCAATAATACTGCCATCTTGGTGAAGAGTTAAATTTTCCTATGAATAAAGCCATTTTCTTAGCTCACAGGCCTATGCAGAGACTCACCCTGCTATCTAAGTATAATTCAATAATTTCCTACCATCATTCACTCATTTAGCCTGCACGTTTACTGATAGCTATTAGTGTGTCTGCTAACTTGTGTCTGGCAGAAATGTTTCTATTGCAGTAGTTGAAGGATATATGTGAGTAAAGATGTTTGGGAAACATCCAATTAAATGTTCTTACACAGGGTCCGTATGACTTGTGAGCACCGTGTCTCTCTTACATGGGGATGAAGAATGCAGCACACCAGCTACCGAAAGGTAACATTAGCTTTTGTCTCTCCTAAAGAGTTTCTCCAAGCACCTCCTCCTGATCCAAGGAGATGCCATTTCAAACTGGTGCATCTCTTTCTCCAGTGGCTCTAGGATTTATGCAGCGTTCTTCTGAAATTTCTGCAGGTGCTCTTCACTTATGTCACTCTTCCATATCTGCTTATGTCTCAGGAGCACTCCCTCGAGCTGATTTCTCCCTCCCACAGTTCTTTTCTGAGACTATGTGCCGGCTAGTTTTATATCAATGTGACATAAGCTAGAGTCATCTGAGAGGAGGAAACCCCATTTGAGAAAAAAAAAAATGCACTTGTAAGATTGGCTGTGGGCAAACCTGTAGGTTATTTTCTTAATTAGTGATTGATCTTGGAGGGCCCAGCTCATTTGTGGGTTGTGCCAGCTCTGCAAATGGTAGGGTGGTCCTGGGTGCTACAAGACAGCAGACTGGACAAGCCTTGAGGAGCAAGCTAGTAAGCAGTACTCCTCCATGGCCTCTGCATCAGTTCCTGCCTTTAGGTTCCTGCCTTGCTTGAATTCCTGTTCCTGATGGTCTTCAATGATATTATGGAAGAGTAAATAAACAAAATAAAGTAAATAAAATAAATAAACAAAACCTTCCCTCCCCAAGTTGTTTTTGGTCATGGTATTTTATCAGAGCAAGAGAAACCCTTACAAAGACAGAATGCTTCCTTATGATACACAACTCTATCAGCAAATAAACATTCCTGTATCATCTGACTGTAAGTTTCTTGAAAGCAAAGATTTGCCTCAGATTTCATTTAGTTCTTGCACAGCACTTAGTATATGCTTGGCAAAAGTTTATCAAATACAGAGTGTGGGGGACGATGATGGTGTACACATCACATTGGTAAAATATCACATCGGCAACATCAATATTTATTAGGTCTATGTCTATTTGTATAGGTATCAAAGTTTGGGTTTCAGATATTGGTAATGCCACAGGACAGAATTATGAGATTCTATCCAAATAACCATTGTACCATTACACCACATTGAGAACTAAGAGGCAGGGCCTTCCATCTTGGTTATGTTTATCTGTATTGCTTTAATTTGCTTTCTATTGCTCTGATAAAACAACACTCTCACCAAAAACAATTTAGGGTTTATTTGACTTAGAGGTTATAGTTCATCACAAAGAAAGCTGAGGCAGTCACTGAAGACTTGAGCTTGAAGCAAAGGCCAGAGAGGAATGCTACTTAGTGGTTTTAGCTACTTTTCATAAACAGTCCATGTCCACCTGCCTTGAGATGGTATCATCTACTGTGGGCTGGGCCACTGTACACTAACTGGCAATTAAGGAAATGCCCCACAGATAAAACTGATGGAGGCATTCTTGATGTGAGGTTATATCCTCTCAAACGTCTTGAGCTAAAAAGCTTAGCCAGCGTGCACGCGTGCGCGCACACACACACACACACACACACACACACACACACACACACACACAACCCACACCACCATATACATATACACATGTACACATACATCTGCATGTCTGTCAGCATGTCTAAGTTTAAGGGTGCACTTCCCATTCTCTAACAACAGATCACAACACACCTTAATATGATCAACTGAAATAATGTTCAATTTTGAAGAGTCTCATAACCATAACAAAAGTCATGCCGTTACTTCTCAATTAATTACTGGAACGTATTTACGGTTTTTGGCATTTTCGAAGATCAAGGAACTGATACTGTATCATTCTACCTACACATTCTAAACTAGAGGAAACATCTCAACAAGATAGAAAAGCACACAACCTTTCCAAATCTGTTATAGAGAGTATAATTTCACAAGTTGTAAGACACTTTTATGCTTTTAAATTAAGCTTTCGGTTTCAGAAAGGAAAATGACAGAACCATTTGGTTCTTCAATCAGTCTTGTCTAATCCAAACCACCCATAATGCAAGCCAAAGAAATGACTGTATCAATTTTCCCCAGAACTTGTGAGTAGCTGAAATTACAGGCAAGGTCCTTCTCCTGATTAGGCTCATGGGTGCTTTGGATGGCATGATTAGGGCTCACACTGCATTCTTACTCTGAAAACTCACCTTGTTTCTGAATCCTTGACAGGGTGAATGATTTCCATTTCCCGTCATTATGGTTTTGATTGCTGACAACAGAAGCCATTCCTGAGCCCAGATCATAGCTGACTTTTATGTGCCCATCACTGAGCTCGACACTCATGAAATCTTTCTATTAATAGAGTAAAAATACACCAGTGATTAGATACACAGAGAAATATATGGGTATTCACTTTTTATGGGGGTTATAAAAGGGCCTTATGGCTAGATTGCAGCATGTGTCACTCTGTGACAGAAGTACATTTCAGAAATAGAACGAGTGTTACTATTTGTAATTCTCTTTGCTTGAGAGTATGATGTTATAGTGCAGATGGCCACCATCAAATTACTGGGACATATTCTCTCATGATGGTAGAGCAAAGTGGGTTTCTTTGAAAATTGTATTAAGCATACCAAATGTTAAGATCCCCAAACAAATTTGCTAAAGAAATGTAGACCTGAGAAAAATGATGCCTAGGAGTATTTAGAAATTTCTTTCAGCTTAAGTCTCTCAAATAAAGCTAGGGAACTAGGATTGTTGCTACATGACTCTATCCTGGAAAAGTTATCACTGGGTGCTTCTCATAAAGAGTTATCCATGTAGTGATACTTCAGAGAAAAAGTAACTAAACCGTATTGTGATTAAATCATCACTGAAAACATTTCCTGCATCATTCTTGGTTACTACACAACCATTACAGACTCCCTTTAGGTTTAGCTGATAATTCCATCAATAACTAATAATCGTATCAGTTGTCTACAAAAAAAAACCAAAAAAACCCAGAAGCAAACACATCTCCCATTCTCCATGTTACCAGGTCTCGCGTGGCAAGATACATCAGGAGAGCACTGGATGAAAATGTCCGGAACTTGAACATGACTGTGGAGATGTTGGGGTACCAGCGGATGGGGCGGCTCACCAACGCATAACCTTCTCCATCAAACTGAATAGTCCCCTCGCTGTCCTCCACTTGTGGACTGAAAAGAGACGTTTCACATCAGTTAGACCTACTTGGTCTGCCATCCTTCATCCTTCAGTGAACAAGACTACCCATCAGGACAGGATGGCAAACTGTTGCAGGACAGAAACTGTTTAAACACAACACGTGTCCTCACTTCCACCTCCACTCTTTATACTCTTAGACCCCAGACCATAATCTCTTACCTAGACGCTCATGGGCATTTTTAGGGAAGCACTTAGTTTTGTTTTTTCGAGACAGGGTTTCTCAGTGTATTTTTGGTGCCTGTCCTGGATCTTGCTCTGGCCTTGAACTCACTGAGATCTGCCTGGCTCTGCCTTCTGAGTGCTGGGATTAAAGGCGTGCACCACTGCCGCCGCCTGGTGATTAAAATAAATCTTACAAATACATCAATTGAAAAGTATTGGCGCCGGGCAGTGGTGGCACACACCTTTAATCCCAGCACTTGGGAGGCAGAGGCAGGTGGGTCTCTGTGAGTTTGAGGCCAGCCTGGTCTACAGAGTGAGATCCAGGAAAGGTGCAAAGCTACACAGAGAAACCCTGTCTTGAAAAAACAAAACAAAAAACAAACAAACAAAAAACCAAAACAAAAAAAAAAAAAAGAAAAGTATTGGCTTTTCAAATGTGAGTTTATCTCATCTATGTATCTGGGCATCTATGTATCTAACCACGTACCCAGCTACCCAGCTACCTACCTACCTACACACCCATTTATGTATCAGTTGTTCGTTCAGAAGAAATCTCATTGTGGGGAGAGTTTTCAGACATTCAGAATCTGTGTATTAGTAATCATTTAAGCTCTGAAACTGGATTTTTGTTTAGTTTTGAGGGTAGATTGGATAATGAAAAGTGTGATGGTTTGGGGCTGGAGAGATAGCTCAGAGGGTAAGTTGCTCCTCCAGAGGTCCTGAGTTCAATTCCCAGCAACCACATGGTGGCTCACAGCCGTCTATAATGAGATCTGGTGTGCTCTTCTGGACTGCAGGGATATGTGCAGACAGAACACTGTATTATCATAAATAAATAAATCTTAAAAAAAAAAAGAGAAAAGTATGATGGTTTGTCATAAAATAATTGCCTAAAATGTTATTTTCATTAAATCCTGGCTAATGAGATAAAAATTATAGAGTATAAAATTGAGTGTGCTGTGTAGGAAGAGTTGTTTCACACTTGTACAAGTTGGCTTGCTCTTGGTGCCTTGTTACAGAGGATTAAAACAGTAAATATAAGATAAATGATGCTTTTTTGTGTGTGTTTATAAAAATCTTAACTTGGAAACAGAGGAACTAAATTAGCTTATTAGTCACATACTTGATAGTGAGTAACTTTGCTATAATTTAGTCTTTCATCATGATCGCACAGTAAGTTCTGGAGCACCACACTAAAGATAAGAGGCTGTTACAAGAGACTCCATACATGTTTCTTATGGTTCTCCTTGACCAGAGCTGTACCAAGAACATCTCAGGAAAGGATTGTGCGAGTCTACCACACCCACTATGGACCTTCTTTGTACCCCATACATTGTTACTTACTGATAACTTTAAAATTACCGAAAAACCCAAAAAACTCACTACACAATAATAGATTCAAAAGAGAAATACCAGTTTATTTTTTGTTACAAAGCTTAGGAAATTTAAGCCCTGACATCCTTGTGTCCCTAGTCTATCTTCTTTTCAATGTGAGTTAGATATCAGGTACCCTGGCAACTGATGGAGAACCTCACAGAAGTCATTTAACAATTCATGTTGGAATTCCCCAAGCGTGACATGAAAGTTTCAGTCACTTTTAGATTTCTAAAGTTCCTTCCAACATTGACAGCATTATCTCACTCAAGCAAAAGACAATTTTCGGGAGTTTCGGGCTAGAAGTGAGCCAGCCAATAGGCACAGAAGAGCTGCCTTCACTCAATTCATCACTGACACAAGTCAAAAAAGGGAAATCCAGCTTTGAATGAGTAACTTTGAGGTGAGAAAAGTTAGTTCATTTAGGTATATGCTATATTTCAACATGTAACATTATATCAATTTCCTGTCTATTTTGATCACATTTCTGTGCTAAGCGTGTGTGTCTAGTCAAGTAAGTGTAGAATAAATCTTCTGGTTTGCAGTGGCCACATTCTATGGACAGCTGTCAGTGTAGAAATGAATGTATATTGTGTATTAGTACTTAAAATTTCTTTGTAATTTTGATGTTCAGCTAAATGTATTTTATTTCTAGCAGGTTTTTTATTTTAATCCTAAAGTGACGTCTTATATTTAAAAAAATGAGTTATTCCCCAACTGACATTCTAAGCATTACAACCGTATCCTTTATATTATTATCTAAAAACGCAGCTTGCTAAGACTGGCATTCTGATGTCTCTACAGAATGTTCCCAGCCTACCTCCTATAGACTTATCTTTTATCTTTTTCACAAAATCAATTTTGTCCTCTAAATTGCATGATTGGTCTTTCTGTAAAAATGTAACAAAGCTTTCTCTAAAGAAAACAAAGAGCAATACCCAGAGTTCTAGAAATACTACTGCTACAAATATAAGGTCAAATGGGACAACAGTGCTTCGGGAGATCATCAAACTGTATGCAGCTATAAAATCAAAGTGCATTGAAGAACAATTGCAATCCTAATCAAAATAATCCACGAAGCAAAAAAGATAAATAATTCTATATTGGAATTTTTATGTAAACATAGAACTTCAAAAAGAAAAGGGTAGTTTTGCAGCTGGGTGCATAAGGAAGAGGTCCTAATTAGCTTTTTGTCCTTGATGTAAGGTCATTTGGGGAGAGGGCATGTCAATTGAGAAAATCTCCCCACCAAGTTGGCCTGTGGGCAGGTCTATGTTTTTGTTTTCCTTGGTTAATGGTGGATGTGGGAGGGCTCAGTCCATTGTGCGCTTTTCCCTCTGCTGGGCAGGTAACCCTGGATCCTTTAAGAAAGCAGGTTGAGGAGGCCATAGGGAGCTATCCAGTAAGCAGCACTCCTCTGTGACTTCTGCTTCAGTTCCTACCTCTAGGTTCCTTTCCTGCTTGGATTCCTGCCCTGCCTTCCCTTGATGATAGACTGTGATGTGAAACTGTAAGCTGAGATAAGCCTTTCTTCCCCAAGTTGCTTTAAATCATGGTGGTTTATCATCAGCAAGAGAAATCTGAGACAGTGGGGTCAATACTGCAGAGGGGTGGGGCTTACTCAAAGTATATCCTGGTAGAGAATTTGGCAGTCAACATCGACTGTCTCTGGGCTCTCCACATTCTACTTGGTTGGACACATTGCTGACATTCACCTCAGGGTGGCAGGCTGCTTTACAAAGCAGATTTCCGAAGCTATATTTTATACCCCATTCACGGGGAATTTTAAAATTGTGCTTTATAATCTAACTATCTAATTGACTTAGTCCTTTCCTTGTGATACAACTTTTGATGACTGAATTTTAATTCAAGAATGATGATTTGATGTTTTAGGATAATCAAGCATGTTCAATCTGTGGTCTATGGGTACATGTATTCCAAGATAGCTATGAATGTGACCCAATACATTTATAGATGACAATATTATACTACAATGTCAAGTGGTTGGATAGTTCTGCAAGATTTTCTTTTACTGCTGTTGTTAATAATCTCCTAAAAATTTCAGTTAGAAAACTATCAAGGAAATGTTTAGGGCGAGTCTAGGCTTCATGTGTCTCAGACTGGTGTTGAATTTATAATCTTCCTATCTCTTCATTCTTAGTGCTGGGATTACAGGTATGAACAAACAAACCTTACATTGTATCTCATGGTTTTGTTGAACTGAAAGTATTTTATAGATAGTTTTCCATATTTTGTATCAATATCTTCTGGATAAAATCATCTTAAGTATGTCAGACTTTCAACCTGTCTTAATGCCATGTTGATAAAGTTGTGATACCAGAAAACATTAAAATTTTTAGAGATATTTTGGAAACTCTTCCTGAACAGAATTGTAGAGATATTTAGAAAAAAATGTACAATGTGTTCTGCTGCATTAATGGAGTTTAGGGTTTGGAAATGCCCATGCACTCTTTAAATTAGAATTAAAAACACAAACTACTTAGTACCTCTGAATTCCTGTCTATTTTTACATTAGTCTTCTGGGTATTTAATGTATTCTTCAAAATTTTACTATAACTGACTCAAATGACTAGGGCTTCTATATTTTCATGTTGAGAAATTCCCTATTTTTAGACTATTATTTTTATACTCTCTACTCAGGTTCATATAAAAGTATTTATTTCCTACACATAAATTTTATGTTGGATATACTTTAAAATCCTGTTTGCTCAGGATTCTTTCTTACATTTGATGCTATGTATTACGGTACTTCTTCCTGGACTGACTGGGCCCCTGTTATCCCTCACCCTCACCCCCACCTTAAGCAGCATCTCAACGTCCTCCAGTTATCCCTGTAAGTACTTGCAGGTTCTCAGATGTCAATCTGAAAGGTCCTCCGGGAAAAGTCATGTAAGCTAGGCTTCTATATGTATGCTTAATCAGTTTGGGGAGTTCTCTCCTTATAAAATAATAATTATGACCAGAAGTCATTAATAGATAAGCAAACTCTCCTGGCCACGAAGAGACACTGGCATAGCAAGAGGCTAGTCTTAATTGACTGTGGTTCAAATCGCTCATCTGTGCAGATTTTATAAAAACACATGGCCATGCAAACGTGTTGAAGGGCACTTTCAAGGTCCTTGGAAAAATGCTTGCCAGGACTGGGCCAGGACTTTGAATTTTTACTCACTTTTGGTAAAGCCCCCATAAGCACAGTCAACCCCATTCTGCATCCTGATGGACGAATACACAGTCAAATGGAACGTGTGTGATGCACAGCACAAACCTTCCCGTCTAAGCTCACCTGACAGTGCAGCCTTTGCAATCCCCTTCTTTCTCCCGGAAGTTCCATAAGCCGATAGGTTTGTTGTCAAAGTAGGTTTCTCCCATACAGCCGGTGAATGTAATCACACGTACAGCGTCAGCCTTCTGCAGAGACACATGTGGCATTTGTTAGCGTTAAGGATTTTACGAATTGCAGTAGTTGTGACTTATTAGCAACAGAAAGCAGAGTAGTTCTTATCCATTCCATATGACAGTCTTGGCAGTCTTCTTATGCCCTCATAGCTACTACAGGATAGATCAAAAAGGGAAAAGCTCAAATATTTTATCAGTGGTCCTGGTTATCTTTTACATACTATCTCAAATGGAACTCCATATACATGTATTATCTCTACTAGCAAAAGCAATTGTCCTTTTGTGTCCTCTAGTGTTTTGTTAAAACCCCTCTGCAATATGCAGTCCTTAGATTCTGAAATCTCTTACATAAAATGGTGTAGTATTTGTATATAACACACACACACACACACACACACACACACACACACACACACATCCTTCTATATACTTCGAATCATCTCTAGGTTTCATTATAAACCTAAAGCAATGTAATATAAATTCTGTGTGGTTAGCTATCACACTATGTTATTTACAAAAAAAGGCAAGAAAACATCTGTATATTTTAAATGTAGGTGCAATTTTGTTTTTCAAATATTTTCCATTCTTTATTTGCTGAGTCTGAGGATGGAAAGGCCATGTGTACTTGTGGCAGAAAGAAATGATTTCCAGCTTCTAACCTTAGGCTAGCTATTGAGCTTCTCCACAGATGCCTGCCCCATGGGATCATTGTGAGAATTAGATTATTTTGGGCCCTAAATCCAATGCCCAGGACAGACAAATGTGTATTAAGAAGTAGTGCGTGGATACTGTTTACTCTGGGCAAATCTGGCCTACAACACACTAAGATGTTTTCCTTCAGGTCATGAGAGAATTCACACAGAGTTATTAACGATGAAGGAGAGATCATATGCATAAATTAAATTGCAACAGTGTTCTCAACCTTCTTAATGCTGCGACCCTTTAATACAGTTCCTCAAGGTGTGGTGACCTCAATCATAAAATTATTTCCGTTGCTACTTCTAACTAAGTTTTCTACTGTCATGAATCAAAGTGTAAATAGCTGTGTTTGCGGATGGTCTTAGGTGACCCCTAAGGGGTCAAGACCCACAGGTAGAGAACTGCTGTAAGGTTTTCATTCCCAGCCAGGTAAGCCTACATCTCAAGAGATTGAGGAGAATGGTAGCAGCTTTGTAAGAAAGGACCATATATATCCATGCAGGTTCTGTTTGCTGCTGTCCCCAACATGGAGTCTGGGATCTAAGAGGACTTCCATGTAATGATCTGTTGAATGTCAGTTCTGGTGGCATTGTTGCAGAGACAGGTCTTCAGCTTGGTGAACACTACAGTCACAAAGGAGGAAAAAGACCAGGTCTAAGCTAGAAAACCTTGTTTAAACACCTCTTGTCTCAACCCTGACTTACAAAGACATGGCATAGTCTGCTTTTTTTACATCAGAAATTGTGCCAAAGCTAGCTGTGATGGCTAATTTCATTGTCAACATAAAAGGATTTAGAACCATCATGGAAATACACTCCTGAGTGTGTTTGAGGGTATTTCCAGAACGGTTCACCTAAACATAGAAGACTAACCCTAAATATGGGTAACCCCATTCTATAGCCTAGTATCCTGGATAGATTTGTATCAACTTGACACAAGCTAGAGTTATCTGGGAGTAGGAACCCCAATTAAGAAAATGCCTCCATCAGATTGCTTGTAGGCAAAGTCTGTAGGGCACTTTCTTGACAAATGACTGAAGTGAGAAGGCCCAACTCACTGGGGTTGTGCCACTGCTGGGCAGGTGGTCCTGGGTTCTATAAATAAACAGGCTGAAGGAGTTCTGGGGGAACAAGCCAGGAGGCAGCACTCCTCCATGGCCTCTGCTACAGTTTCTGCTTTCAGGCTCCTGTCTTGCTTGAGTCCCTGCCTTGACTTTCCTCAGTGATGGACTATGATCAGGATATGTAAGCTAAATAAGCTCCCCCCCCCACCGGTAACTTTTGGCTGTGGTCTTTATCACAGTATCAGAGAGCTAACCAGGACACATGTGTTCTAGACTCTCTTCAGACTGAAGAGAAAGAAAAAACAAAAACAAAAAACCCCCCAAAAAACAAAAAGAAAAGATAGAATGTACATCAAGCGTCAGCTTGCTCCTTTGTTTGCAGACTGTGAATTCAGTGTGAGAAACCACCTCACCCTGCCTAGCCCAGGCCTTCCTCTCCCCTCCAGGAGGGGTGTACCCTCAGACCGGGAGCCAAAATAAGCTCCCCACTTCATGTTGTTTTGTCTTGTCTTTGGTCACAACAGCTAGAGGAGTAATGGATACATAAGGCTATCTGTACCTAAGTTATCCAGTAAAAAGAATAGTTTGAGGTTTTTCAGAAAAAAATGTGAAAAGATGCTATGAGAACCTGAAGTATTCTGGTTATAGCTTTAGTTCTAACATTAACAATATGCGTCTCTTCCCAGCATGGTGACCATGCATAGGAGTGGGGACAAAGGCCACAGATGTTAATGAGAGAGGTTTTGTGGGATGTTGTCAGCAGCTGGAGCCTCTTGGCTGACTAGACATAGGCCATCCTGCTGTGGCTTCTGCTCTCTGTCTCAGTCTTCCTCCATCCTGAGACGCTGTACTCGAGAAATCTTCTTGCTCATTTGAGTTTTCAGCAGTAAGGTCATTGTGCTTGTAGCTTTCAGCTTATGGTTTGGGTGTCGGGGGACTTAGAACTCTTGGTCTAAGTGATTGCTTAAGGTTTTCTATAGATTTCCTCTGTCTATATGCTCCTCTTATCCTTAGGCCAATTTAGAGTTGCTTTGTACTAGTGACACCTGCATAATAAAAAAGAATGAGTTTGGGCCTGGGGATGTGGATCAGTTGAGAATGTACCTGCCACACAAGCTGGAGGACCTGAATTTGGATCCGCAGCACCTACACAAAGTCAGGCAGGACAGCACACTGTCACTCACTCAGGCGTTGGGGTAGGGGCCAAGATAGTGGAGAGCCACACTGGAGGACATCCAACATCTACCTTTGGTGTGTGTGTGTGTGTGTGTGTGTGTGTGTGTGTGTGTGTGTGTGTATACATATATTAATTAATATACATATATTAAACAAAGGCCAAAGGGAATTCATTTACTCTTTCTCCTATGGGAACACATTACAAGACAGAGCCTTACATGTTGAAAGGGCTTGCATTAAATACCAGCCTATTGGTACCTGGATCCTGGACCTCCTAGCTTCTAGATCAGTGAAAAATCCGTTTATTGCTTACACACTGCTTGCTTTAATAATAGTGTAGCAGCCAAAATAAATTAGGACATTTTGTTATGCTATGAATATTAAATAAATCATGTAAATTGTTTAGAATGTGACTTAGCCCATAGTGAGGATTATCAAATGTTATCAAAGTTTCCTATTGTATCTGTTAACATGAAAGTGAGGCATATATTCACTGTTCTTTTGGAGTAAAGAACACTGAAGCCCAAAGGGTTAAGTGTCTTACATAAGGACATATTTTATAGGTGGCAGAGAGAAAGAAATGTGACCCAGCTATGATTTCAAAATCCATGGCTTTGTGTTATTATGTAATGCCCCAACTTTTCTCTTAAGGGAGCAGAGAAAGCTGTCAATATGACTACATATTACGATGTACTGTATATATTCATAAGTGGTTCTATGGAGTGAGGATGGTTTCAGGGTGCAGCTGTGGAATCAACTGCCATATTTTAGAGTCACATCTTTTTGCACAAAGCAAACAAATTAGCTTCACGCTCCATGAAAGTTGAATTCTCAAGAATGTGGGGTCACCCTGGCTTTTTACACTTTCTGGCTAATCTCATCCCAGGGTGATTTTGACAAGCCCAGGATTATCCATTATATTTGGTTGTGTTCCTGCATCTCACCCGCAGGTCGATTTTCAACACCTAATTCCATCTAATCAACATAAGCTTCTTTCAGATGCAAGCACTTTGCAATTTGAAATGCACAAGGACCTGCCACGGAGCAATTATGAATATTAAATGCATTGCTCTGAAGGATGAGGAGAAGAGTAACTCAAAAACTTTTTAAAGCAGATCATGATTTGAAAGTGTATGGCCCCTATGATATTTCTTGGAGATTCATAAATCTTTTAATTAGATGTATGAACTTTATTGCACTTCACTTTCATAAATCACAAATTGATTGCAAAAATGATGCATATTTAAGAAACACTTAGCTTTTGAAGTGACTGAAAAAAAAAAGAATGCCAAAAATGGATGTCACAGTTAAGGAATAAACTACTACTGAAGGCTTAGAAATATGGTACTTCCAGATTTGAATGTTCACAACTCAAAGATGGAAGTTCTGTTGTTGGGTGTTATGACACATGCCTGTCATCATAACAGCTGGGAGCTGAGACAGGGGGATTACAAGTTCCAAGCAGGCCTTGGCTACACTGTAAGACCACATCTCAAAAAATTAAGCAGAGCAAAGAGAAACAAAACACCAAAGCAGAAAGTTCTTTAAATTGATGGTTTCAGAACACAAGTTAAGAACACACGGGCTGGTGTTTTCAGTGTTCTCCATGCCTTCTCTTAGTTGTCTCTAAAGGGGAGAGAAAGGGTGGGAAAAAGCTCATTACCTTTATTTTTCCAGTCAGGCCGCCAACAAACAGCATCGCATTTGCATCCACATCTAGAATGGTGTACCCTGGAGGGGACACTGAGTGGTAGGTGCTGGGCACAATGCTGGCTTTGGGCCCATCTAGAGCTCTCACTGAAATAGAACCATTTCTCCCCGTTCTTCAATCATACATGTGTGTTGAAAAAAAAAGGGAAGAAAATACAGAAAATGAAATATGAATCATATTCTCTCACCTTCATATTTCAAAGACATAAAATAGAGTTATCTCGGAAAACCTCAGAGAACTCTGTGTTTAGGTCCAAGCATTTTGAAATCAGCACTTCTCAAACCACTACAAAGATTTGACCTTTGCTATTTTATTAACTTCGTTAATACATTTATACATTTATCTTTGCTAAGTACTTACCATTACATTTAAATAAGGAAATAATAACATAACTCAGGCCATTGATAAGGAAGAACAGCAACAATTATATGATAGAATTATTATAAACCAAGAAAAAAGCATTTCCCTGTTGCTTTACATGATAATTTTCTGTCTTATAAGACATGAAATTTAAACAAATTTTATGACTTCATTTAGTATTTTGTTAAATTTAATTTGGCAAGTGGAGTCCTAATGAGCAACCCTTATGCAGCACAGGCTGCATAATTTTGCCTAGAATTTCTTATGATGGATCTTAATTTGTTGAAGTAATCTTGTAGATCTCAGTGTTTGTCATCCCAGCTTAATGTATAGAGTGCAGTCGTTAGTCTGCCACATTGTGTATACAAATTTGTAGAAGTACACTTTTAAATTCAGTTAAAAAAAATCTTGAAAGCTATTATCATTTTATTTCATTTTCTTTTTTAAGTGATTGATTTGCATGAGTTGTTAAATATGAAAATCTGGTCTCTTCCAAGACAAGTGGTCATGACAAAACTCCCTTAAATCTCTCTCCCGTCTGTCTCATTGTGGTAAACTCTGTCTTTGAGAAAGCAGTGCTAAGTGAAATATGTGGGAACCAAGAATGGATTTGACCAATGAGAGTTCTTGAATAGAATGAATCTCTGCTGCTAGAGCTGTACTTTTGGGAGAATATATGTCTTTAAACTGAGCAAAGTACTCAATCACTCCAACATTACCATGGGTGTGAGCACAGCTTTATCCTTTCTCCCTTCCCACCCCCATTAAAATGTTATGGGGGAATTGTACATGCTAGATACGGGACCCCGCATTTTGACATAGAATAGGCCTGCAGTTGTAGCTACTATGTAGACTAGAAGGGGAACTGAGTACACAAAGACAATAATGACAAATTTTTATGCCCTTTTGTATGTTTAGTAAGAACAAGTAGCTTATTTTTTTCTTTTTTTCTCCTCAAGTGAAGTAAGATGTCTAAGACAGCTTTTCTTGCCCCAATCCAGCTCCTGGCAGAAAACAGATGAAGGAGTTAGAGCTGGAGTAGCTTCCCTGGCTTATACCTTGAATGCATGTCTTTTCCTAACAGGAACGACAAATGCACTTTCTCACACATTGATACACATAGCATATAACCTTCACATACATGGACACTCATACACAGCTACATTTTTAAAATAGCAACAGATTTTTTTTCATAAACTAGGAATTTACTTCAAAACTTTGCCATCCAGTTATCTTATTCTTTACTGAGATGTTACCTTGATGCTTCAATACGGTACCAATATGAGTCATCGATGGTCAAATCTGGATACTCTACACGGCCAACTCCAGATCCAACATCCCAGAGGAAGCTGACTTTGCCTTTACGCATTTCAATAGCAAGAAAGTCAATCTAGATCAAACAAATGTGAAGACAATATGCTTCAGAACAAAGCACTCTGAAAGAGGAGGTTTGTGGAATGTTTTCTAATGACATGTAAAATAACTGGATTGAGAATCTTTCATAGTTATACCCAAGATACTGTCTTCTATAGAGGTAGCTGTGGTAATTTTTGACACAAGGTAAGACAAGGCTCCCTCACACGAATAGCAAATGCAAACTTATGATACAACCAGTCAGTTTAAACGCCTCATTCACCTTAAGAGATTCCCACACATGAGAAGTCAAATTAACTTTGATGGGTGAGAGTTTGCAGACACAACTTATGTAATTTCAGTTCGAATCATAAATTCAACATATTGTGAGAGTTTGCTTTGGTTAGAATTTGTGTTTTTGCACTTCATTAACATGAAAGGTTATTATTGTTTCTTAATTTAATAATAGAAAAAAACTTCTATTTTATTAGACTTTCTCATTAAATGGCTAGATCTGAAAAATATAATGCAAAATAAATATTTGCACACTGACAAATAAAAAGAAATGTGCCTGGACATGGGGAAGAATTGTCACCTGTTTATCTTTCTAACGTAACTCAAAGCAAACATTTGTTAGCTAAGATTCTGAGATTCCAGACACAAAAGGCTGCATTAGACAATTTACGGACCATGTTGCTAGATTCTATGTGTTTTCCCTCATTATTAACCTTTGACCTCTACATATGCATAGTAGCTTTAAAAAAAAGTTGAATATTAGACTTACAAATTTGGCACTTCCAAGATAAAAAAGGAGGTTGTCAGCCACAGTAGTCTTGACATTAACAACAATATTATTGTAGCTTCCTTTCTTGATTTCTGGCTTGTATGTTCGAATACAGTCGCCTCCCGAAGACACAGATACTTTGATCTTCAAGAAAAACAAGATAAAAAATCCTATGAAAGCCTGTGTTTAAATCTCTCTGTGAGTTTGAAGTATATCCTAAATCACCAGAAAACCACCATCATCCTTTGATGTAATTTTTCAGTCAGCAAATAGTGTCATTAACTGTACATATGCAGACATCATTACATACCTGGGGGTGGGGCACAGGTAATTAGTTCTTCACTAGCATTTTGCCAGTGATTTGCTCATGATTCTTTCTCTTGCTTATTAGGGTGCCACTATTTTTAAAACATGAAGCTAACAAATTCTCACCTTCCTACCACTCTTTGAAGACACTTTTCCAAAAGGGATTTTATACAGAACAAATGGAAATTATCTTCATTGAGGTTATTTGGTAAAGAATTTTAATTAAAATTTCAGTGATTTGGTTATAACTTAAAGAGGAATCCAGTTTTCAAGAGGGTATTGCCAGCCCACCCACTTTCTTACAGTTCAAAGAGGCCAAGCAGGGTTTGTTCTAGATCTTATAACAATACGAATATTAATCATTCCTCTCAGAATATATATTTCAGAATAAATTACACTTATTATTAGGTTACCAGGAAATGAGATGGAAATAATTTCCAAATGTCTATCACTACTAATACATATAACAGCTCCTTTCCCTTCTGAATAACACTTCAAAAATTACTATAAATTGCTAAGAAAGGAATTCTTATGTGAATAGAATGGCACTACTCATGCCAATTTTTACTCCTTCCTATTAAATGAGGTTTCATTCAGTCACAGATGGCACTATTTGATTATTGGATTTAATTTCTTTTGGGTCAGGTGAAAAAAAATCACCAACAGTGATTGCTGCGTTGCTGGTTGATAGTGCTCAGCAGGGAGAAGGGAAGATGTGAAACCTCTGTTGCCCCTTGTTCAGATGTCTGTCATATTAGAGGTCTAGATAACTAGCTTCAGGATGCCTACCGGCCTTCTCTAGTCATAACTTCCCACGTGTTCATTTCTTCCTGCAGCTTTTGTTACTCATATAGTTTTCACACTTGAGACTAACCAATTAACATTATTGTTATCTGCATGGGAAACTTGTGCAGACCTTGAAGAAGACTGACTAGGCCACCACACCACTCACCATAGTTTGGTCACATTGGCGGTTTTGCCAAGAGGCTCACTTTGGGTGTGAAGGCAGGGAACATTTGTGGATCTAGCCAGAGGAGCTCTAGATGCAGAATGATTTATGAAACAGGAAGATTCACATTTAGGGACTCCTAGGGAAAGAGCAAATCTGACAATTCTCCTACTGACTCAACAGAAGCCTGCATTTGACAAGTGTTTCCTCATCTGGTCTCTAAGCAAATTGTGCCTCTACATAGGGGAAACTATTCTGCAGAAAAACAGGCTTTATGTGGTGGTCTGAACTTAACAGTGATCTAGAAAGCCAACTTAGACTGTTTTGTGTCTTTGTCCCCTGCAAAGGTGTGATCTAACATGATGATGGATGGTTTAGGACTCAGGGTCACCTTGGATCTGGGGATATTTGCTTTGTGCTCCTGTAAGCTGGTCTTGGTTGTGTGGTTTCCAGTCAGGACGTCTGTTCTTTGTTTCCTCTATGATAGAGATTCCCTTTTATGTGGAGTGCAAAGAGTAGTCAGATCAAAAGGAATCACAGGAATCCCACGGTAGGTAATGTACAGACTTTACCCTGGGTGCTGGTACTATGAAATGGATGTGCAGCTTGAGTGGAAAAAAGTTATCCAGTAGAATAGCAGTTATGCAAAGAGTTATCCAGAGTCAGAGGTTAAAAGGAGAGAGCACCAGAAAGGAAGGTCCCTATAATAGAGAGTAGTTAGAAAAAGAGGGAACCATCAGATATGTTCTACTGTTCAAAGAAAGGTGTAATATACAGTGAGTTTTTAGGAATGTACAGTGAATGAACCAAAACCTTCACGAGAAAAGGCAGTTAGTGGCATTAAGCAAATTTAGTATCTGAGGCAGATTACAAGTGCCACTGATATCCTAAGAGGATCAAAGAGAACAAGAAGGAAAAGATCTGACTGTAATTCATGAATAGAATTACATAGTAGATGCAGACATCCCTGGTAGGAACCCATATTCAAAATCACAGAGGGTCTTGATTAGCAATGGAAAGTAACTGTGTGTAGTTTGTTTTATCTTTACTTCATAAGTGCATTTACAGGCTTAGCTCTAAAGCCATGTTATCACTGCTTGAATCAGAAACAAATCACATTTCTTTAAAGAACCCGATTAAATAATACTCCTTGGCTATGGTGTGAGGATACAATGATTATGTGAAATGTAGGGTCATAGGATATTTCAGACCTTGTCTGTAACTTGAGGAAGAAGTAACTGATCATATACTTGATGCTCTAGAAGGGGTGGGTGTTGGTGCCAAATGTGAAGACAGCACCCAAGTGAACTGACAAAGCTCAGTTTAGAAACCCAGTCCATGAGTATGACCATTTAAAAACCAGGTATACTTAATCTTACAAGATTTGCAGTTAAGGTACTCTATCGTACACTTCCCATACCATATAGTCTGATTCTGTGAGGAGAAGGACAGTGTGACAGGATAATTTTACAAAGTCACCTGCTGCTCAGCTCTTACCCACTCACCTAAAAACACATTGGACTTGCTGATTTTTCTTTTTGAGCATACACCGAATACCTGGAATATTCAAGTAGCCCAACTGTTTACAACTAGATCATAACTACAAATTTATTCTTCAAAATACCATGTGTTTTGATTTCCAGTGGGTGTATGGCTCAGTGGTAAAGCATTTGATTACGTATGAACAACTTAAAATAGCTAAATCAAAACACAGCATTCACACATTCCTTTAAAATAAACCTCTTGGATGGATCACTCTTGCAAGAGGCATGAAAGTAATAAAACATAAATATTCTGTTGGGGTGTTCAGTTCTACCAATTATTATATTCTAGTGTAACTTCATTGTAAGGCTCATGAAATTACCACTAAGAAATAGATGTTTCCAAGGTGTTCCTGGCACAATATTATTCACCAGTTAATCACCATGAACACAATTAAACATTGTTGGATATCCCACTGCTCTATGTACTAGATTTGCACTGCATTTTTCATCTGGTAATTAGCCATTCATTTAAAAACAGTATAAGTTACTCAATTATGCAATCAATGAGCTGAAGTAAATCACTTTAAAATAAATGCATTTAGTTCCTTAATTAAGAAATGTCTTAACTGGGCTGGCATGTTAGGTCAGTAGGTAAAGGTGTTTGCTACCAAATCTGATGACCTAATTTTGATTCCCAGGACAAGTCTTGTACCATGTCTCCAGAGAGCTGCTGAGGTTAGGCAATGTATGGCATTTGTATGGAGTTTGGCAAGGATGCCTAAGGAGCCTACTGCTTGAGTCTGTGAAGGTAAAGCCTCAGTTGCAATGGAGACCTCAGGATGTTAGACATGCCAGAATCATGAGATGTCCACCAAGAGAAGCTACTGGAATGCAGGAGATCCAAAGAGAAAAGCAGTGTGTGTTGTAGGGTGCAGAGCTGGAGGAGGAGGAGAAGGAGGAGGAGGAGGAGGAGGAGGAGGAGAAGGAGGAGGAGAACTCAAGTCTTTTGTAGCTCAGAACATTCCATAATGAATGTTAGATGCTGGACGTGAAGCTTCAGGATTTACTCTTTGCCCTGCTGTGGATATCGCTCTGTGTAAATAAAGTTCTGATTGGCCAGTGGCCAGGCAGGAAGTATAGGCGGGACAAGAGAGAAGAGAATTCTGGGAAGTAAAAGGCTGGGGAGGGACACCACAAGCCGCCACCATGAAAAGCGACATGTAATGACACTGGTAAGCCACAAGCCATGTGGCAAAGTATAGACTAACAGAAATGGGTTAATTTAAGATAGAAGAAGTAAATAACAAGAAGACTGCCACGGCCATATAGTTTCTAAACAATGTGAGTTTCTATGTGCTTTCTTGGTTGGCTCTGAGCGACTGTGGGACTGGTGGGTAAGAGAGATTTGTCCTGACTGGGCCAGGCAGGAAAACTCTAACTACATTGCCCTGCTGTGTTTCTGCCTTGCTTCAGTCCAGTTGTTCCTGATTAATCTTCCATTCTTCTCCTTTAGAAGGGAAATGCTTATCCTGAATTAATATTTATTAGAAGTACGTATTTTTTTTTCTCATTTTATTGGGGCTCACTGCTCAGAGATAGTCTTGTGTCACAGAAAAGAGCAGAAACTGACAAGGAATTTGGGGGGACTTTTGAATTTGGATTGAAAGCATTTTACACTGAGAAAGCAAAGAGCCTAGTAGGGACAAGGGTCAGAAAAGTGATATATTTAGCCATCAAGTCCCCAATGAGTATAGTTGTGATGACTGACACTGATTTTCAATGTAAAAAGCTCTAGAATCACTGAAGAGAAAGCTTCTAACTCATCTGTCTGTGATCAACTAGATTAGGTTCATTGAAAAGGACTCACTCTAGTGTGGGCAATACCATTCCATGGCCTGGGATTCTGAATAGAACCAAGAGGAGAAGCAAGCTGAGCACAAGCATTCATCACTCTGTTTCTTGACTGTACTCCCAATATGACTAATTGCTGTCTTCTCCTAGGGTGACCAACTGCCTGATTCTGCTGTTCTGTCTTCTCTGCCATGATGAACCATATCCCTGGGAAGTATAAGCCAAATAAACCCTCCCTTCCTTAAGCTGTATTCTTTTCTAGTGATGAGATAAGAAACTACCATAAAGCTCCATTTTGTCCACTCCATTATCAACTTTCTGAGTATAACTGTGGACTAGTTCATCTTTGTATACTTCACAGGAAAAAGCACTGAACATAAGAGGTGTTTGAACGTCTCTGAATAAACTTGCAACACTGGGCTTCATTTCACCATAGTGAGCACTTGTCAATCACACGACATGGTTTTCATGCTATAGTTGACTAGGCAGCTTCTCAGATAGCATTACTACTTCCTTTTATCTTATATTACCCCATTTTCTCTAATCTGTTGTTTTCTTCAATCAATGGAAGATACTTTTCAATGTTCAGCTGGAACATGATTGTCATGGCCTTGTTTATATTTCTTAAATACATATAAGGAGGGACAAGAATATAGTATCACTCACACAGATTCATGGCTACCATTAAAAACTATGAACTGACAAATTAGTAAGAATTTCTTTTTGACCATTTTAGCTACTAAGTTTTTTTTTAAATGAAACATTTTATGGAAGCTTAAGTTAAAATTAACAATATTAAAAGGTGTCTTATTAAAATCTATCCTTTCTAAAGTCATCATGGTTTGACGTTACATATCTAAAGTTTCACACTGGCATTTAAGTGTCCCAGTTCAAGGCCCGTGAGGAAGAGTCCTTGCCTCCATGCTGACAGAGTTAATTTTCTGGGATCTACAGGGTAGAAGGAGAGAACTGACTTCTGCTTGCTGTCCTCAGGCTACTACATGTATGCTGAGGCACATGCCTGCACACACTCGAAACAAAAAGATAAACATAACATTTAAACACCCCAATCCTTTAGCATGTTATTTGGTTTAGAGAGGTCTGTCTGTCAGAATTGTTTTCTAACTGGATAAATTTCAAGCCAGATATTTCCTACTTTTGCTCCATAAATATAAAAAGAAGCAGTACAACAAATGTAAGTTGTCAGTGTTTTTCTTTTTTTTTAATGATCAAAAGCTACATTGTACTTAATTGAAATAAAGTTTCAATTTCTCCTAACTTTGTGAATTCAGGTTGCAACTCCACTCACTGTACTTTTATATTAATGAATAAGATACTCTCATTATTCCTTTTAGTATGCAAGAATAAGCTTTTCATTTGTGTTATTTTAGTATATTAAAGAATAACCAAATATACCAGATTTCCTAATTCTCGAAATGGTTTTGAAATCCATAGTAAAGAAAGTGCTCCATAGGAGGCCTTGCCTTCTTGTGTGTGTGTGTGGGGGGGGGGGCGTAGGTGGGATGGGGGGAGGGTTGAGGGGGGGAAGCTGCTGTGGGGGCAGGAGGAGAGAAGAGCGGGATCTTTGACTGGTGTGTAAACTGAATGAAAAAATTTTTCTTTTTTCTTTCTTTTTTCTTTCTTTCTTTTTTTTTTTTGAGGAGCTGCTCTTCTTATCAGTTACCTAAGCAGGGTTGAACTAGATATGGCCTGTGTGTGTAGGAAGCACAGTTCTTTTGTTCTGAGCAAGCTCACTCTTCCTGCTTTATTGGAAACACACTGGAAAGCAGAAGAGTGCTTCTATCTCAAAAGCAGAGTGTGTTTCTTGTAAGGGAACTCGAAAAAAATTTCTTAATTAAAAAAAAAGAAAGTGCTGCTTCTTTCTTCCTCACTACCAAAATAGCCGCAAGTTCAAGAAGCCAGAGATCATTTATTCAGCGAGTTCACTGGGGAAAGGCATTCCCTCTGGGAATAATAGTAACATGTATTAATAGTTCTTAATTCTGAAAATAAGATCTTACAGAATTGGCTTGTTTCCGGGCTTGGTTAATCAGTTCCTTTATTTCAGAGATGTTTTTCTTTAAGTTATCTTCAAGTTCCTTGATAGGCTTGATTTTATCTACTAGCCGATCAGCTTCCTGTTCTAGATTTTTCACTGTGGCACCCGCATCTGCAACTGCACAGAACAAAATTAGCATATGTGGGGGGGGGAAGATGTGCACGCACCCCTCCCCCCTCCACACAGACAGACATAGGTGTCAGAACAGCAGTGAACTTTACTAATCTATTTCATTGTTTCTATGTGACTAAAGCAAGAGCGTGATGGCTGACAGAGTGCATGAGGCCAGCTGTGAATATTTTCGTTGAGATGAAAGCAGGCCAGAGATGTTAGAGAGAGTCTTCGGCTTTGTGATTGAGATGAAAACTGACATTAAAGATAGAAGATATGATAAGCTTATTCAGTGCTGACTTCTTAGCCTCAAAGCTGACCTTTACAGGAATGAATATGGGGGACCTTTAAAATATCACCAGCTCTACCCACACAGAAACCACATTAAAATCCAGGCTCTCATGCAAAACTGAATCTTTTTTCTTTTCCTCTTTTTCTTAGCGCATGTTTGAGAAGGAAGCTGTGGAGACATGGCTCGAAGAACATTACCTGTTGAGTAACACTTAGACTGCAGGTAACTCTGTTCTACCTTAATTAATTCACTCAAACTTCAGCTCAATTTTGTCTTGAAGAACAGTTCATTATACTGTACTGTATATTGGTTGGACTCATATTAAACTGCTCTTTTTTGGACATTATAAAAAAAAGTTGAATATTGACAGTTTCAAAGGGCCCAACCTGAAAAGGGTTGAAGGTTATCTGATCCATAGACCTTTAGTATGTGCTCATATGGCAATGGGATCAGGGGTCAGGTATCTAAGGTGTGGAAAGCCAATTATTCAACTGTTAGGATGCTGGCACTCTTTTTCAAATTATATCCTCTGTTATCTAATTGAGTTTGTATTATTTAGTTCTCTGTAATTGAGACCCTGAAGAACTCTGCAAGGTCCAAGACTACCCGCCCTGCTAGACTGTGAGGAACCTGCTGCTTGCCTGGTTTGGGCCACTGAGAACTAGTCTTTAAGACTGAATTCAATATGTTCAAATGGACATAAACAACCATTCAGTTTGCTTTTGTCCATGCTGGGGATAGAAGCCAGGGCCCAATGCTTGATAGACAAACGCTTGACCTCAGAGATCAGTTCTTAGTCCTGCATGTTGGCATCTTTAAACTGTATTTTGAAGTAGGTGATTTGGACTCATGCTCATTAATGTGGGCTGTGTTTTTAGTGGAATTTAAAAAGAATGTGAAACTATTGTTAACATTTGTAGGGTTACTAGATCAAGACTCTAATGATTTTTTTTTTTTTTCTGGAGATGCAGGTTGCTTGGATCAAAGCCCTTGTCCAATCGGTAGCATGCCACAGATACCCTCTTGTTTTGTGTACTTATCCACTGTTCTCTTCCTTCTAACCCTCCAGTGTTATCTTATAGTCTACCAATTATTCTAGAATTAAGGACAATGGAGTTTTACAGCTAGATTCACAACAAAGAGAAAGAGGAGTTAAGCTAAGGCTATCAAGGCTAAGATAAATATTTGACCCATTTCTCTTAAATCTCCCAGAAGCCTTTCCAAACGCTTCAAAATGGAACTGGATGTTCCCCCTCCTTCCTTTACCTCTATTCTCCAAAGCTGTTTAAGCCGTGTGGAAATTATCCTCTGAGAACTGAATGTCATCTACGATCCAAGTCTAAGGCTTCTTGTACAGTAGTGTTTGAATATGTTCTCATTTTCCCCCCTAATTGTCTGAGTAAGTAGATCTTAAAATAGCTTCTCCAGTTAGATTTTGATAAATGGATGTTCTTCTGGAAGATTATCATCTGTATGTTGTGGGCTCTAAAATTTACCAGCATGGCACTTTCCCAAGTACTCTCTGCCCTGTTCCGTTTTCTCTTTTATCTAGTTTGATTGCCTTTAGGAATCACCTGGTTGTCCTTTATTTCTCGGGATTAAGCCTACTAATTTTCTCTTTTATTATATTCTATATTCTAATTTATTAATTGGTTAGCTGTTTCTTGACAGTTTTATTTTCCTAACACACTGAGCAAAGGCTTCAGACTTTTCTTCAATGCTGGACAGTAAAGTAATTCTTCTATATTATTTTCCACAGAGGCCAGCCTCCATCACATTCTTCAGATTTTGATATGTTTGATTGCGTTATCATTTCTCCTACTCATCTGTAGTGCTGTGATGTTTGGCTCAAACTCTGAAATGTTCAAGGGACAATGTTTTTATAGTTAAATGACTTGCTCATTTGTTTAGAACCAGTTTTATTTCAAGAAGAATTGTTTAGAAGAAATTCAATTAGGAGGATAAGTACTTAAATGAAGGGAGGGAAAGTGAGCTTTGGGGCGGGGGGCAGTAACATAGTCTGTCTTAGCTCCTTTAACTCCTGTGCAGGGGAGTCATGCACACCCAAGGCCTGAATTTGTGCTATCAGAGATGTGGTAATTTATCTCAATCTGTTACAAAAGGCAGTTTTACACTTTTATGTGGATAAGATTCAAATATTTCATTACGTTTCCACAGCACTATTAAAACATTTTATACCAAATAAATCCACCTATTAGTCTCACTGGATGAATATGCTTTTTAAATATCTGGTATTAATTAGTGAAAGTGTAAAGAACAGCTATGCAATGCTTAAAGCAGTTTCAATGTATGGTCACATGCAAAACTGAAGCTTTTTGCAATAAGCAGAGAAGCGTAAAAGTTTCTAGAAAGCATACAAATAAACATATACATACTGATTTCTGCAGGTAATTTCATATGGAAGTAAAAAAAAAAGAAATTAGAAAATTAATGAGAAAATATTTTCTACAGGTATCATAAAGTACCACAAAAGTGGCACTTTTTTTTTTTTTTTTTGGTGCTGAGGATCGAACCCAGGGCTTGCTAGGCAAGTGGTCTACCACTGAGCTAAATCCCCAATCCCCAAAGTAGCACTTTTTAACAGATGTTCTTTACAATTATTTTAATTCAAATAAGTTTTACCAGGTAAAAGCATGCAAAAACATGATCAAAATTGCATGAAGACAATTCAATTTTAAAAAAGAAGGGGAATTGCCCTTTAATGAGCTGTTCACATGAAAGGAAATGTTATTAAGATAAAAAGAAAATATTTAATTAATATTTGCCAATAAATATTTCTTTTAGTGGAAGATATGGTTAAACAAATCATAGTATTATAAAAAGGACATCATCAACTGAGATTCAATCTAAGCTAGAACAAAATGATATCTTGAATTATGCGCTAAGTGAAATAAAATAGCAAATTTTCTTTTAAATCTATTTTCTCCTGATTTGGAGAAGTGTTGTGGTGTATCAGAAGAAGTAACTCAGTGGTGGGGGTAGGGAGGCAGTTGCCGAAACACATGGGATTATTTTTGAGTCTTCATAAAAAAAAAAGCACAATTTGTGTTAATTTCCCAATTTCCTTGAGGAAATGGTAAGGAGTGGGTCTTTCCTCAACCCAGATCTGAAGCACATCATTTTTGTGTTGATTTTCCCCCTTGCCTAGGAAGCTGTCATGAGCATCCCCCAGTATCACCATCATAACGAGGCCTTACGTCACAGCATTGTTAACATTTGGGTTGATGTGAAGAGAGATGTGCCTCTGCTCTATAGTCACTACCATCTGATAACATCACTTCTGTCATCACATTCTATAAATGTTCTTATACCTCATAAAAATACTGCTAGATAGTCTAGTTTTTTAAAAGCAAAAACTAAACAAAACAAAACAACAACAAGAAAAACCCCAAAACAAAAGCAAAACAAACAAAAATAACCTTAAGTTCTCCATTAGAGAAATCATATACTAACATACTATCTTATCATGTGATAATAAGGAAAATACTCTAAGAAGATTTAACTAAAAATATAAATCATTATACTAAATTCTTTCAGATTTCTTAGTAAATTCTAATCAAACCAATGAATTTGATGCACTATATAAGAAATGTGAAGATACAGTCGTCACAAAGTAGATAAACCCTTTATTTTCTGGAAATATTAATTGGCTGAAGTCTAAATAATAAATGCAGAGAAATTTCAAATGTTGATGCATTTGAAGGTGACAGCTTTCTCTAACAGGACAGCTAATGAATGGGCCCCTTAAACTCTACATCCCATGCAACTCCAATCCCAAGCATATAATATGTATGTATATATATGTGTATAACTGTATTTTCAGTTACACTGACAGATTAAACAGTAGTGACATCCACATAGCAAATAGCACGTAAACTCTCAGAATTCCTAGCTTGGAATTCTGATTGGATAAAAAGAAATGAAAAAGGATCTCAGGCAGAGCTGAGAGATTTGGGGGCTGGAATGGCGGGAACTTTAATTCTCACACACACACCAGGAAGGAGAAGGCACTGAGCTTTAGGGCTTCATCTTGCTCTACCACTCATGAGTCTAGGTCACTATCACGGTGTGATTAAATAAATGACATTATCACAATGAGGGAGGAAATCTTACTGTTTCTGGCAGGGTCTTTCACGACGGCATTTGTTTTGGCCACGCTGTCTGCTAGTTTATCGTAGTTTTGCTTCAGGCCATCAAGGTTCTGATGCAGATTTTTGACCTGGGCCAGGACTGCTTTGGCTGTGTCGTTGGCTTGTCTGGCTTTGTCCTTGACAGCTTGCAGTTTAGCAGCCGTGTCTGTTGGCACACATGGGCACGAGAAAGGAAACAAAGAAAAGACATTGCAGGTTTCATCCACGATTGGCAGAGAGAGGCTGTGGCTGGTTGACCTCAGGGTCACATTTACACAGGGGTAAAGGCTGAACTGTGTTTCAGTCAGCAGTAGCAAATGAAGCAAATTTTTAGCTAAATTGAATTTTCTCAGGGACCTTTGTGATGAGCACATGATTAGCTTTTAAAACAGCAATGTGATTATTCTCTAAGTTTGTAGTTTAAGGGTGTATTGTGATTTGCTGCTGAGCATATTCAAGGGAGGAATCTATCCACACGGTTCATGTAGCTTCTTCAAAACTAGAGTTAAGAAAGAATCTGTATCTCCATAGGAGCAAAATGAATGTGTTTTAATTTTGGGATAAGCTTCTTGGCAATGTTAGAACCTATGCTTGTGTGTTTCTATTTGTTTTCTGTATTGGCACTTTGGTAGGTTCTAAGTAGTCAAGACATTCATGAAAATTAATAAAAAAGTAAAATGCATTTGAATTTTAATATTTCCTATGTTACATTCATGTATGTTATTATTTCTGGATCATGATTTGAATGTAAAACACAGTTCTGGTGGTTTGAATATAAAATAACTTTTGAAGGTTCCTGTGTTGAAGGACTTGTCGCCAAAGCTGGGACTTTGGGAAGTGTTTGAACCATGAGGTCTCCACCTTCATCTATGGATGAATCCACCAACAGATTCATAATTTGGTGGACTACTGGGGGCACTGATAACTGTGAAAGAAGTGGGAGGCAGACCTGAGGAAGTGTGTCACTGGAGGTATGCTTTTGAAGGGTTTACATGATTCCCAGCCTCTTTCCTCTGCCCTTCTCTCTGCTTTTTGGCCACTGTGAGTTAAGTAGCTTCTCCTTTCCCACACATTCCCACCACTATGTAAAACAATTGTACAAATAGATCCATGCTTGTGTGTCTATATTGGTGGGTAAGGCTGTGAAGATAAAAATGTAAGGTTCAAATCTCATAAGCATCACTTTTAACAATGGCCTTTAGCATTCTGCTTCTCAGTTTCTCACTTGCAAAATGAACATAACAGTTCTTTCCACCTTGGACAATTAGCATGAGAGATTATATATGTCCATCAAATCATATTGATTAGTAAGTACTTATAATTCACTGTAGCCTGCTAGGAAAATATAGAAATAAGATCCATAGTTAATAATCAAACACTCATTTTAAATAGTTTTAATATGTTGGATGATACTACAGAAATGGGTTGACACTACTGTTTTTGAAATGGAGAATAGCTAACGTCACTTTATCCAAGCAGGACATATGAAATGGTGACAGGCTTTTGTCTATTGTGTAGAGACTCTAATAAATTGTGAATTTGTGAGAGTACACCGGTGTCATAGAGAACAGTGCATGTATGTTTTGATTCTTTCCCACTAATACAAGAGTTCTTAGGCTGAAACAGGAATAAAAATATAATAATATGATCTCTTCCTTGCTATAACATGTTCCTATGCATGCTAACTAAAGGAAACAAAGCACTTCCATATTGTTAAATATGGTTCTGATTCTCAATGGGATAATTCATAACTAAGAAAACATACAGCCGTTATTTTATGGTAGTAGAAATGAAATGTTAGGAAAATAGTAAAAGCTACCAAGATCCTTCTGTATTTCAGTTCACGTGATGCAGAGGGCAGGACCATAATGCTCACCATTTGGAATGATTGACAGTTTGCTCAAAGTGTCATTTAAAGCTCTCAGGAGATCACCATTTCTCATATCAGCAGCTTCTAATCTGGTTTTCAGGCCATTTAGGTCGTTGTGATTTTCTATGAACATAAGCCCCCAAAAGACAAAATTATTTATATTATTCTTGGAAATGCAAGTTCAATTAACTTTAACACACAGTTAATAAACTGTAGCTGAAGTTTTCCTGGTCCTGCCTGGCCCACGGTCAGGACAAATCTCTCTTACCTGCCAGTCCAGCAGCCAAGTAAACACACAGTGACTTATATTACTTATTAACTGTTTGGCCGTTCAGGCTTCTTGTTACCTGGTTCTTATATCTTAGATTAACCCATTTCTATTAATCTAGAAGAAAGATATGATTCATCTATTATCATCTATCCATCCACATAGTTCTGTGTTAAATATGTATATCATGATCATTTGGTACTCGAGAATGTTTAGCCATACCATTTTTTTCTCTTGGTATCTGGTCTCTATGACTTAACTTGATGGTTTCCTATGGGTTAGAAACCTCCAAATTCAGCCTTCAAGTGCATTTTAATGATATTTTCTTGACCTCCCTCTACTGATTTTTACATATTCAAATTTTATTATAAAAAAAGTATCATCAGGTTAGCTCTTCAAATTCTTTTATATAACCATAGATAAGCATATCTTATTTCAGTAAACACCACTGAGTGTTATTTGGAATAGAAATAAAAAATAAAGCAAAGGAAAAGCAATACAACCCAGATAAACCCATCATTTTTCATAGATAAAGAAATATTTTTACAGATTCCCCCAAAAAGACTTCAATAAAGCCTTTTGTCTTGCTACATTAGCTTATGTTATCTTACATTCAAAACCAGTACTTTCAAGTGATAATTTAACATTAAATGTGTGCATATTGGCTTCTTTATCTTATTTATATTATCATCTTTTTTACTTTAGGTTAGTTTTTATTGTAATAAGAACTATATGGCTTAGATTTTAGCAATGTCAAGAACTTCAAAATCACTTGGGGAAAAAAGATTGATTCAAGGATATGAAAAAAGGTTAGCTTAGGAATATTACTGAGGGCCAATATACAATAAGCATATGTGGTGGACAGAGTGAGAACTGCCCCCCCCCCCCAGGCAAATAGGGTCAGGTATTTGAAAACTTGGTACCTTGCTGGTACTGTTTAGGGAAGTTATGAACCATCTGAGGAGCAGCCAGGCCTTGCTGGAAGAAGCTTGACACTGGAGGAAGTTTGGGAGTTTTTAGCCCTGCCTAACTTTCAAGTCATTCTCTCTACCTCCTGTATGGATAGGAATGTGTTCTCTCAGTCACCTGTTCCTGTCACCATGTCTGCTTCTTGCTTCCATGTCTCCTCTGCCATTGTGGATATCCCCTGCCCCTGGAACTATAAGGCAAAATAAACTCTTTCTTCTGTAAGTTGCTTTAGGTCACAGTGCTTTATCACAGCAACAGAAAAAGTCACTAACGCAATATCTGAAGTTTGAAGAAGCTAGTCACCAGCCCTCTTTTCTTGCTTCATTTATAAATGACAAGTTGAACTGGAAAAACACAAAGTTTACTTCACACAATAATATTTGCCACATTTGGAAAGAAAAGTGTGTGTGTGTGTGTGTGTGTGTGTGTGTGTGTGTGTATTTATGCAAGTCTATGTACCTATGTGTGCATGTGCAACCCCTGCAGACGCCAGGTGTCAATATTGTGTGTCCCAATGAACCTGGAACCTGCCATTTTGGTTTGACTAGTTGTCCAGTAAGCCTGGGAAATCCTCTTATTTCTATCATCCCACCCTGGTTCTAGGGTTACAAATGTGCATTGCTACACCCCCAGGGCTTTACTTGGATATTAGGGACCCAAACTCAGTTCTTTATGCTTATCTCTTATTCACTGAGCCATGTCTTCAGCCTTTGTGGATATATTTTTGGTAGTTTATTATACCATAATTTTTATTTCCTTGGGAGATGCACACTAATTGTTTAAAATAGCTTAATGGAATACAAAGCAGAGATAAAAGGCAGACTCTCTAAGTAAGGAGGTATATTAAAAAGGGACAAGTAAGAGAGGGGTCTTTAGTCTTCTTGAAAGGACTGGCCAGCATTTAGAAATAGTGATGGTTAGCTATTGTTGAGTTTGTGATACATACCACATGCAATGCCTATCAGTTCTAGCAAATCACTTCCCTCCTTCCTCACAGCATGATTTCAGGAGCAGGGATTGATGGAACCAGTCCAACCAGTAGTAATGGTCTTCCCATCTCCACTTATATCCCCAGCCTTTCCTCATGCTTATCCATCTATATGTCTCTATTTCATTTTTCCCTTGTTGTTACAGTTACAGAAATGAGAAGAGAGCCACATAAACACAGCCTCTGTGCAAAAATGATAGACTAATATGCCAAGTCTTCCATGTAGTTGAAGATAATAGACAAAATACGGGAAAGGTAGATTGCAGTAAATTAAAAAGAAAGAACCAGTTGCAGAATCAAAATACTCAACATTATCATGATTAAAGAACCTTAAGCAAAAGAGCCAAACATATTTTTCATCTAGCAGATTAGCAAAAGTCAAATGTCTAATAACATCCTCTGGAATAAAGCACTTCCAGCACTGTGGAAGTTACACAATAGAGAAAAAATTTCAAGGTCAACATCAGCTTGATTGATATGGGTTATATGAAGAAAGGACAGGGTGTCTTTAGCAGTAGGCTGAGTCTTGGAGGGTGATCAAGGGTAGTAGCAATAGGCTGTCATGTTTGGGAGTCTATGGAACCTCCCTTTCCAACAAGTCCAAAAGAGAAATACACTCTTGAAACTCAGATTTTAATTTGTTAGCCTCTGGATCTAGTAGGGCCAATTGCCACTCCATTATTAGGTAACTCTGTTTATATATATTTATTTATATATGAAATTAAATAGTTACCTAACAATATATATATATAATTATGTATACATATACCAAATAATATGTGTATGCATATATATGAAATTAAAGTTACCTAACAATATATATTATATAATTATGTATGCATATTCCTAATAAGATATATGTGTGTATATATATATATATATATATATATATATATATATATATATATATATGAAATTAAGTGGAGTTACCTAATAACTCATATATATGTATATATATAAATATGAGCATATGTGTGTATGTATATATATATATATATATATATATATATATATAGGTATGTGTGATATGAAGCCTCTATAAGAGCAGGTTTCCATATGATTTTTTCAAATGTCTTTAGTGTTAGTTATTTCTCCATGTATTTCCTCTTCTGAGCTACCTTCCCCATCCCGCATAACCCTTCTTGTTTCATTAGTACTGTTTACCTATTTATACCACTACATCCTATCTTTCCTCCCTTGAATGCCAAGCCATGGCTCCCTACTAATGTTCTGACCTTGCGTATTTCAAATAAAACACACATCTCTAAAGATTCAAAGCAATCATCAATCTTGATCACATGTGAACACCATGAGCTACAGTAATGATTGCCCTGGCAAGGCAACCCACCAGTGCAATCGTGGCCACAAATGTCATGGCAGTAACTATCTACTATCTGCTTAGATTTAAGGCCTGTTATACTCTATAAGATGAAGCTCAAACCTGGTACTACTATTGAAGCCAAGAAGCTTTGTCTAGATAGATCATAAGCCTTAAGAGAGAACCTACTATTATTATTCTACTAAATAGGTAAGTAAGTGGCTACTAATAACTTAATTGTTACAGCGACAGATTATTGTATCTCTTAACCCTCATCATAAGCCTCTCTAGCTTCCTTTTGTAAGGGATGCTAATTAAAATGTAGACCCTTAACTTGCCAAGGTAGAGAATAAGAGACTGCAGAATGCAGGGACGTCTATATCACACCCCTCCTCCCAAGGCCCAAGGGTCACTGAGGAAGAAGGAGTAAAAAAAGGTGAACAAGAGCTAAAGGTGGTAGAGGGATGACTCCAAGGAGACAGAGCTTCTTACACATGACAAAGGAGTTGTACACTTGAGCTCACAGTGGTTGTGATAGCATGCACCAGACCCGCTCAAGCTCAAGCCAGATAAAATCCCAACATGGAAAGGAGAGGTGAACACAAAGACTCATGCTAAGGAGCTATTGGCAACTTAGGGAGATGGAAAGATGATTTTCTTTCAGGGTGTAGCTCCTGATAGGGCAACCATGCTCCACTGAACAGCCACACATACCCAAGAGTATATGGCTAGCACAAACTGGATTTGATAGTTTTTTTTTTTTTTTTTTTAATATGAGGACACAGATTTGGGTAGATTAAGACATGGGGTATGGGTCTGAGAGCAGTGTGGGGGAGGGGATGAATGTGATCAAAATATAGTGTATGAGATTTCCAAGAAACTAGTAAAATTAAAATGAAAGTCTGTTAATATCAAGTGTTCACAAGAGTGTTGAAAGTAAAAAGTAATTAACAATGCTGCATTTAAATAAGAGCATTTAAATAAATTTATCAGAATTTTTAAATGGAAATGGATTTGGTTTGGCAATTCTTTATCAGCACTTGGGATTGAATTAGTGCCTTACATCTGCTAAGCAAATCTACTATCACTGAGCATCATCCCAGCCTTAGGACCAGAAGTTCTACTGAGAAACTGACCTTATTATTATGTGTGGCACAACCCTGAAACCTCAGCATTGTAGAGGCTAACTTCAGAAAATTGTACTTCAGTGGATATAAGATATACAGAAAAAAACTGAAATGTGTATCATCTGCGATACATATTAGATCTTTGTCATAGAAAAAAAAGAAGAAAATGTTAAGTAATTCAGTTAAGAGCATTTTTTACATCAATACAGCATGTTCATACAATAGTATGGATGATGCAGCCTTTAAGAAAGAATTATATGAGTATGTGTGGGTGTATAATGATCCTTAAACCTTCCTCATGAATAAGAAAGATACACTGTGGTGGTCTGCATGAGAATGGCCTCCATAGGCTCCCCTATTTGAATGCTTGTTCTTCTTCTGGTGGAAATGTTTGAGAAGGACTGAGAGGGGTAGCCTTGTTAGAGGATGTGCATCACTGGGGGTGAGCTCTGTGATTTCAAAAGCCCACACCATTCCCAATGTCTCTTCTCAGTCTCTGCTTATGGCTGTATCTCATGGTGTAAGCTCCCAGCTACTGCTCCAGCACTATGATTGCCTGCCTGGCGATATGTCTGTCCATTCTTACGGTCATGGGCTCTAACCCTTGGAAACTAAAGGGGTAAACAAACTATTTCTTTTAAATGTTGCCTTGGTGTCTTATCACAGCAACAGAAAAGTAACTGAGGCATACACCATACAGATGATGATATGTATGCAAAAATTTGGCAGGACAGAGGTTGGGGACTAGGTAGAAGAATATACTAGAAAATGTTGGTTGCACTTACAATAGGAACTAGGAATCAATGGAACAGTAACTGTCAGCTTCAAAAACAGGAAATTAAAACTTCCTAGAATATATCTAGCTGTACTAATTAAATTTTTCTCTGTGTGTATACTGTTGTTCTTTGATTTTTAAAAAAGTCTATTTAAGTGTAGGAAAAGTGTCATCTTTGTAGTACTTGCCAACAGGAGGACTATTATTTTCATCATTCCCTATACCCAGAGTGATGAGGTCAGAGGAGACTATGCTCCGCAGAAAGATGGCTTTAACTGGACTGTGCCTGCCCCTCTCATGACTGTGCATAGGGCTATTGTAGGACCTGGGACAACAATAAACAGCTGAGGAATCATCATCCTGTCCTCCATTGACCTTCTTCTGGAAAGAACGTGATGGGAAGGAAGACAGAGAATTCTGAGCTTGCGGTACTCTGGACATGGACAAGTACTGGATACACTAATGATCCACCCCAACGCACATAAAGGCTTTTATAGACAGCTCAATTAAACCACTGCCATAATCCACAAGCAGCCATGACTATAGTGCAGATTATTATAATATAATCACATCATCTTGTTTAAGGTGTTTCACTTTATGATCCAAGACAAAGACTGAATTTTACAGAAAACAAAGCATAAACCATCCCAGCAAAGCACATCTCTAAAACATCAATGCACTTATTTATGGCACTAATATATTAGTATTTTCTATTTTGTTCTCTCAAATATACTTTCCAAGTAATTGAATTTTCTTCTTTGTCAATCACAGCTCATCTTTCCTTGAACAGTTCTGCTGGTACTAAAATAAAGTTATTGAATGGTTACCAAAGCCTCCTTTGTAAAATAGGTCTAGTCTGGGGATGTGGGCACTGTCTGTGTGGATTCCCTGGGATTAAGGGCTACTTTGTCACTGAGAACCCAGAGTTCTTCATCTGTTAAGGAAATAGAACTGTAAACATTTCATTTCTTTCCTGACTGAATTTGACTTTTTTTACACAACGAATATTCAAATTCTCTAGCAAGCAAGATATTCATGAATAGTTTATTTTTTTAAAAAGCCATTAATTTAAAGGGTATCACTGGATTTATATCATTTTCTGCATGCTTAGCAAAGAATGGATGAAAAATTCTGTTTGTTTTCCAGAAGAAAGAGTAACTAAAGAATATTTCCATTGATACCCTTCAAATTCTATTTCAAAACTATTGTCTTGATCCTTTGCTGTTCTAGAAAATAAAAAATGTATATAAAATCCAAAATTAATGCATATACTCTGACTTTGGATTTTGATGTTTTAGCTATTTGACTCTGGCTTCTTAATTATTCATTTTGACAATGCTCACTTATTGCTTAGTTTATGGAACATTGTGAAGCAAGGTGGACATTTTGTAGCTTTGCCAACAGAATCGGGTAAGCAGGACTCGAACATAGTGAAGCACAGGTTCTGAGATTGAAGTCACAAGGACAGCAAGAAAGATAAAGGTAAGTGTTGTTGGTTGTTTTTACTCTTTTGGCTCTTTGGGGGCCCAGCACCCAGCTCCCAAATAAATACATGTAGGCTTATTATTTCTTATAAATGCCCAGCCTCAGCTTCACTTATTTCTGATCAGTTTTCTTAACTTAAATTATCCTGTCTATCTTTTGCCTCTGTGATTTTATCTTTCTCTTTCTTATATAACTTTCTTTACTTCTTACTCCATGGCTTACTGTGTAGCTGGGTCGCTGGTCCCTAGAGTCCTCCCTCTCCTCCTTTTCTTCCTCCTTGATCTTTTCTTCCCAGATTTCTCCTCATATTTATTCTCTCTGTCTGCCAGCCCTGCCCATCCTTTCTCCTGCCTTGCTGTCAGCCATTCAGCTCTTTATTAGACCATCAGGTGTTTTAGGCACGCAAAGTAACACAGCTTCACAGAGTTAAACAAAGCATAAAAAGAATGTAACACATCTTTGCATCATTAAACAAATATTCTGCAGCATAAACAAATGTAACAATTTAAAAATAATATTCCACAACAGATGGGTATGGCTATGTCGGCTTGAAAGGGAAGCTCTGTGAGACCTAGCAGAACCACAGCTTTGGCAAGCCAAAGAATGTCTGTGGTTCTTGAATTATAACATGGTGGAGGAAACAGAATCGCTGATGGTAGAAAGAAACCCTTATGTAAGTCGCTTAACTTTTAGAGTACAAGAGGAAGACACAAGCTGGATGGTATGGGCCCGCCTTTTCCTGACCACAGAAAAACAATGTCCAGTCACAGTAGCTGTATCTTTCTCTGTCTTCTTTCTGAAGGCTGCATCTACCAAGCCTCAAGATCTCACTCTCTCTCTTTCCATTTCTCATCACGTTAACGTAGAAAACTGTGTTCCATGCAATGAACTGGATAAAGATGGAGCTCATAAAGTGAAGAGGAGCTGAAGCAACCCACAGGCAGAGAATGAGGACATACCAGTGCAACTGTCTTCATTGCAAGCACAGTGATTCATACTCACATCAGATAGTTCTAGCCAAAAGGAGGCAGGGAAGGAAACAGCTTCTACATCAGTGCTTTCTCAAGTTTCCCCTATTCCTGAGACAGTGCTGGCGGTTCCTCTACACCTGTTCTAGAGCTCAAGATAGTTTAGGTCCTCTGAATTTACTTTTGCTGTTCTCAGATGTAGGATGTATGGAGAATACAGGGATGTATCTGACATGAATTATTTAGGAGGGAGGTCAGCTTGTTGCTTGGGCCAAAATTGAGGGAAACACCTCCATGTCAAAACAGATTGTCTCTTCACTTGCTTAATTGACTACATGTAGTTATAAATAACAACAGAAACAAGGGGAACTTCGGACTCAGAGTTCTTTGCTCTTATTTATTTCAATAGTTAAGTGATTTTTGCAAAAAGCGAACAAGGTTTCAAAATTAAATAATACCAACAGACTTTGAGTAATGTAGTAACCTAGTGTCTTAGGCCTTTCAAAGTTCACCTCTCCCTAAAGTCATTCGCTTCAAAGCCTTTGTGGCTGTTCCTGCTAGAATGTATTTTTAACATACTCAAATATACTTAAAAAACTATTAATTGAGGCTGCCCACATATAAACTCATTTCTACATGTCATCGTTCTTTTGTAAGGTCTTGATTCCTTGTGTGTCACACATATACCTTCTTTTAGAATGGCCAATTCCTTGGTTAAACCAATGCAAGTATTTTACAGTTCTTGATCATTGGTTTTGTTTATTAATTTTTTTATTTGTATTGTTTGATTCACTGTGTTGGAAGTTGAACACAGAATCTCATGCACTAGGTAACACCTTACCACATAGGAGAGAGGGTTATAAAACATGATTATTAATAATGTAAAGTTCAAGATTGAAATGTTGACTAGAGAAGCTAGCACAAACCCTTGATAGCCTGGCCTTCCTTTAAAGATCTAAGGCAACCTGCAAAGATTTAGCTTATGTTAACTGAAGTAATGAATCTGTTTTTCATCAATCATTTAGAACTTTCTTTCCTTATCTATGTAGAAGATAATGTTAAGAAGGGTATATTAGCCACATTGATCTTAGCAGAAGAAGTTGTTTTTCCAGAATTAATACTGACCAAGTCCATTTATATATCACTGAATTAGATATATTAATCTGTAACTTACATTCTAGTTATAAGACATGCATACATCACATGAGTATATGATTGTCTACAGTATTCAGTTTTATAATTCCTCAGATATATGGGACCTTCAAGATGTATATTTGCTGTGCTGTCAATCAATAATCATGGTAAATCAGAGAGAAGGCTGAGATTAGATCTTCTGCATGACAGACCACTCCTATGCCACAATGCTTCCTGAACCAAGTATGGAATATCAAATGAGTCACACAACAATCTTAGTCTAGTTTGTGAGTTGCTCATTTTCCCCCCAAGATTAAAAATATGTCTTTTAAATATAAGGTGTTTGTTGCAGTTTCTTATGCTATTTTGATCACATGTGTGTATATATATATATATATATATAATTTTACATTATTGACAAAGCACTCATTGATGAATTAGAAAGTATCCAAATTAGGACTTCTAGAAATGGGTAGAGTGATTGACAGGCCCCAAATAGCTGTTAGCTACAACTGCTGTGTTCTTCCCCCCACTAGAGGATCATAGCAAAGCCCTTCTGACAGGAGGGAAGAGGTATGTGTCTAGAGATTGGTTCTCTAAATGTTTACGATGTGGAAGTAGAGGTAGTTCTTTCTGCACCTAGATTAATAAAACTAAATGGCAAGATTTGAGATCCATATTGTACTCCTGATTGAAAGCCTGTAGATTTGTTTTGTGTTAGTCAGCAAGGAAATTGAAAGCCTTTAAGTAGGACAAGTTTCTCTGATTTCATACAAGCCCCACCATCCCTTGAGTTATCTATCAGGAAGTTGAAGGTGTTTGTGTTTATCTCTACTATGTCTAAAATGATTGGTAAATTCTGTCCCACTTCTTGGAATCCTAGATTCTGGTCTTGAATATGGGACCAAGCCCAGCAATTTCCAGGTAGGACACCCATTTGTATTGTTCAGGCCCCTGTCCCTGGCTAAGATGGCACTAATGAACTTCCTGAAGGTTTGCTAACAAAATGAGGCAGAGACTTGCCCGTCAAGTCTCATTCTCAAGGAACATCATCCCTATTGCCAGTGTCTCCATGTTGCTAGTATTTTGTTGTTTCTCCCCTAACATGACTCCATCTCAGTCCTCTTCTCTTGATTTTCACTGTTCACATCCAAAGCAGTGAACAAAAGCCTGTACAAGGACTTAGCAATATTAATGGGATGAGACAGCATGGTGGCCAGAGGACACAGACTCAATCCCATCTACGTATTGCCAAATCTCTGTCAATGGAGCAGGTTTTGTTTGCCTTTCGTACATGCACATATGGACAAACTGATGCAGGCAAATGGTAGTATGTGAACTCAAAAAAGAGATAACTTTAATAATATAAGAATTATTTAATCAAATTAAACTCCTACGTTATATTTAACAGGGCCATGGTATTCCTATCTATTAACAATGGCATAAATATATAATGAAATAAAATAAAATCTTTTTCTAATATAGAATAGTAACAGAATCTCAAATGGTAAGTATTGCAAATGTACCACCTCTATTGTCTCAACATTTTTCTGATACACTTGCGTGGACTGCATGCCTGAGTACTTGAAGCACCATAGTAGTACAGAAAGAAGGTATAAACTGGAGTGATACATGTTAATGCTGGGAATGGAGTTTTTCCCTGTTCCATATATTGCACAGTACTGTGTATCTAGGAATTCTCAGATTTATTATTAATTTATTTATTATTCTTGAACTTAGAATAATTCTTTTATTACATGTCACCAATTTCTTGTATGTGGAACAATTACTTATTTTCATAAGTAATTAAATTCACTTACCTTGGGCAAAGCCAACAATTAGAGGCATATGAGGAAGTGAATAAATTGAAAAGTGACTCCAATGAGATGTGGTACATAAAATCTTAGCATTCACACAGTTTCTGCACCATCAACTACTTCATTCTTTGCCCTGTACATATTCGATGAGAGCCCCAACTGACTCTTTTATTGACAAAACTCCTTGTTCCTCTGTAAAGCGGTATTCACCTAGTGGCATTCATTCATCTTCTGACCCTTTCAATCATCAGTTTGTCCCTCAGCTCAAATCTATCAACAAAATGATTTTTATCTCCACAGACATTCAACTAGTGCATTGTAGACTGCCTTCAAGGCTCAAACATGTGCAAGGGCAAACTCACTTTTAACAGATGTATATTCAAAAATTAAAAAGCAAAACAAATTGCTCCTGGCAAGTTCAGACTCCCTCAAGGCAAGAACAGCATAAAAATGGCAGGGAACAGCAGTAAGTCATTTGTGACCAGAGCACAGGAACGAACCAAGTTGGACTGACTTGAGCAAGCAACAAATTAGAAATATGGAGGGCATGCTGGCTCCACCATTTTTATTCCTTCTAACTCCAGGCGCCACAGAGAGAGAAATGACTAAATCTCTATTTTAATAGCTGCTGTCAGGAGTTTTGCTCTGCAGGGCCCATTTCAGTAGTTCCTCTTGGTGATATATAGTATTTCCCTGATTAACGGCCATTTTATAACCTGTGTAATTGGCCACAAATCAGGAGAATGTCATAATGTAGCAAGAAAACATTCCCATCTTCGTCATGGCCTTGGCTTGGTTTTCTGTGGGAATTATTGCTTGAGTAGTTTGTGGGTTTTCATTACTTTAAATAATGTACTACCTGAAGTACAAAAAAAAAAAAGACATTCAACTAATGAACATTTCTCTCTCCTAACCCTGTCTGCCACCCCAATCCTCAGATTCTTTTTCAAGTGAAACAAAAATGAAATTGTGTCCTTTTATGTGTAGCATTAGGATTTAGGGGAAATAGAGTCAAGAACGGGATTGGAACCAGTGTAAGTAAATAAAGCTCTCAGTTTAGGAATGAGATCTGAACGAGCACCCCAAAACTCAGTACTCCAAATAGAAGTATTTTCGTAGAATATATATGTATTTTGGATACAGGGTCTCATGTAGTCTAGGCTAGCCTCAAGCTTACTATGTAACCAAGGATGACTTTGAACTTCTGATCCTCTTGCCTCTACCTCTCCAGTGCTGAGATGACAGGCATGCACAACCACACTCATTGTATGAGGATCTAGGGACTGAATCCAGGTGTCATGTGCAATAGGCAAGCGGTAGTTACCACTAGTCATCCCAACTTTTGTAACATTAAATTAAAACAAAGAAAATCCATGAAGAATAATACGTCAACTGTTTGAATAAAGACAGAGTCTGGCTCTATATTTGTACACTAACTTTAATGCCCTGAGTAAAATTCTAGCCTCCAGCATGGGCATTAGATAGGAAAGTGTGGCTGCAAAGGGATTGGAGTAATTCTACTTGGACAGTAAGAAAACTGTGCATGGCTCTTTACAATCATTTTTCTGCTGCAGTGGAGATGCCACCGCCACAGAATTTTGTCGCCAGGAACTTGTGTAATGCACAGTCCAAAGCGTTTTAGTATCCACATGAGGTATAATAGAGATGGCTCCTGTAATTCCATATCAGTTGCTAAGAGAGTCCAAGATACTTTACTCTAAACCATGCCAAATCTAAACTGTTTCAAACTTTATGTTTTCTACCACGAGTAAAACTCAATTAAAAATCTATTGTCATTAACTTATAATTTATTATTTATTTAAAATCAGTAATTATTTTATAATTTGTGCTAGGCAGCATGTTATACATTATAAGTTCAATGTTTAAAAAAAAACTTATGTCTTTTTTTGAGGAATATAAAATCTATACCAGCAATCATTTGACAGGTCTATTTATGAGAAAGATTGAACATGCAGGTTAAGTGTGAATTAGATACTCCATTGTTTCTTAGGGAAGATATCTTAATAAAGATTGTTTTTATTTCTTTCAAACAGAGACTTACAGTTATTTAGTTATTGATTGATAGTGAGTGAGTGAGTGAGTGAGTGAAGAACTATATGGATGGAGCCTAGGATCTTGTGTACAGTAGGTGAATCCTCTGTCAGTGAGCCATGTCCCTAGCTCAAGGACTTATGTAGTCTGGCCTGATCTTGAATTTGCCATCCTTTGGCCTTTCTACCCAGCAGCCATAACACTGTTGAACTAAACTCTGATGCTCTGTTATAAGGTGTGTAGGGGAAGAAATAGAGGAGGATGAGCAAATTTAAGGAGATGGAGTACCACTAAGAACACAGGGCACCTTGGAATGACAGCATCATGAGGGTCCATGTGTAGCAACATTTGGGAGGTAGATGCAAGCCAGATGACCCTAAGGCATGAGACTAGAGTAATGGGAAAAAAGTATTGAGAAACAGGTGATACTTGAATGAAATGATAGCTACAAAAAACAACCATGTTTACAAATATTAATAATATATCAGAGTACACATTGTTTTGTGCACCTTTATGTTTTCAATCAAGAAGAAAATACAAGACTATTTTGTAAATATTTAAAGACTTCAGAACCTATTGACAAAATTAAAGATCCCACTAACGCATTTATGCCACAACCTCGTAGTTCATTTTTTACTTGAATTTTATTTCTGAAACAATATCAAATGGAGTTTGGCAGGCTAAAGTTTTATCACACTGAAAATTTCTGTTTTAGATTGGTGGAGCAACACTGTAGAAACTCAGTTAAAACTGTGGAATTTTGCTTGGTGAAGCTTGAAGACGAAGTGTCATCAGCCCCGTGAGAAAGGTCACTTGTAATATATATATATATATATATATATATATATATATATATATATATATATATATATATATATATGTCATGGCTCACAGTTTCATTTTTTAATAGTATGGTGTAGTATCCTTGCATTGTAATGCTATTAACCTTAACATAATAGAAACAACGGCCACACTAACCTTTCACATCATTTGCTAACTTCTTGGCCTCATTGAGGATTCTGAAGCTTTTCTGAAGGGAGCCTTTGGCATCCTCCTTTAATAATCCCTGAGGACTTGTTGCCTGTGGACAGAAGAAAAGGTGTCACATATTAAACCATACAGAGGTAGGGCCTAGAAGGCAGCGGATATACAGAGCTTACGGTAAGCACTATGGATTTAGAGTCGCAGATTTTCAATGCATATTTGATGACTGGAAGCTGTTTATTGTGTGGGTGGAGAAGTGTTGGGGCAGAAACCTTCTGACAGTACTATTTAGACAAGTAGAGAAAGTGGGGCTGCTGAGGTGCTCGGGAGTCCATAAATGAAAGCTGGAAATGTTGCAGCAGCAGCATCTGTCAGTAGCCAGGGCAAATTAAGAACTAAAAACAACCATTGACTTTACTTCTCATCATATTTTATCTTTAGATGATGACCAGAAAGCCCTTCCTACATTCTCAGTGTTGAAATGGAAACAAAAACTAATCTCTTTTTAAACACAGCTCTAAGTACCACTGCAAAACATGAACTTCTAATTGAAAATCTTAGAACCCAGGGATCTCTAGCCAATATGTATTAGCTCAGGATTAGATATGAACAGAGTGACACAAAAATAACAGAATTGGAAAGGGATCACTTAACGTCCTGTCTAGTTATCCATTTAGACAGTGTTTGCTTTTTAGAAGTCATTGCATAATGCATATATACCAAGAGGTAAATCAAATAAGATCTTACATGTAAATTTTAAATGGGAAAATATTTCAGAGTACAAGAGTTGAAGAATTTTAACTGCCTATAGTTAAAGTTATCTATCTGAATTTGGCTTATTCTAGACACGACACCCTTCAAAGTCACTTGCAGCATCCTAGTAAATACTATTTTCCGGTTGTGTTGTTTCTGCACAAAACTAGGGAAGATGACAGAATGTGGTGGTGCTACAGTCAAATTTGTTTTAATGTGTTATCTAAGTTTTTATTTAAGTACTTGATTGATCAAGAGTCAGATCAATGATACAATAGTAAGATCTGTAGCAAAGTATATGATAGAATCATATGCATAAATAAAAATGGGAAAGGCGCACTGAAAAGCCAACTTTGGACTAGAATTCTATGGAGTTTCTAGAAAAAGGGGTTCTTAGATCCAGGTCTTATCTTGGGAATTGATATAGTAACACCACTCAAGTATCATTTATCTTGGAAAAAAGGAGTGCAAAACTGAATTGTGCTTAGGGTAAAGTGAGTGTGGCAAATATGTGCAATGGAATGTTACGTAGCTGTAAAGAAAAATGAGATCATGAAATCTGTAAGAAAATCCATGGCCTAGGAAATGAATATGGTAAGTGAAATAAGTTAGACTGTTAGATTCAGAGGACAAGTATAGCATGCTTTCTCTCATATGTGGATCCTGCCTCTCTCTCTCTCTCTCTCCAGCATATATATAACACATATACAATACATATGTGTGATTAAACTAGAGAGAAGATAGCATGAGATACACAACCTAAAGAGAAAGACAGTAAGGAAAACACAGGGTACTGAAAGGTATATGGCATGAAAGAGGAAGTGGGATTATTGAGAGAATAAAGGAGCCAGCATGAGAAAGGAGAAAAGACGGAACAGGGAAATAGAAGACAAAGAAGAACAGAGGAGATATGAAAATGCTACACTGAAACCAATCACTGTGTGTGCTCACTTGAGAATTAGCAAAGAAACGAGAAAGTAAGTGAGTTACAGCGGCACAACAGGTAGGGTAGACTGAAATAGAAGAGCAGGAAGGTTATGAGCTAGAGGCCAGCCTGGGCTACAGCTTTTGAAAACATTAAAATTAAGATAACAAAGAACTGAGTTCCACGGCTTTGACTAAAATTCCACGTGCTTTACTAAAAGAGAGCAATCCTCAGGTCATTTAACCAGGTTCTATATTTATTATAATGTACATATCATTATTTGCCTGATTCTAAGTTTTCTGAGTCAAAACAGATTAAAGATAGGCTATTACAAAGAGGAACCTCAGGATAATTCTCTAAGGAGACATAAAAACAACAGAAGTGACAGCTGACAGTCTCTTTGACAATGGAGAACAAGACAAGAAAGCTAATGAGGAGAGAACATTTCTAAAGCTTAGGAGTCAAGACAATCAGGAGAGGGTGTCTGTCCATACCACTCTGGACACACGTGATCTTGTCTAATTAATCTCCAAAGCTAATCAGGGTTGGGGCCTGGTTAGTACTTGGATGGGAGAGAATTTGGAGACAGGTAAAATGTATGGGGTAGAGTAGTTCTTGGCAGAGGAGAATATTCTTGTAGTAAGATTTCTCAGGCTGATAATGGTGACCCTGAATCATGAAGACAATAAAAGTAGCAAATACACTGGCATTTCATTTTATTCTCTTCCTATCCACTTCACCCATATCTACTCCCACATCTTCCTTCCATTTCTAAGCATTCACCATATTTCCAAATTATGTTTGCAGCTTACACAATCTTCTACAAATTTAATAATATAGTACAGCCTTTAAAAATATAGTTTCTTAGCCAGGCGGTGGTGGCGCACGCCTTTAATCCCATCACTCGGGAGGCAGAGCTAGGCGGATCTCTGTGAGTTCGAGGCCAGCCTGGGCTACCAAGTGAGTTCCAGGAAAGGTGCAAAGCTACACAGAGAAACCTTGTCTCGAAAAACCGATATATATATACATACATACATACATACATATATATATATTTTTTTTTTTTCTTACATTGGACGCATTCAGACATTCTTCTGTGCTGTGTATCAATATTTGATTGTAACTGGTAGGTGGTTTCACTACATGGATATATCTCATACCATTTATTTATCCCCTGATGGTTATTGGGATTTTTTTTCAGCCCCGTGTATCCTAAATAGAGCTTCTTTGATCATTCTTGTGTGATATTTTATATTAACATGTTTTCATTTCCCTAGGAGTAAACACCCTGAAGTTGAAAGAGTGGATCACATATAGGTAAATGATTGAGAGTTTAAGGAATTATCATCAGACCAACAAAGTATTTAAACTCTTTTAAATCCCAATCAATAGAATGTTCTATTTCTGTACATTCTTTCTAACATATCCTCACTATTTTGAAAACTTTGACATCCTAATAAGTGGGCATTTTGCTTTTAGTTTCAATTTTTCTGTTGATGCACTATGCTAAGCATCTTTTCATGTGTTTATTGGCTATTTTCTTTGGTGAAGAACTTGTTTAAATCTTATTTGTTATAGAGGCAGGGTCTCATGTAGCCAAGGCTAGCTAGAAATCACTATGAAGACTGAATTGACCTTGAACTCCTGATCCTCTTGCCGCTATGTCCCAAGTGCTGGGATTACAGATATGCATGATGTTTAAATTTGTTCAATATTTTTTATTGAGTTATTTGTTCTTATTTAGGTTTGAAGGATATTAACATGTTCTTGATAAGACTCTTTGGTCAGATATATAATTTTGTAATAGATTTTACTATTTGAATTTGATTTGAATTTTTATTTTATTAAAATTAGTTTATTAAAGGCAACATTTCTAAACTTTAATGAAGTCTGTTTATCATTTTCCCCATGTTAAGTACCAGGCTTTTGGCATTGTGTCCTAAGAATCTTTCTTCCTCTAAGATCATAAATAGTTCTTTTACAGTTTAAGCTCTTAATAGTTTTAAAATTTATCCATAAATCTATAATGTTTGGAAGTTTCTTTTGGAATATGGTATAAGATATTTTTAACACAAATATCCAACTCTTGTATGTGCATTTATTGACTTGACATTACTGTTGTACATTGGACCATGTAGTCTTGGTGTATCTCTACTCTGTTTTAGTGACCTACTTATTAATATTGACCAACACCACATTGTCTACACATCACAGCTTTATAGAAAGCCTTGAAGTCCAATTAAGCAATGTGTCATTGTTTTCTTCTTTTTTTGCTCAGTGAATTCTTCAAAAGATCTATCAGTTTCTAAAGAATAAAAGTTAACCAGGTTTTATTAGGATTTTTTTCAATGTATGTCCCAATGTGACTAAAATTGTCACAGACATTGTCTATATCTTGATTACTCAGTTTTTCTTTACTTATTTCAAGAATATTTAATTTCTAGTTATTTTGAAATTTTATAAACTATTTATTGATGCTGTTGTCCATTTTCACGTCAACTTCCAATTCCTTGTTGACAGAATCTACAAATGATTGACTTTGTATATTTTTGCCATTCTCTTTAACGCTGATCAATTTGTTTATCAGTTCTAGTAACATTTTTACAGATCATAATGGCTGTTACACTTAGACACCATGAACATGGTTGTACATTGCTTTCAGTATGGGTGACTTTTATTTCCTGTTTTCCTGCCTATTGGGCTGACTGTGGTCTGCAGTATGATATTTCCCTTTTCCTGAACTAGGAAGAAAACTTTGAAACATTTTACTCTGAAGTATGATGCTGGCGAAGGGTCTTCTTTTATGCAACAGACCTTCTTAGCAAGTAGGTAGAGAAGTTCTCTTAGTCACAGTATGCTTAGAATATTTTTAAGAAATGACTTTGGATGTGTTGCTTTTCATTTCTTTAATTAATATTTTAAAACATATTGTTTGAGTTTTCAAATTTACCTATTCTGTTCCTATAATTAACCTTATTTATAAACACTGTATAATACTTTTAATGAATAGTTAAAATGATTTGATATATTATAATTTCATCAAGAACTTTTATACATGCTTTCATGAAGAAAATCAGTCTATACTTTTGTTTTTATTTAATGACGTTGCCTGGTATTTGTATAACAGTAATATTAGACTGATAAAATGGTGTGCATGATTCTCCCTTGTTATAAAACTATTCTAATATTTGTTTATTTGTAGGTGACTTTTGAACTTTATAATTTGTAAAAAAAAATTATCTAATCCAGTAAAATTACTGGATTATTGGCACAGCATCACATAAATATATCCTGAGTTTCTTTTCCTTTCTGCAGAAGGTACAGTGACATCACATCTTTTATTGCCAGCTTTGGTGATTACTAACCTGGCAGCACGGCTAGCACCTTTTGATGCTCCAGCTCACATTGCACCTTTTGTCCTGTAGCAAGTCTGCATCTTTTCTGGCTGATTTCCTTACTGCCAGTGGGTTTTGTTTTGTTTCTTCCTTCACGTTTGCCTTTTACAATATCTTATGCCCTTTTATTCCAACAATCTTATTTTTCATGAATTTTAGGAGCCTAGGGATTTCTCTAGAGCTATAGTTTACTATTCCTCACTGACATGTAAGGAGATAAGTGATGTATGAAGGCATGCAGGGGATATAGCAGAAGCAGTGTCAGGAAAGCAGAGAAGCAAGGGATCTTGATGCACGGTTGAGTGAACAAGTATTTCTGTTCCATGGGCCTGTGGAGTGTGTAGACTTACCATAAAGTAAAACTATTAGACATGACCTTTCCATAACATTTGAAGTCAGATTAGGGGTATTGGGAAATGAGCAACTGGAGCCATTAACAGTTTCAGAGTTGGTGAGTAGGATCATTGCTATAATGAAAGACATTGAAATGAGCAGTTACAGGAGGCAAGGAGCCCTAAGTTGGCCATTGTAATAGGCCTGTGGAATTGAGAGGTTTGGATTTACAAAATATAGAGAAATAAAAAGGCCTTAATGTTTTCAGACAATCTTCCAAATATTAAACAGCTGATGGCATGCAACTGTCAGTTACCAGAAATCTGCCAAGACCCAGGTTGGAAAGACAGGCTTTCATATGATAAGGGAATGGAAAACACTAACATCTTATGGATGAACAGAACTGTTTCAACTCATTGGAATTTGGAGAGACCCTTTCCAACATTGCTTAGTAAGTCACTGGAGCACAGCAACAGAATCAAGACAGGTGATGAAGCAACATTCTCTAAGCTAATTATACCTCATGCATATTGATGAGCATCGCATCTGAGTTTCTGAGCTGTGTCTACAGCATATGTGAAATATGAGTGGGAGTCTCAGAGTTGAAAGATACTGTGTTTCTTCCTTTTAAAGATTGTACCTTTGTAAATCTGTTCTTTTGTTCTCTCTGAGTGTATGCTTATAAATGTGTGTGTTACATAGAAACATAATTATATAAAATTTACTGTCATTTAAAATAGAATTTATTTCATGTATGTGTCTATATGAATTATTTATTCATAGTTATTTAATATGAAGTTTAAGAGTTTAAGACAAGTAGTAATGCCGGGCGGTGGTGGCTCACGCCTTTAATCCCAGCACTCGGGAGGCAGAGCCAGGCGGATCTCCGTGAGTTCGAGGCCAGCCTGGGCTACCATGTGAGTGAGCTCCAGAAAAGGCGCAAAGCTACACAGAGAAACCCTGTCTCGAAAAACCAAAAAAAAAAAAAAAAAAAAAAAAAAAAAAAAAAAGACAAGTAGTAAATGTATTTAAAAATTGAAATGGTAAATGTCATAAAGATTTGACCAAGAGTTACCTGCACTTTGATGTTAGTTTTATCCTTTGTTAAAAGTGTGTAGTAACTCATATTGAAACAAAATTATATGGATACAAAATTAACTTATTAATTTGTGCAGCACGTGCTTTTGCTTGTGTCCACAGTGGACATTCCTGCTTATCCAGAATGGGAAGGCAGCAGTTTTTCCTGATGAAACTGGAGTGGAGTGGAGGAGATAGACAGATTCAAACATCACCATCAAAGAACAAAATGACCTTTGCCACTAGGGATCACAAGCATGTCACCCAGAGTTTGTTTGTCAGGGAACAAGGAAGAGGGATGGGAATGTGAAGGGAACCCTGAAGGTAAGTTACAATTTGTTAAGTAGGGAAACTGCCTTAGTGATTTATTCTTTGAAAGCTTAAACGTCGTTTATGTTGCTTTCTGTATTAGACTTTTATGATGTTCCCCAAATAAATTTATTAGAGATAAATTTTCTGAGTTTGTTGGAAGTTGGCTATTTGAATACATGCAGAATACTCATTTTTATTTTTTAATGGAAGTAGTAACTGACAGTGCTATTCTGTTTATGAAATGACTAATTTTAGATGACAAATTGCACTCTTACTGAAGAGGAAATGTGCCAAGATAATATGCTAGCTTACATGATTTTAAATTTAAAATCTTTCCATTAAAGAAAACTATTTAAAATGTAAAAGTCATGTGTAATGTTGGTAATTAGGTGCAATATGTTTACATAAAATATGTAAAGAGGAAATTATATTCTTTGTGACGTTAGACTACTGAGAAAAATTAAGAGCAATGTACTGTTTTATAATGAATTGTCAGAAAGAAATGAGGGAATCTACCATTATTTATACTTTAAAAGACGTAATTTTTGAGACTATTGCTAAAATATTTTTTGAAGTTAGTTGCTATATAAAGTTACAAATTAGTTTCACTGAAAAGACACACTTATGAAAAAGTATTACCATAAGAAGTATGGACAGATAGACAACAGCATTATAAAGTAATCATTTGTGGTGAGTGGGACTGCACAGTTTTACATTGTTCCCTCTTCCTTGCCTGTATTTCATATTTTTTAATAAAATACGCATGAATTGTCTTTACACTAGTATTACAAAGATCGTATCCATAAAATAAGGAAATCATTGTGTATCAATTTAAATATAGTTTTTAAGCTAAATTTTTCTTCTTGAACTTTCACTTAGCATCATTAGTGTATTTGTGTATGTTCAATGTGAGTATGTTCGATTTGAGTACAGGTGGTCCATGCATGTCATGGCTCACAAGTGGGTGTCAGAGGACAGCTGGAGTCGGGGGTCTCCCTCCACTCTGAGACCAATGAGTTGGACTTAGGTTCTCAAGCTTGCATGGCAAACACTTCTACTTGCTGAACTGTCTGGCTGGCCCTAATAGCATGTTTTTAAAGAAGTAGTAACTAAAAAGAAAGAGTGGATTAAAAATCAGTTAAGAAGTAACTCTTAGGAGAGGGCTATGATCAGAGCAAAGTGATACATTTTAGATTCCTGGATACATCACATCGTGGATCCTAGGATGTAGAGAGGCTGAGTGAGTCCTTGTGAAGACTAAAAGCAACAGAATACACAGAGATTGGGGGGATCCCTAGCACTGCTTCTGGGAATCTGAGTTCATGGCTGACTTTTTAGCTTGATGAGAACACTAAAAAACCCATCTAAATGGAGAACTTAAATAGAAAAGGATCTGATATTTTGTCAAATGTCTCAAGAAATTAAAACAGAAGAGTACATAAGAATGGCTTTTCTCCAGTCCCACAATCTCTTTAGCTCATCTGAGTGCCACAGTTTACTGTCAACGTGGCAGGCCCTGGGATGGCTATACCTTTGCTAACATTTGATACTGTCAATTTTTAAATATACCCATTGTTGGGTCATGAAATAGCACTGGCTTTCCTGCTTCCAATTGATAATTATGTAGTCATTGACCTAAGTGTGTATATTATGTATAAAGAAAATTAGCCAGGTCCTGGTGGTCTAATGAAGCTGGTTTTCACACACAGACTAGTATGGACTGTGCACCTTAGATCCTTACTGACATTTTCGTGTTTGCTGTTGTGGAAAACGTTTAGTTCTCAGATATGATGCCAGTTCACTAATGAAGATGAATCAATGCTGTTCACCAGTTTCACTGACACATTCAACTGTCACATCAAGTGTGGATTTCTATTATTTCCCCATGAACATTACATGGGTCTAAGTGTTAATTCCTAAAATTGTAGAAATGCGTGGAAAGACCCAGTTATTGTTTTAATAACTATTATGTTACTACTGAGGGAATAAAAACAAGAACCACCTCCCCAAGAAAACCAAATAAGGCCTGTTTTAAAAATGTATGCAGCATGGCTTACACCATATAATATTTGGACTATCATCACTTACCCAATTATTTCTGTAGAAAATACCACAAAATCACCTTACTAGTCTTTATATGTTGTGTTTTATCCAGTTATAGAAACAAAATTTAAATAAGATGTACTGAACAGAATATGTGACCACACTTCTAAATAAACACTCATTAGCAAAGCTTTAATGTTTAAACACATAACTAGAAGATTCACATTAATTCACTGTCTTACAGTGAATCAGAAGAATCTTGCCAACATGGATTTCAGAAATGCATAAAGCAAAGAATAAATTATTAGGGATAGTAGTAACATTAAAGAAAATGAGAGAATAACACAAGGAGAAACAGAATAAAATAAAGAAAATGAGTAGATTCTATAGGGAATATTCAGCCTTATTTTTTTATTAGTAAGACAAGTAATGAAAAATAAATGTTTATTCCTGGTTTGAGGACAGACAGGAATTTCACTCATCTTTATTTATCCTATATGTTTAATAGTACTATTTACTCATTAATTTTAGTAGATTCACAACAAAAAATGAATTTAATGTCAATGAGCAATGAAAATATAAACATGTTATATCATATACTTACATTGTGGTTCCCAACTATAATAAAATTATAGTTATGAAGTAGCAATGAAATGATTTTATGATTGGGGGTCACAACAACATAAAGAACTGTATTAAGGGTCACAGCATTAGGAAGGTTCAGAATAGCTGGTCTTTATAGTATTATTGAGTTGATTAGACAATTAAGAGATAAGGCCCTGTGTATGATATACATATGTGAAACCGTTAAAGAATTAAAACAATAAACCTTAAAACAGAGGTGGGAAGTCATCAAAAATGCTGCTTCAGAAGGAATTAGCATTTTGTTGTAGGATTCAGTGATTTCTTACAAAAGATTATTATGAAAGAACAAGCTGTAGCCCTTTTCAACTGATTTTGTCTTTAACATTCGATCTCATTCTCTTACACATGTTGCCACCAAGAAGCCACAAGCTCACTGAGCCTCAGGACATTGTCTTTATGATGCCAACTAATTTGAGAATTTCAGTCTCCAAAGTTGTGAATAAATAAAACTCATTTCTTTATACATTTCTTGGCCTTGGTTATTGCATTACAGTAGCAGAGAATGAACTAACTGGTGATTAAAACTTAAATAGAAATGAAGTTATAAAACAATTGCAGAAAACATAAAGGAAGAATTCTGCACATGTGGCCCACATGATTTGTAAAAGCACAGGTGTGAAAACAAAACCAGACAAAGGAGAGAATATCAAACCAAAAATCTATGAAAAAGGGAAGCAATTAACAAATTTTACTGAATGGGAGGAAATATTTGCAAACATACATCTGATAAGGAAGTAGTACACAATAAAGGAGCTCAAATGTCCAAATAATAAGAAAAATAACAAATGAAAAAAAACAAAGAACTGGGGTGTGTCTCAGAAGAAGGGCAGCAGTTTTATGTAAAGAATAGGTAGTATCATTGACCATCAAGGGAATGCAAAGTTAATAATGTAAGCTATTACCTCACATTTTCTAGAATTGAATTAAAAATACATGTTTTATATATATATATATATATATATATATATATATATATATATATGTGTGTGTGTGTGTGTGTGTGTGTGTGTGTGTTTTAGTTTTCAATTAAAAATAGTAAAACTTAAAAGTGAAATTGTAAGGTCTAAGAACTTCATGTACTATAAACATCATGTAGGACATTTAGATTCATAGAGGTATTCAGGTGTGACCTCAAACTACACACACACACACACACACACACACACACACACACACACACACGCATACACACAGAGAGAAAGAGAAAGAGAGAGAGGAGGAAGAGATAGTTTTCTTCTCTGCTCAACTTCTCTATATCTTGCGTCAATATAACTGTTTCATTAATTCTTAAAATCTGTATCATAACTGCTCTCTATTTCTAGTTCTATTGTTTGTGTTTGGACATGGAGGAGGCATCTGGCATTTAGTAGTCACTAACTGTATACAAGGCATAAGAGGGACATCTGGCGTTTAGTAGTCACTAGCTGTATATAAGGCACCACCTATGTGAAAATCACAGAATACTGTGTAAAACAAACTATTCAGGGTAATTTTTGGTTATTCAAATTTTTTTCAATAAGGAGTCTGTGGACAGCATTAATTTTAAATCTAGAGACACTGCATTCAGGGACAAGAAAAGAAGAAATAAAACACTGTCACTACTAGTCAGAAAATGAAGAGAGAGGAGCCACTGGAGAAGATTCCTTGGAATGAGAGGATCTCAGACCTACCCAGAAATACATAGAAAATGCAGATGCTGGGGTACAACTCTAAGTGTCCATCCTGGGGCCAAGAAAAAAGGTCTGATTAGTGCCCAGTGCCATATGTATCCTGGCGTATCCAGTTAAGCAGGGTGCCTTTCTTACTCAGACCATAAGCAGTGGACAATTAAAGGCCCCCAAAACATTTTTTTTTTGAATGGAAAAAGTAAAATGTGTGTGTGTGTGTGTGTGTGTGTGTGTGTGTGTGTGTGTGTGTATTCATATATACATACATACTTAAACTTTGAATTTTCACCAAAGGACTGGTCCTTCTTTACAAGATAGTACCAAGACTGTAGGTCAGGTCATTAGGGAATAGCAATAAGATGGAGGTCTATGGAGAAGAAGATCAAAGAAGCCATCACCTCAGCAGAGGAATCTTCCCTTCTGCAGGATGGACACTGTGATGACCTAAATAAAAATGCCCTCCATAGACCCATAAGGAGTGGCACTATTAGGAGGCCTTGTTGGAGTAGGTGTGCCTTTGTTGGAGGAAGTATGTTACTAGCAGGTGGGCTTTGAGGTCTCAGAAGCTCAAGCCTGGCCAGCGCGTGACTTGTCACTTTCTGCTGCTTGTGGATACAGATGTAGCTCCTTCTCCAGCATTATGTCCACCTGCATGCTGCCATGCTTCCTGTCAGCATGATAACGGGGTAACTAAACCTCTGAAACTGTAAGCCAACTCCTATTAAATGTTTTCCCTTTATAAGGGTTGCCGTGGTCATGGCATCTCTTCATAGCAATAGAAACCCTAATTAAAATAGGTATTCTTTTCTACCCATATCAACATAGCTCTGTGGGTGTTTCTTGTTCCTTCATCATCTACAGTTATTCTTTACAGCCTCCATACAGAGGAGAATAAAGCAGGGCAGGAATTCACAGGATCTGGAACACATCAGCACACAGAAACAAGTGGGGAGGTTGAGGACCAGAGCCGGCCATGAGAATAAAACTATTCTCCACTGCTATCTGTCTTTCCTCCCTGCAGGGCTCCCCGTCCTCCATTCTGGGGAACTAGCAATCAGAGAGTGTCCTTTAGGGAAAGCCAATGGCTTGTGAGAAAAGGTTTCTTCATTCTCTTAGAACAGCTGTGGGTAGAGATAAAAATCTAAGTATTATTTACAATGACAATGCGATAGTTAAAATGACAGAAGTTGAGAGAAGGAGCAAAGAAGTGAGCAAAAGGGATGGATAAAAGTGCCCAGGACATCATCTTCCATCATCTTACAAATGCGGGACCCACCAGCATGAACAGGAAAAGACACTGTTAGGATGTCTGTATCACTTAGAAAGCAAATAATAAAGTATCTGATCTTAGGCGAATGAAACTTGGGGTATCATGTGCTGTGAGCCATAACTCACTCATCACAGTGGCATTAAAATGATAGCACCAAGAGATAAAAGAGAAGAAACATTTAAAGGATCTGCAAATGGTAGCTCCCAAGGGTGTGAGCTCAGAAGTGAGAAATGTGAGGTTTGGGGGAATTGTAGTTTGAAATGATCAGCCCCCCTCTTAAAATGTATAGCTATGCGAACACATGTGCATCATGAGTTTACAAGAGATAAGAAACTTTGCTTCTAGATCCATTTTAGTCTTACTTTCCTAATTAAAAAAAAAAATAAGGGTTGGGGATTTAGCTCAGTGGTAGAGCACTTGCCTAGCAAGCGCAAAGCCCTGGGTTCGATCCCCAGCTTAAAAAAAATTAAGACTGATCTTATGGCCCTGTTTTAAAATTTTTTCTCTTTGTTTTTACTTTAATTAAACCATTTAATTAGATGATAGTTCAAACATACAGGGGAGAAGAGAAATGTAGACATGTGCAGTCTCCTTCTTCACATCAGAAGCAGGATCTTCCTGCCTTATTCATCTAGAGCTTTCAGTTCTCTATGTTTCAATACAATTCATAATGTTTTACTTAAAGTTCCTCATTTCTATTTAAAGGATTGGCATATACATAAATAAGAAAGAAGGGAGGGAGGGAGGGAGAGAGAGAGAGACAGAGACAGAGACAGAGACAGAGACAGAGAGAACCTCTTCTCTCTGGAATTGGATAAATGACTAAGGTCAAGAGCACACACTGCTTTTGCAGAGCACTGGAGTTAGGATCCCAGCCACCATACCAGCCAGCTCCCAAGCTCCTTGTAAACCCAACTCCAGAGCATCCTCTTCTGGCCTCTGTAGGTACCTGCACATATATAACATACATTCACGGACACACACACACACACACACACACACACACACACACACACATAAATCTTAAAACCGGCAAAAATTACTGTTTGACATATAATTTTGCACTCAAGATTCTTTTCAGTTTTATAAAATAAGTTGGGGACCCTTGCCTTCTATTCATGTGCTTTGGGATGTTTTATTTCTGGGGTCCTTGAATTGATGGTAGATGTTATCATTTGACTGTAGGTAAGCTGTGAACTACTGATGTAATTGATTTGATAGAATTCTTTTGAAGTCTTTGGCCTTGTTTTTGAAAAAAAAAAATTGCTCTAGATTTACTTGCCACTACATCTGAGTATTTAGAATAATCTGAATAAAGCTGCTGGGGATTCTAGTGTATACATGTTGAGTTTTGAATCTGCATGGTCTCAAGCAGCTATGAGCTATTCATTCCTAATCCTGCTCCTGTGTCTGCTCAATATTCCCTGCCTTCTCTGTTAATGTGCCCATATGTTTGAAGAATCAGCTTTCTATTTTGTTAATTCTAATGTTTTTTCTATGTCATAAATTTCTGCTTTTATGTTTATTTCTTCTTTCATACTTTTTAAATGCCTTGAATAGAGCTTTAGATTTAATAATTTTTTTTCTCTGTCTTTTCCCAACATCTTTGGGTAATTATCAGTTTATTTGTCAAGTTATTTTTTGCTGTGTTAAGTATTTAGTGATTTCAAAATATTCTGTGTCCTTTGACTCTTGAAATATTTAAAAGTATGTTTTAAATCTTGAACTTAGATTTATTTGTCTTTTGTCTATGTGCAGATGCTTGCATGTATATCATGTGTGTATTCCTGGTAAATGTGGAGGCCAAAAGCGGCCCTTGGATCCTCTGGAATGAGAATTACAGACAGTTGTGAGCTGCCATGTGGGTGCTGGGAACAGAACCTAGGCAAGAGCAGCCAGTATTCATAAGTAACATCTCTAGCCCTGTGATGAACTTGTTTTACATCGTTTTTGTCAGTTTTTAATTTTACTGTCTATGATGACAGTCTGTGGCCTGGATGCCTTCAGATCATCATGTGTTTCTGGAACAATCTTTGAGCTCTACTTCATGGTTTTTTTTTTTTTTTTTTTTGTGTGTGTGTGTGTGTGTGTGTGTGTGTGTGTGTGTGTGTGTGTGTGTGTGTTAAATTCTATGTGTACTTTAACTACTGACACGTGCAGAATCAACTATCTAACTGTTGCAAGGTTCCACAAGGCCATTCACTATTCCTGTCTACAGGACTCTGCAAACCTGCATGCCTTTATTTCTCTGTCTAATCTGTCAGTTTTTAAGAGGCATGCTAAAGGCCCTCATGGCAGAAATAATGGATTTTTTTCTCATTCTGATGTGTCTGTCTTTACTCTCAGGCTCTTCTGTTTTGCTCAGTCTGGAAGGAGGGGACTGGACCTGCCTGTACTGAATCTACCAGGTTTAAATGAATCCCCAGGGGTGCCTTGATCCTGGAGGACATGGGAATGGAGGGGAGGGGCTGGGGGAAGGCGGGGTGGGGGGGGTGGAGGCGGGAGGGGGAGGACAGGAGAACCCATGGCTGATGTATAAAATTTAAAACACATAAAAAAAAAAAAAAGACCTTGGGAGTTCTCCAGGCTTGACTTCTCCTGCTAAGTTGTTCTTTTCATTCTATTCTAATGAGTTTATTGTTGTTCCCTAATAACGCCTTTTGGAAACTTTAAAGCCGATTGTGACTGTTACTGTTAGCCGTGTGTTCCTGCATTTTTTTCTCATTGGTTTCCCTGCTTTGTTGCCGGATTTGTTATCTTTCGGATCCTTCATTTGCAATCTTTTCTTAGGCTCACAGTGTATTTAGTGGTATTTTGTGTAAGCTATAACAATTCGGATCCAGTAGGAAAATCACTCTAACCTGACTGAACATTTTAGTCTTTTTGCATTTAATTCTAAAGACAACTTGCATGGCAGACTGTTGATTCTCATCAACATTTTTGTGCTTTCTTTATTCTTAGCCTCCCATACGGCTCTACTAGAGAGCTACTTAATTTTGGTCCATGCACTCTTGACCACATGTGCCCAGGTCGTGGACCATATGGTGAGAGCTGGAATGGTGCTTTTCCTCTCTGCCAGGACAGTCTTGGAGCCTGTGTAGTGTGCCGTAAACTGTGAGGAGGACAATGACTGCACCTTGCACACCGGACTGTGACTTAACGCACAGACTTGAATTGTGTCCAGGTCTGAAATTTCTGGAATTATTCGCAACAATTAGAGAAAGCTATTCTGGCTTCTGTAATTGGATTGATTGAATTGTATCATATTTTGATCACAGGTACACGTATGTTCCCATACATGTGCGATAGTTTTCCTTTTGTCTGTTCTGTCTTGTATGGAATAGGTTAAAGATTGTTCTTCTGATCACATTGTTTTTCTTTCTTCTTATATAACATGTTTGGCTTTTTGTGATGGCTATTCTGGTGTCAATGTGGCTAGGCTATGGCTCCCTCCCAGTTTCTGATTCAAAGCAATACTATATCTCTGCTTCTTAAGCTATGGTTTGTGCAATGTGAGGGCCACTAAAACTTTGACAGCAATACTAGGTCTCTAAATGTGCACCAACCAAAACTTAATTCAAAGTCAAACATGTAAAAACGAATCCCAGGCATGTATGTGTGGTGCCACACTGCTCAGCTTTACTGCAGCCTTGGTTCTGAACACATTGATATGCACACTTTGCATTGTGGATTCTTGCATATCACACTACACCAGTGAAACGTGACCATTCATATTTGAGACTATTGTATGTCACAAATTGCAGTGTTTTGATTATACATATGTTTTCTTCTTGTATAGAAATGTGATGGTTTATAGAAAAGGAAAAGTTTTAATATTTTCTGTCTTTAGTATGTTAGTAGCAAATTATTTTATGTCTTTGATTTATTGTGTTTAGAGTGCTTGACTTTAAAATGTGCTGTTTGAATTGCTGACTTGAATTGCAAAAAACATCATTACATAAAATTTTGTTTGGGACTAGGACAGAGTTTCCAACAATTTCTTAAAGGTTACTAAACATACTTTTGCCATTTTGAGGACATGTTTACGTAAAGTGTTCTCAGTACTGCCAATTATAAAATAAAAATATTAATTATCTCTGAAAATATTAACAATTTTCTATGTTCTGCTATATTAAATATAGAGTCCAGATTTGTTTATGTAAAAATGAACAATGGAACAAACCTCATTGTTATGCAAATTTTTTAGTTTTATGAATAGTAAGATTAAAATAAATGTATGATTTACTTTTAGTAAATGTATGTTTAATATATATTATATATATGATATATATCAAATATTTATCATATTGGTGTATACATAAAATAGATATCACATTTAATAAAAGTCAATCATACATTTATTTTAAAATAATATATATATACATCATTTACTAAAAGTGCAAATATATTTATTATAAAATAATAGTTTTAAAAAAATAATTGTATATATACATACATAGGTGTATATATACATATTACACATCCATAAACTGGAATAATGTAAAACTTCCTTAGGTGAAAGGGGTCAATAAAAGTGTAAGAAGCTTAGTTTAGATGTCGCTATAATGTTATTTTAAAATTGCGATTAAATTTTAATTCAGTAGATTTTCTGTAAACCATATTACTCTCCATGATATAGGAGAGCTCTGTGACAGGAGCTGAAGGTCCTTCTTAAGAGAAAAGACTGAGGTTCCTTTACAGAGATTTTTTTTTTTTTCTATCTCCCTTTGGAGTCAAGATGGCAGCATGCCTTCTTCCTGGGGCTCTGGACTGCTGGTCTGACCTGTAGTTCCGGCATTTGTCTGATCCCACAACTTCATGAGCCAACTGTTTATAATATCTCTCTGTAGCCAGTCATGAGCCACTACAATATTTTCCTAATAGGATTATATATGTCATGGTGCTTGCACACCACATCAGCTAGTGTGACATCAGAGTCATGGCATTCCATATGAGCTGATGGTGAGCAAATGCCTAATACTGCATTTCTCAGAACAGTAAATATGAATCAATACTGAGATGGTATTTGCTCTACCCTATGACCTCAGGCTATAGGGCCTGAAGGAAGTCGTGCGTGCTTCCTGCCCTTGTGCATGACCTCTTATAAGGGAAGGGAGAAGGTGGATTCGTTCCTAGTCAGATCAGAGTATGACTTCAGCTGTCTACTCTGTTCCATATTTGTGAATGTATTTCCTCAATTTTATATCTTAATAAATTCTGTTACTCATTTAATAGACTCATATGGATTGATCATAATATGATACCTATGTCTAATCAGTTCTATTTCCCTGGAGAAATATAGTGCTATTATTTTTATTCCTTTACAAGTATTTTCAGTATTATAAAGCTCATACATCATAAAGATTATAGGTGGTCAGCTCTTTTATTCTCCTGTTCCAAATTCAAGAACCCTAAAAACTTTGAACTGACCACCTGACTTAGTTCCCTCTCACCACCCACATTTGGTCCTTCCATTTTCGTTCCATGCATTACTAATTGCTGCCATTATGTCTTTCAGATTTACACACATCTATTATTTTGTTTCTTTGTTTCTCTTTCATTCCCATGCTCTTTTGAAGCACACTTTGTGGAAGTTTTAGTTAGTAAAGTGATTTTGTTATTCAGATATTTCCCCTCACTTAGAGGCCACAGAAAAGTAAATTGTCACAGGTGCAGTTTGTTTCTTAGACATTTCAATCCAAAACAAAGGAAAGGTTCCTTGAGGTTCCTGTGGATTTTCATTCTCTTGTGTTAGCATATGATGAGCACTGGGAAGTTGCCTACAAAGAGCAACTCTATTTATATCTCAGGACACAAGTGCCGACATTTGATTCTTAGGCATGTTATACAGAGAATTAATTTACCCACGCTTCACACTTTCTTCCATTTGAATAAATCTCATTGCCCATAGCATTTTTTAAAGATTTATTTATTTAGGTATATGAGTGTTTTGTCTGCATGCTCATCTGCACACTAGAAGAGGACATCGGATCCCATGGGACTACTGTTATAAATGGCTGTAAGCCACTATGTGAGTGCTTGAAATTAAACTCAGTATCTCTGGAAGAATAGCCAGTGCCCATAACCACTGGGCCATCTCTTCAACCTTGGTTGTAGCATTCTTTAGTTTCCTCCATCACTACCTCAATGAGATAATGCATATATCTCAAGTTACAAAGACTTTTTCTGTATTTTATATTTGTCTTAGAAATGCCTGGGAAAGAAACTGCCAGAGAGTTTTAGAATCATATCACCCAAGGAATATGAGTCGTTGCAGAAAATGGGAACTTTGATGTTGGAGAAATTAGAGGTAGATAGTAATAGTATGATGTCTCAGAACCAAAGGCCAGTGCCATGGTTATACATTAAACTGACTCCACACTGGTGCTCAGATACAACTTTGTTACAGCGTGCACCTGGAAGGGTGCTTCTGGATCAGAATGAAGACGACATCCCTCCCCAGAAAGATCTGCGCATCAGCCAATCCCCCAAGGGCTTTAAGAGGATCAAAGATGGAGGAAGAAAAAAAATGTGATTCCTTTCTCTTGCCTTCAGACTTAAACTGTAACATCTAAGCTCATTTTCTATGGCCCTCAGGCTGCAATTCACATTTGGCTCCTGTGGTCTTCAGGTCTTTAAATTAGAACTGAAATATACATCAGGCTCTCTAGCAGACAGGTGGTGGGACTTTTCAGATGTGGGTCTGTTTCTCTTAAATTCTTGTTTGTCTGAATGTCTGCCTACCTACTTATTATCTATCAGTCATTCAATCATCTATATATTTTTATGTGGCACTTATTCTGTTTCTTTGGAGAACTCTGAGTAATGCACCCAGTATGAATTCTTCCCCATCTCTAATACTAACTCTTATCTTAGTAAAGACACGAGTGACTCAAGACAGGAGAGTATTAGGCAACACTGAGGATGGGCATGCAAGAGAAAAGAGAAGAGACAATCAGAGGTAGGAACTGGGAGTCTGACAATGACAGTGACTAAAGTGCACACAGAGGAGGAGGAGGAGGAAGAGGAGGAGGAAGAAGAGAAAGAGGTGTTAGGAGAGAGAGAAAGGGAGGGAGAGAGGGAGGGAGGGAGAGAGAGAGAGAGAGAGAGAGAGAGAGAGAGAGAGAGAGAGAGAACACTTCAGCTTCTTTAAAAGTAATCTTTACAAAGCAAGATCCCTAGAGAAGACTAGGACTTCCATAGAGACTAAGGTAGCACATTCCATCACCTTAGAGAGAGGATGGAGGAAATGTGGACAGTGTGGTGACTCTATTATGTTTAGGACTATGGCTATGGGGTTCATGCACATTAACCTTTGTATACCCTAGATAAGTACACATAGCACCTGAGACCTCTGCAGCAGTAGAGGACAATATAGGGTTCATCCTCAATGTCAATGAACTTGTACATCTTTATGTGACCACTTATAAGACCCAACAGCATGTGAAATCTATATATTCACACACTTGTGATACTGATGGTACAGGTTTTTAAGTTCACTTATGGTATAGAAATTGAAGATATCAATTCTTGATTATGTTAGGATCTTTTAAAACACGGTTTGTTGTTAATATTTTTAATTGTGTGTAAGTGTGTGCCTATTTGCAGGGATGGATTGGGTAAGGGAATTGCATGTTGAATGAAATACCTGTGAGGTCCTGAAGAAGGTATTGTTTGCCCTAGAGTTAGGGTTAGAGGCAGTTATGAGCCAGTGTGGGTTCTGAGAACTGAACTTGGGCCATCTGGAAGAGCAGTACATGCTCTAAACTGCTGACCCATCTCTATCACCTGTCAGGATGTTTTTATAGGATTCAAAGCCAAGAAATTAATTTTAGAAAAATAATTACTAGATTTCCTTATTCCTTTATCTAAAAAGTAACACAGTTCTTTTTCCTTTTGCTTGTATACATCAAAAGAGAAGTATTAAGATTAGAAAGACTGGACTGAGAGAAATGAATATTTTATAATACATTATTTACTTTCAGTTGAACACCAACATAAATATAATATGACTTTTCCCCATAATACCTCAGTTCTTAAGTAATATTTCATCTTGATATTTAAAGAAATTATGTTTTGATACAAGTAGCTGTTATTTCTGATATAATAATAGCACATTATAAACTTAAATTGAATAGAGCCGCTGCCTGCTTATAAGGAATCAACTTCTTATATTTTCAATTCCGTTCTTAATTATCTCTCTATGTTGATAAATAGATTTCAGTGATTTCTAAGGCATGAAGTTGATTTTCTTCATTTCCTCATAATGCTGCTTCCATTATGCCTAGAGCTTACTTCAACCATTCACTTGTTTCTCTTCCTAGGGTATTTTGAATGTTTTCTTTTTCTTTCCCAAATTATCTCACCACCATTTTCTTCTGTGTTTCCATGGGATGTTCTATGACTTCTTCAATAGATCTTTCTCCAGCGCAAGTCCGTACTTTGTTTCTTTGATTTTTCTTTATAATTCATTATAAAAATTTGCTTTTTTTCCTAGATATAATTCACGTGAGTAGAGGGCTCTCCCATACTGCTATTCTTCATTGACTTTCATAGTAAATAATAAATTTGTGCTCCTTTGTTATTTATGATATATATATATATATATATATATATATATATATATATATCACTAACAGCAATATTAGATTTTAGATTTATGGGCTGTTAGGTAACTTCTAAAATGAATGTTGTACAAATATGTTAATTTTCTGAAAGAAATAAACTATATTATAATGACCTCTTAAGATTAAAGCCCTATCTTTTCTGTTCATGAAACCTGCTCCAACAAATTACTCAGGATAGTTCTTTACATGTCCTGATAGGTATTGAATAAATAATTGATTCTCTCTGTCACACACTTTTTCAAAAATTTCATTACTTTTGTAGGCTGTAGAAAGAGAAAAAATAACAATAATGGAGAATGGGATTTGTTTGGGGTTGTTAGCCTGTCAGATATAAGGAGAAGTGAAAAATACTGTGTCAGCATAACCATGAAGGTTTCATATAGGTAAATTAATAGTATTAAATAGTTCTTTAATGCAAAATGTTAGAAAAGGTAAAATAATTACAATAATTTTTAACAATATAAATTATAAATATATATAAATGTATTAATGCATCATGAAACATTCTACTACCTGCTAGCTAAACATTATGCTAAAGGCTGCAAATATTTATCAAACAAAATACAATTTAGATAACAATGGTGAACTTAGAAATTAGGTTCTTAAAGTTATAACAGTACCTATTTAAATGAATACAATTTATGTTAGATTTAAAAAAGAATCATTTTGTAAGAACATTTTCTTCAGTGATTATGTCACTATTTTGAATAAGAAACTGATAGTTTCCCCATTCTTTATTGGATGATCCATACCCATAGGTATATGGGCAGCAGTAACTGGATGTACTGGGTTATAGAAGGAGGAGGAGGAGGAGGAGGAGGAGGAGGAGGAGGAGGAGGAGAAGGAGTGAAAAGAGAGGAGACTTGATGGCAAGAATATATGGGATTGGAGGAAGAAATGGGAGCTGGGTAATATCACATTTCAATGTATACATACAGGAAACTCTTAAGAATAAAGACAACATATTAAATCTAGAAAAAGAAAAATATAGTATATGGCATATGTTTATTCCATGCCAGAGCAAATGCTCACTAATGTTTTATGTAGCAATTATGGACAGCATAGTGATGTTTTCATTATAACCAGAAATGTTCCCACAGAAGAATGTGATAATTATTTCTGATGTCCCTCATGGTCAAGAAAATGTTCAGTATCAAAGCCAGGAGAGTGTCAATTTGTCTCTTGCAAGCCTTAATTTATGCATATTTCTTTTACAAATTTCCAGTAAGTGTTTTCTCTCCAAAATTTTTGATGTTGTTGTAGATTCTCTGTGAAGTAAAATGATTTCAGTGATTGTTCTAAGCATTGTACTTTGCAAGGTCTTTCCCATGAGGCATTTCTTCACCCAGAGCAGTCAGAGGGACACTTACTGGAGAAATTGCTTACACAATGTTGCTCTACACAGTGAAGGAATTTCTACCTTGACTGAAGCTAAAGTTCCTAAACTCTCCATGGGAGACCTTGCCTTGAAGGAGATGGGAATGGGGTTGGGTTGAGGGGAGAAGGCTGGGGATAGAGGAAGAGGGAGGACAGGGCAAACTGAGGTTGGTATGTAAAATGAATAGAAAATCTCTTAATAAAAAAGATTCTAAAGGTAGGTACCCAACTTAGAATCCCAAAGCTCTAAAATATTGGTTCCACGCATACTTTGAACAATGACCAAAAGATAGAGGTTTTCAGCTCATGAAAATAGTCTATATATTTTAGAAACAGATGATCTGGTGTGTTTTTGAAAAGTGCACTTGTCAGTCAAACCCAACATCACGGAATCTAAAGCAGAGGTTCTTTCTCAGGCTACTTTTTCAAAACCAATGCCATTTGGACTAAAGGTGATTAAAGTTCTCTGTGTCAAGTATTATGTTTGTTTATTTTAATTTTGTGCATTGCAGCACAATCTGCCTGGCACTGAGCAGTGATCTCTGAACTCGGACAATAGTAAATGGTGGGTGTCTGCTATGGTAACAGATAGGGGAAAAATACTTAAGCTGGATTATTTTTTTTTTGTGTGTGTGTGTGTGTGTGTGTGAGATTTTCAGTAGACTCATGACAACTACTGCATTTTGCTAGGTTTGCCATGTCTCATTTCAGTTTGAAAATTAATTTTAGAAATATTTGACAAGCTAAGCTATAGACTCCAACAGGAGAACTGGTGAAGAAAATATGGCACTCGGACACAATGGAATTTCTTTTTTCAGCCACAAAGAATAAAACTATGTGGTTTTGGAGAAAATGGATACAACTGGAAATAATATTAAGCGAATTAAACCAGTCCCAGAAAGGCAAATATTGTAAGTTTTTCCTCATTCACAGTATCTAAATTTTATATAGTAAAACAAATCATGCATGTACATAGAAAATGAAAGTTGAGTTGAAATTGTCTGGGGAATCAAAGGAGACAAATGGGAGAGATTAGGGGTGAGGAAGAGGAGGGGATGAGGATGAGGGACATGCTTAGTGTACAATGAAAAAGGAATTCAACTTCCATTCTTAGCACGTGATGCTCTCTGCTTCTTACCAGCTGTGTAGCTTCGTGGGCAAGATCTTTGGCTTCTCTGGCAACTTTCTCAGCTTCATCAATATTGTCTTTAATATTGCTGTAAGCTCTGAAGGCTGTAGTGGCATTGAAAGAGATGTTCTTAGCCTCATCCAGGATTCTGTCAGGTTAGACCCAGAAAAGAATTTTAGAGGAATTAGCACTCAAGCAAAGAACAACCAAGGCATAAAAACCCAGTTTCTGTGGGATCATGGCCAATGTAAGCAGGATAATTCCAAACCCTACTGATGTGTCTATTGATCGTATCGTGTTTTGTTGTTCCATTTAAACTTATATTCCTCTAGACTTGCTATGAAATATAGCCACCATGCCTTTTAAGATTTTGGAACCTCGGGCTTACACAGGGACACATGCTCAGCCTGGAAGGAGGGGACAGGACCTGCCTGTACTGAATCCACGGGTTTAAATGAATCCCCAGGGGTGTCTTGGTCCTGGAGGACATGGGAATGGAGGGGAGGGACTGGGGGGAAGGTGGGGGTGGGGCGGGAGGGGGGAGGACAGGGGAACCTATGGCTGATGTCTAAAATTAAAACACATGTGCACAGCTTGAAAGAGTCAGTTCTCTCTTTTTACTGTGTGAGTTTTAGGGATTGAACTCAGGTCTTCAGACTTGGTGGCAAGCATCTTCACCCACTGAGCATTCTTTCTGCTCCCCCTTGCTCTCTCCCCCCGTGATAGCCTGCTAAATCCTTTGCAACCATGTGACCAGGCAAGTGTGTGCAGGGCTACAGTACTTCCCATTATTTGTCAAGCGCACTGCAGTTTCCAGAGCACTTGTATCCCATTAATCAAATGAATTTAACAGTGTCTTCAGAGTAGGCACACTTCCCAGAAAGCATAAAGAGATCATAGAAAAAAAAAAAAAAAAACCAAATCATGACTAATATATCCCTAATGGGAGATTTGGAATCTGCTGATTACTGGCCACTGATTCATCTACTATTCTTTGATCTAGATTGGGGAAGGTTTGTTAAAAATCTAATTGTGCATGGGATGCTTGACTTTCCCATCATTCTTTCTGCATCAATGATTATCAAAGATGAGAACACAGACTTGCATGTAGTGCATATTAAATAGATTTATTTTGGAAAATTATTCCTAGGATGAATAGCTCTTTTTTTTTTGTGCTAGTCACAAAAGTATAGAGGAAGTAAATTGGCCATACCTAAAATTCTGTTTAATAAGCAAACCCTGTTTTCCAGCTTTCTTTCTTCTGGCCCACGTGATAATCCCAGCTAGAGTGAGCTGTAGTTTATTATATTTCTTTTTATTTTTGAAAGGGTTTCTTAGAGACCAGACTGGCCTTGAGCACACTGCAGTTGAAGCTAGCCTTGAACTTGTGTTCTCCTGTATCCACTTTCCTGGTGCTGGGGTTCTAGGTGTGCCCCATCCAGCACTAAACTGTTACTTTAGAGCAGTGCGTGCAGTATCTTACTGGAGGGAGGAGACTGAAAAGCTGTTTATAAGGATACACATTCAGAGGCATTTTCAAACAGAGAAATGCTAAGATTGCATTAGAAATAGAAAACTGAAATGTGCAGCAGAATGTGTTTGTATATTATTTAAAATGCTAATAAGACAACCCTGGTTGCCTTCTAATAAAGAACAAAACACAATATTGTAATGGTAGCCTAAGGCTATGTTCATTTCCTAACCAGGCATAGTTGAATTCACTTTTAACTGGGACTTTTGATGCTTTTCCAGGAAATCTTTGCCTACATCCTCCTAATTAGGATCTTCCATAGAAAAGCCATGCGGCTCTTTTGTTCATAATTACAAAAATTGAGACTTGAAAGTGATTTTCTACCCTTTCTGCTTGTCTAAACTTTTGGATGAGTGTCAAGCTATGCAGACATTTCCAACCACACATGGCATACCCATCAAGCACAGCCGAGGAGTCATTCAGCTGAGCCGCATGGCTCTCCGCCTGGAACACCTTCTCAGCAAGCTTCCTGTCCTTTATTTCCTGAGAGAGGTCATCTATTTTGTCACTAAGCTCCTCGGACATCGGTGGCAACTTAGTTTTAATGTCTTCAACATACTGATTCAGAGAGAGAAGAAACAGCATTAAGAGCAAGTGCACCCAGGCCTCCTTGAACTTGGTCATTTCCTTCAGACATACAATCACACATGCTCACTTTTTCTCTTCCTTTAGAAAACTTTCATTCTACTAGCAGAGCAAACAGAAAAAAAGCAGTCATCTAAATTGAAAAACATAGAATGTTATGAAGCCAATTGACATCATGAAAAGCCTGTTTTTCTTGTAAGGTTACTTCATGGCAACAAATGAAGAAATGACAATCATTGGGACCTTTTAGATCCTTTGTGTCCTTATTCCCACATATCACTGTGCAACAGATGAAATAGTAGGCCAAAGGTTTGCTTGCAGATTTTTGTTTCTCTTTTAACTAATGCTATATGAGCTAATAAAACAGATGGTGAGTCTGGCCTAGGAACAAGGAATGACCTGTTCAACACAATAAGTAAAAAAAACAAAAAACCCACAAGCTTGCATAAGTGAGTACTCCAATAATGTTAGGTCCTAATTGTTACCAATAGATGGGTGTGTCCACAACACTATACTACAATAACATATTCTCACAAAAAAAACAAATAGAGGCTCTTGTTTCTGTTACTGAGTTTTGTTGCCGACATGGGAAGGAATTCTGTCACCCTCTTCTTTCTCTTCATTCTGAGGTTTATTCAATACTCACATCTATGACTGAGTTGATTTCATCTGCAAGTCGGTTGGCTTCATCAAGTAAGTCATTGCCCTCCTTTAAAGTGTTCTCTATTTGTCGTTTGCCACTTTCCAGAGCCTCCTTCTTTTTCTACAGCATGCGAAGAAAAGGATATTACAATAGCATCTGGGGAAAGCCCATCTCTACAGTGTGCTCCTATTTCCCCTGAGCTGTCTGAACACAAGATTCACAAACAAAGTGTATGATATCAACAGTTTGGCTAGATGACAATGATTTAACTTACCTGCTCAACCCTCTTAAGAACTCTTCAACACAGAACATGTACAAGGGATCTCTACTTCCCATTTGAGAAAGCCATCCAGGCAAAGAAAAGCAATGTGATAGTTGCTAGAGAATTCAAAGGATTGCGAAAGCAAAGTGGGACCTCCATCTTAACTACAATGCAAGTGCTGAGCATGTGTTATGAGCACCTAGTGTGTCAGATTAAACTGGAAAAATGTATTGAGTTCCAGAATGTACACAGCAATGGTTACATTATGAGCATAAATATACTCTAGGGAAATACTGTAAAATTCAAAAGGTGGGATTTTTAAGGGGACTTAAAGAGAGTATCTTTCAAGAAAAAGGAACTGTCCCTCGAAAGAATAAACCTAATGGATGATTTCATAAGATGAGAACTTCTCTGTGGAACTTACAGCTTGTCTCAAAGCTACATGTACTTCATTCCTGGCCTAGATGAGGAAAATCAGTGGGAGAGAGTTACTGCTGTGCCTACACGTGGAGTTTGCCTTTGCCTATTATTTTCTTGGTACTTCAAACTCATTCATATTCTGCCAACCCTCATCCCCCCTACATGTTTAATGTAATTAATTATAATGTTAGTCTCTGGACTTTATATGTTTATATATTTTTTATATAAATAAACACTAATGATAGTTTATATTCATATTAATGTAATTTTTAAAAGATGTTCAGAGCAGCCTATAAGCCTTTGATTTTATAGGGCCCATGTACATCAACTTGAAATGAGCAGGAAACTGAGTCACTGCAGTGCTGTGGTCTTAGCGTTTCTGTCTCCATCAGATTTCTATGCTGAAATTCAACACTCTAATGCATCAGTATTAGGAGGTGGGGCCTTTGGGAGGTGATGGGAGAATGTAGCAAAAACCTCATAAACGAGGTCAGTGCCCCTATAAAAGAGACCCAGGGGAGCTTATTCACCCTTCCACCCTGTAGGGCCACAGCAAAGAGAGGAGTTTGTGAGCCAACAAATAGACCTTCATCAATCACCAATCCTCCAGTATTTTGATATTGGATTATCTACCCCTGCCCCTTGGACTATTTGACATAGATTCATTCTGCTTATAAGCTAGATAGAGCTGGTATTTTGTGATAGCAGCCAGAAAGAACTAAGGCACTAACTGAGGAATAGCAGACAACATAGTGTAGTTAGAAGTGTGACACATGGGGGCGGGGCTTGAGGGAGAGCACAGCAGTTAAGAGCACTTGCTGTTCTTGCAGATGGCAAGGTTCAGTTCCTAGCACTCACACAGTGGCTCACAAGCACCTGTAACTACAGTTCCAGGGGATCTAATGCTTCATATGACCTCCTTGCACTCCTGCATGTATGTGATATACATACATGCATTCAAGTACACACACATACACTTCAATAGAAATTTTAAAGGTGTTACTCTTATCCTCCTAACAGGCCTTGAATCCTGAGCTGCAAAAAGACTGTCTCTTAGACTACAGAAATCATGTTTCTTATTTGCACTGAGTGAGTGCTAGCTTCATACCTCTGCTTCCTAATTTTATCACCCACCACTTCTCCATGCTCCCAGCATACACATCTTTTCAGTTCTCTCTACCACATGTTCTTAAGTCCTTTGGGCTATGTTTCTTTATATTTTCTGCTCATGGCCAGTTCCCTGACTATCAACCTGAAAAATCATCTGTGTTCCTCTTAATCTTTATGTACATACTAGGTAAAGCACATCAAGCAACTGCCATCCTGAGGTGAATCCCAGTTTAAAAACCTACAAAATTAGGCCAGGTGCTGGTGGTGCACGCCTTTAATCCCAGCATTCAGGGAGGAAGAGGCAGGTGGAGCTTAGTGAGTTCAAGGCCAGCCTAGTCTATAAAGTGAATTCCGGGATAGCCAGAACTAAACAAAGAAACATTGTCTCGAAAAAACAAACCAAACCAATCAACTAACCAACCAACCAAACAAACAAGAAACCAAGCAACCAAACAACAACAACAACAACAAAAACCTACAAAATTTTGAGCAAGCAATGTGGCCTCTCAGAAATTGCATAATTCTCTACTACTCAAAAGTGTGGCTCCTTCACCAGCAGCACGGGCCTCAACAAGAAGCTTGCTAGAAATGTCTCGTCTTAATTCTTTCTGGGAAGTACTGACTCGGAATGAACTCTGTAACAAGAACCCCAGCTTCTGAGAAATTACACAAAAAAGATTGGTCTTCTAACTGCCAGGCACGAAGAAATGCCGCGTAGTTGTTAACTATTCTATTGATAGTTTGGTGCTTAGTTCTCATTTAGCTTAATTATGGTCTACGTGTGTGAGTGTGTGCATATGTGTGTATATGAATGTGAGTGTATTTGTGATTGTGTTTTATGTACATATGGCATATGTGTATGTGTGCATGTGTGTGTGTGAGAGAGAGAGAGAGAGGGAGAGAGAGAGAGAGAGAGAGAGAGAGAGAGAGAGAGAGAGAGAGAGAGAGAAGAGTGTGTGTGCACCTGAGTGTTTGCTCTTGTGTATGGTGTATGCACATGTTTAGGTAGGTAAATGCCTATCTGCAAGTAGGTGCATGTGCACATACGTACGTGTGCATATATTGACACAGATGTCTTCCTTAATCATTCTCATTTTATGTTAGACATAAGTTCTGTCGCTGAACACAGAGCTCAAGGATTTGGTTGTGCTGACTGACTGAGGAGCCTCAGGGATCTGTCTGTCTCCGCACTCTCCCATTACTGAGGCTACAGACACAGGCTGCTACATATGGCTTTTATGTGAGTTCTGAGGCTGTAAACTCAGGTCCTCAGGCTTGTGTGGGAGGCACTTTGTCAACTGAGTCACCTTTTAAGGCTCCTTTAAAATTTAATCTGTGGGGGTATTCCACCAATTATAGATATATAAATGACTTTCATTTTTTATAAAGATTGATCCATCTTGGTTAGTTTTTTTTTTTTTTTGTGGGGTGGGGTGGGGTTCTAAAATCATCAGTTATGGAATGGACATCAGAGAAATAAAGACATCACAGATGCATGTGCAGGGACCACTGAAAAGACACAGCCTGCTGAACTGTGCATCGTGATGGATGATGCATAGAATGTACAAGGAAGAATCATAGTGCCAGTTGCAGATCATGCATTATACACCAACACAGCATTACTCTATACATTGTCTCACATGTCCAGGCTTCTAACCACTTCATATACTTGCTAATTAGAACAAAGAATATATTCTTCACTACAGTGTGAATCTCATAGAAACAGTCTTATGCAGCCCTGTCTCTCTAGTACCTTTATGAACTTCCCCAGTGAATAGTGTTAAATGAATGAATGAAAGGGAAGCTTATGGCTTGTGTTGTGTGTGATGCAGCTCATTGAGCTGCTGTGTCTCTGGAAGATTCAGTGGATTATTTGTTTTTTGTGATTGCAACTTCTTTGACAAAAATCCCAGGAGGAATTCCAGTGTCACTGATTTCCAGTCACGTCTTCGCTTCCAAGGGTCTGGATCTCTTTACATAACAGCCACTCAGCCCCTAGCTCTTGTATAAATGTATGTAAAGGTACATTGTACACAGAAATTCAAAAGTGCTCTTTTCCATTGTGATCTGCTTGTAGTAATACACCAAGGCCATTTAAAATACTATGTCAGGGCTGGACCGATGGCTCGGAGGTTAAGAGCATTCATTGGCCACTCTTCTAGAGGTCTTGAGTTCAATTCCCAGCAACCACATGGTGGCTCACAACCATCTGTAATGCAATCTGGTGCCCTCTTCTGGCCTGCAGGCATTGATGCAGGCAGAACACTGTATACATAATTTTAGAAAGTACTATGCCAATGGTGTGTTAAATAAAGAGCTACTACATCTATTTCCATTTAAGTAAACTAGAGAGTATCTGCTTACAGTTTTGATTGGATCTGTTCCAGGAGCCAACTAGAATGAAAGCGTCACAATGTGTGTGTTTTTATTGCACTAAAGCAAATGATGATCTAGAGAGAGCAAACAAGTTTTAAAGGTGCCTGATTTTCAGAATAGGTGATAGATTCTAGCTTTGAAACAAGGAATATGGAGGTTTGGAGCTCCAGAGAAATCAGAGAAAATTTTGATTTCTCTTTGCTTTATGCCATTCTCTTGTTCTTATTGATTAATAAAAATATTTTTATATTTGTGCTGGCTACCATTTGGGGCTCAGAGGATCCAATCAGAATTGAAGATATATATATTTATGACACCTCTGGAAGAGTATTATGGTATGGATCTTAAATGTTCAACAAAGGCCAAGTGGATCACTAATACAAGAAAGTGAAAAATTAGCAGGTGAGTCTCCCTCTTTCTCATTCTCCTCCTCCCTTTTTACCTTCCTCCTTCCAGGACACCACAAGGTGACCATCCTTCCTCTATGGTGATCTTCCTGCCATGAGGTTCTGCTGTGCCATAGAGAGCAAATAGCAGAACGAATAGGTCATGGCGGGAGACCACTGACAGATGGAACCTAAGTAACCTTTTTTTTTTGTATTTGTTCTGCCACAGCAGTGGCAAGATAGCTAACACAGAAGGAGAAAGAGCATTATTAGATTAATATGTCAGCTTAGGTAATCATGACATTAATGTTTAAATAAAAAGGAATGAATAAAGATTGATGTGGGATATGGAATACATGGACTGGAAGCTCAGAGTGTTTAACAGACAAAAAAGGAAGGACCCTTTATAGAGACAGTTAGTCTTTAAAATTATGCTAGTGTTGGGGAGAACTCATGAAGTCACACCCCTGAGGAGTTATTGGCAACTAATGGCTCCTGTGGGAGGGAGATCAGTTTTTCTTTAAAGAATGAAGCCTCTGGTAGGTTACCTGAGCTCTAGCCTATGGCCCCGTATCTATGCACATATTGGTAGCTTTAAATGGACACAGTGAGTGAAAATAAAGAGACACATGAAGTTGGGATGGGCAAGTGTGGGTGTATGGAAAGGAATTGCAGGGGAGAGAATGGGTGATGGCTTTGATCACACACATTACACACACTCATGGATTTCTCAATAAAAATAGTAAGTATTCCATAACATAATAGTTAACTCATTCTGCTTAGATATCAAGGTTGATTATATTCCTACCTTTGCTTTCTAGTTAGATCTTCATCGCTTCAGAGCCCTACAGGATAACTATTGCCCTTCTCTTTTGCTGTGGTTTATCGGATAGCTCTTGTAGGAACCTGCAAACACCATGTCCCTATCTACCTTTATGTAGTAAGTTAGTGTTCTTTCTTGCAATCTTTTCTTCAGTCAAGTACTAAGAGTGGACACGGGCAGAGGGTTCAGGACATACCCTTTGCTTCACTGGGTTGCTCACCTGATCCTTCACCATTTCCTCTCAATGGCTAGAAATTTCCTTTTAACTCAGCCACCACCAGTAGCTTATGTTCAGAGCCTTCTGTGATCTCATTCCAAATGGCATTTGCAGAGCCATCTTTCACTACTGACTTTTATGTAGCCTGTGAATGAGCTGGCCTGCTCTACTTGACATTTCCTGCAATTGTCTTGTACCTTCACAGTTGCATGTTGTAGTGCATCTTCTCCTCTCCCGTCTATCAGTTTCTCATAATCTTGGGTGTAGTGCCATTATGTTTGCAAATATTTTGTTGACCCTCCTAGCTAATAGAAATTATAATATTAAATATAGGGAAATGATACATTACCTAGGTTTTTTTTTCATATTATAAGTTTGATTCAGTTAGTTTTTATTCATACTCCATCTGAAATGACTGGGTTACCAACAGCAGCCAGATTTGCTCAACACTGAAGTGTTAGGTCAGTTTACTCTCTTGGCCTATAATCACACTATTTAATAACACAAAGCTTAGTTTTCAGTTTACAGGAGCCCCTAACCAACCCTTTAACATGTATTTTAGTAGATGAGTCCGTATTTTGGTTGCTTCCTATAATGTTTAAGCTATAGACAAAACTCTTTAGTGACATAACCCAATTTTCTTGTAACTCAAGATTTGGAATCTGCTTATTCCCACTGGCTATCTATGCCAACATTCAATCACATGTACTCTATTCCAATTCTACCAATCATGAATTCTCTGTCACACGTTTCCTCTTTTCCTATATTTCTTTTCATGTGCCTGCCTCTGTTTCTGAAATGTTCCTCACCTCTGCTTCCACTGGATGGTACTTATACTCTGGGCCCAGAACAAGTGTCAGCATCTCTATGCCGGGGCAGGTAAGCTACCCCTACCCACATTGATTACTTCCATGGTAATCACTGCATTGTGTAGATATAACTGTCTTGTTAAACAAGAAACACAGAGCCAATTGCAGAGTTAAAAGTCAAGAGGTCAGAGCAATAGATGAGAGCTGAAAACCTTACCCTTCACTGCTGCTCTGTCTTTCCTCTCTGCAAGCGAGCTACTTCCTGTGTCCTGTCTTTTATATAGACTTTCTGTTCTGCCTTCTCATTGGTTGTAAATCCAGCCACATGACCTCCTAGTCACTGCCTGTCTGTACAGACCTCCAGGTCTTCTATGGTTGGTATTGAGATTAAAGGCGTGTGTCGCCATGCTGGCTGTATCCTTGAACACACAGAGTTCTGCCTAGCTCTGCCTCCCAAGTGCTGGGATTAAAGGTGTGCACCACCACTGCCCAGCTTCTGCTATGGCTTGCTCTGACCCCAAGGCAACTTTATTAATATACAAATAAAATCACATTTCAGTAAAAATAAAATATCACTATAGCAGTGCTCAGAGTGGTTTGCTTGTTTGCCTGTATGTACCTCCAAGTAGATTCAGGTTATTAAAGTCATCAGAGTTGTTGTACATCAGAGTTTCTTAGAATCGAGGCTGTGTCTGAGTCACTGGAGGATTTGCTTTGTTTTCTTTGTCTATTGAGATGAGGCTTTGTTATGTAGCCAGTATAGTTTGGAACTTATTACCCTTTTGCTTCTGCCTCACAGGTAGAGACATCATAGGTGTGGGCCACTATCCCCAGCTTTGGAGGATATTTTTAAGAACAAGGTTACTAGCCGGCCATTTAAAAATAAATAAACAACTATCCAAATATTAATATTTGCATCTTAATATTACCTTAATAGTAGATACAGTACAATGAAAGTTGAAAGCCATTTCAATATTAAATCTGCTCTGTATGTTATAGCCCACTGTTTCCAAATCCATGTGGCCAGTAAGTGAATCCAAGGATCTTAGGAATGGATACCAGGTAACACCATAGGCCAGCCTATGTAGATTCTGCAGGGGAACCCATGAATCATGGATACTGTCCGTTTTCTTTTTTTCCTTCCTTCCTTTGTGAGCCCAGCCTTTAACAGCTGAGCCATCTCTCCAGCCTCCCCCCCCCTTTTTTTTTTCTTAAGACAGAGTTTCTCTCTGTACCTGCCATGGCTATCCTGAAACTTAATTTGTAGAATAGGGGGCCCTCCAGCTCATGGAGGCCCACCTGCCTCTGCCAACCAAGAGCTGGGATTATAGGCATGTGCCACGACTTCCTGGTGGGTACTGTCTGTTTAATGAATTCTTCTGTCAACTCTTGTTTTACAGTGTGTGTGTGTGTGTGTGTGTGTGTGTGTGTGTGTGTGTGTGTGTGTAAATGTACATGTGAAAGTTAGAAAATGACCTATGGGAGTTAGGGTTCTCTTTCTACTACAAGGGGTCCGGGAATTAAACTCTGTGTTTTATGCTCTGGCACCGGGGCTCTTTCTTATCCACTGAGCCATCTCAAATGGCCCTAAGCGGCACTTTTTAAGACTAGACTGGCACCAATCTTAGTAGCTCTACCAATGTAAACAAACAAACAAACAAAAACCACTATATTCATGATAATTGACTTAATTCATCTATCTCATCCAGAAAGTATTTAAACAAGCCTTTATTACCTATGTGATAGCACAGCATAGGAAGTAAAAATACAAAAATGATGACATGGAACCCCAGGGCTGACAGCATAGCACAAGTGTCTGCCAGCATGCCCGAGAATGACAGCGCTTGGTTTTACACATCACTGATGTGAGGAGAAGCTGAAGTCCCCCTCAGTGTGCCGCGGTAACTCTTTCTGAAATGCTTCTCCAATACTCAGTAGGCTTTCCACACGGGGAATTTTAATTTCTTAAACTGCTACCATAAAATGAAGAGATCGACCCCTGGGTAAGCTATGGCACTGGGGTGTCATGATGGAGCCCGTGACAGGACAGCCTCAGCATTTTCTGACTCTCCAGAGACTGCTTTCTCTTGATTATTGCTAGTGTGTCACTGGTCCCCAAATTAGTTAAGAGCAGATACACGACTTACAGTGCATGTCTACCTCCTCAGTCTCTTACCACTGTCACAGGGCTACATCCCAGAAGAGGGAATGTCTCCCCCAGTTTTCCTTTAATTTACTTTGCTTAGACCCAAAGGAAAACAGATCAAATAAAAGAACAAGAACTAAAACATGTGGCTGGTTTAATTCTCTGTCAGTGACACTCAACAAACATTTTAGAAATTGTGTGCAATGCTGGGGTATTGAGTTATTGCTGTTTGTGAAATTCCACATTAGCAGAGCTGTGGGTTTCCTGCATCCTTCAGATCCGCTGGGAAACCAACAGCAAGAGTTGGGTTGTATATGGAGAGAGAGGTGTTTAAGCACCAAACACAATTCTGTGTCGCTGTGTACACTAAATGCACTCTCAGAGGACCTAAGCATTGTCCATGTTATGATCAAGGAAGAAACTGAAAAGCATGAAAGGAAGGACGAAAAAAAATGAAGTGAGGGAGGGGCAGAGGGATGGAGGGAAAAAAGGATGCGGCAAAGAACCTTTTTGTTTGTTTTAAGCTCAGCAGCACACTGGTAAATGGTGAGGGGAAGGAGGGAAAATAACCCAGACTCATCTGTCACGTTAGTCCCATTAAAACTGTCATTGTCCATGAACACATTCCAGAGAAGAAGGGAATGAAGGGTCCCTTGATCGGGTCTCTCGGGTCTCTCATATATATCCTCAGCTTCCACACATGCAGAGGGAACTGTAGTGATTGTTTGTAACCACATCTCTGAACTCAGTTTGTCAATCAGGTTGGTGAACTGCAAAATTGTATGACACTGGGACTAAGCAATCAGCTATGTTCCCTTATAATGTACTTGTTGTAGCATTGGGAAATGGCTTGATCCCATCTGGATTTCTAGGTGGTAGCATACTTGTCATTGACATGGAGGTTCTCTGTCTCTCAGGGAAAAGCTTCTTCCAGGCCATCATTACAAACCTGCCATAGTCTGGGTGATGCAGATGGATAGATGGACGGATGGACAGACAGACAGACAGACAGACAGACAGACAGACAGACAGACACACACACACACACACACACACACACACACACTGTTTTGTTTTGTTTCTTAGAAGACCTCCTAGACTCACAGTCTTGACCTTTGCAAACCTATGCCGACTTCACTATTCTAGATGTGCTCAACCTTCTCCCCATTCCCAGGACAAGGAGGAGAAAGCTCCCAGCTCTCACCTCCAAAATGGTCATGTTCTTTTGATTGGCAGCAGACAAGCGATTAGCATCTCGTGTTTTCTCTGTGGCTTCTCTCAGTAGATCCCAAGCATCGTCAAGTGTGTCCTTGTAATGTGCCAGCTTCTCACGGAGGTCCTTTTCCATTTCTTCATTCTGGGCTCTGGGTTCTCCAACCAGCCTGTTTATTCTCTTTGCAAGGCCTTCTGCTGCCCTGCAAATACCCCCAGTTCCCAAGTGTACATCATAAGGGTTTACTTATATTAAGCTATGTTATGAGGAGATGCTAACACAAAAAGGTTAAATATATGTGAAAACACACCAACAGATTCACTATGCACTAAGTCAAGGTGAACTGGTGTCGGATTTTGGCAGAATTTTAGATTAAAATTGAAAAGACACCTGTTATGTTTAGTAGGAAGCTTATACTTTTGTTTAGGGGTATCATAACATGGTCACAGTGTGATGGATGAAAGGATAAGTTTTGTTTTGCTGCATATATAAAGACAAACAGATCAAAATGCCAGCTGTCCCAACACAATGCAATACTTTCTTTGTCTGTGAGGAGTGACTGTTTGCTTAGGTAATTGTATCTAGAACTCCCAGGGTGTGTTGATATTTTACTTACCAGGCAAGGTCTCTGTGTATTCAAGGTCATACTAGGGAACAGAGACAAGCGTGGTGATACACACCTTAATTCCAGTACCAACCATAGAGACCTGGAGGTTTATACAGACAGGCAGTGACAAGGAAGTGAGGTAGCTGGGCTAAGAGCCAATGAGAGGGCAGAAAAGCAAGGCACATAAAAGCATGGGTAGACAGGAAGTAGCTCACATTTAGAAGCTGCAGACGTGGTAAGGTAAAGTTGGCTAGTGGCTGTTCCTATTTCCCTGACCTCTAAGGCAAGCTTTATTTATTAAAGCACAAATAAAATATCACCACACCAGGGTTTTGCATAGCTAGCTTAATACCATAATTTTGTTGTTTTGTCTTTTTTGTTTTTATATTTTGGAGCTGATGACTGTACCCAGGGCTTTGCACTTACTAGGATCTACCACTAAGCTAAATCCCCAAGCCCCTTAATTTTAATCTACTCTACTTTTTCTTACAACTCAGCGATCTTGAAAGCCCTTGACTTAAGTTGCCAGCATTTCCTAAAATGGCAAACTAATGATGGCCTCGCAAAGTATGACTTATTTATCATTTATCAAATTAGGTGGTCATCTCCTCCTTTTTCCCCTTCTCCCCGCACATCTTTTCTTTTTCCTTCTGAATCTCCTTCTCCTCTCCTCCCTTCCCCCTCCCTCTCTCTCTCTGTCCTCCTTTGCGACAGGGCTTCATGTACACCTGGTTGGCCTTGGATTTGCTATGGGGCCAAAGATGACCATGAACTTCGGATCCTCCTGCCTCTCTATCTCACAAGTGCTGGAATTGTAGGTGTGTCATCATGTCCAGTTTATGTAGTGTTGTAGATCAAGGTCAAGTGCTACTAGCCAAGTCACACCTCTAGCCTTTTAAGCTTATTGATAGTTCCAACACTTGTAACAGCAGTAATTAGGAAAGCAAGCCTATTGGCCTACTTATGAAAGGTAACACCAAAAGAAGTTCATTTACTTCATATATATATATATATATATATATATATATATATATATATATATATATGAAAAACAGGCTTTTAATTAATTTTAAAGCAGAGTAGGTAGAACTAAATGAAAGTATGAAAAATAAATAATAACAAACATCCCCAGAGAAGAAAGGAAACCGTATTCTGCTCACCTATGGGGTAGAAATGTAGTTAACCCTTAATAACACTATTCAATTGATCAAATGAAAAGGCCCCAGAACATCTATCTACTCACACCAACTCATCCTCAGCCTTTTCCTTCTGGGTTTGGAGATCTTTACTTCTGAGTTCTTCCAGCATCCAGTCCATCTCGTTCTGAAGCTCTTGCAAGTTTCTCTCTGCAGTCTTGTCTTGACTTCCTAACGTTTCATTTAGTTTTACAGCCTTTTCATTTACAGCTGTTGGGGGTAAGACAAATTTTGTAAATTAGGTAAGGAAAATGTCTCATGAAAAACTTACCACTTTCTGGGTGTTCCTGCTGAGAACCAGAGGCAGGTACCAGTGACAGTCAGCAACAAAGAGGAAAATGGGACACTAAACTTCTTTTGAGAAACCACAGTAATTAAATCATTATGTGTCTAGCCTCCAATGGAGGACATATAAATAAAGAAGAGATTCAGATTCTCTTCAGGGACAGGTAAAAACTATGAGAGGCAGAGGTTAACACCTTGTGGCTGAACACACAAGATCTTTTGCATTGTTAACCAGTCATATCCAGTCGGTTTTAGAATACTGAGCATGGACATGCTATCGGCCGTGCACTCACTGAACACTGACCTGCCTTCACATTTCTACAACTCCCTCATCTTCAACTTTTAAAGGAGAGAAGGAGTACCAGTTTAGGGAGGAGGGGAGCGGATTAGGCCAGAGAGACGCATGCCTTCAGCAGTAACATCCATCCCGAAGTCTGTGTTTACTCTGCAGTAAATGGGGTTTCAAGCTGTGCTCTTTGGTATATTAGGATTCTCCAGGTGCTTCAAGTACTCTACAAATGATGTCTGTTCTGCCAAGAAACTGCTTGATAGGTTGGTGTTCTGGGCAAGATTTCATTTGGAAAAAGAATTCTCTGTCAAATAAAACTTTAAAAACTTAGTGAATTGAAATAGTTACATAGCTCTATCATTCATTTTAGCCTCACGTTTTCTGAATGTTCTATGGGATATTAATTTGGTGAGTTGAAGGGAGATATTTTCTCAAGCTCTTTGTCTGTTGAATATATATTTCTATAATATTACCCATGAAAATCTTTGGAGTGAAGAAGAGTCTGGCCTGCTCAAGAGGTATTTTCTAACATTTAGAGGTTTATCTGGAGACCTCTTTAAGATGTGATAAATCTTGAACTTTCCTTATTAAACAGTTTTTTTTTTTTTTTTCAGATTTGCACTGGGCAGAGCTCCCAGCTCATGTGCATACAGCAGTCGGGGTAGGCTTTGAGTAGGTGGCTCTGAAATGTGGTACCCTATCCAGAGGTACCAGCAGCATACTGGAGCTTTTTAGGTATGCAGATTCCCAGGCCCCACCACAGATTGACTGAGACAAAGAGTCTGGGAGCCAGGCACCAGCAATCTTGTGTTTGACCAAGTCCTCCAGAAGTTTCTGATGCCTGCTGGGTGTAAAGAACACTGAGAAGTGCAAGAAGCTGACTATATCTCACCTGCTCTTTCCAAATCACCCCCTTTCCTTCTAAATGTGTTCGTTAGAAAGTTGCTGTAGTCAACACTTGTTCCTGAGTGTCACAGCTAAAGGCCTAATGATTCATTTTCTTTCCGAAATCTTAATGCAAAACATAATTCCTGTGTGATGGTAGGTAGGCCGAGATGGGGCCTCTGCCATCTTACAATGCCTTTTATAGTCTGTTCTCAAAGATACATCTCTGCAGAGAAGAATTTGCTAGGAAAAGAATAGCCAGAGAAAGAAGATAAAGAAACACAGACCTTAGCTGCATCTTTGGGAATGTATATGTCACATCTTTTCAATTAAAATAGCAAGTGAAGAAGTAATGAAATTAACAGGCTACCCCAAAATGGCTGCAATAGCATGATGCTGCATTGAGAAAGAAATATCATTTGTAATTAAGAGGGGCTGGATCAGAGCTCAGTGGTAGAATATTACCCATATTACCCAGCATGCACAAGGCCCTCAACTCAATCCCCAGCACTGGGAAGAAAGCTAGTTGAGCAGACAAGGTTTGATCCTTCTACAGCTTATGTAGGTGGAACCAGAATTTAAACTAAAGATGAATACATTATTTAATCCTTTATTCCAAGGTATATAGTGTCCCTTTCAATACATTTCCTACAGAGTTGAAAAGAATTGCAAAATATGCCTCCTGAATTGACTCTACTTATTCTGATCTTATTTCAGAAGAGGGTTTTATGATAATTAAAATATTTTAAACACAAGGTAAAATCAATATAAGGGAAACCAGAGAAAAAGAAAAAAAATGAGAATAAGGGAAATGTTTATAGATAGAAAGCCATGCCATACTGTTTGTTCTGAAATACCCTAAATCAGCTTCAAATCACAACAGCAGCTGATGCACAGCACAGAATAAATGGAGTCTTCTTAAGGGAAGTAGGCAGCATCCATAAAACAAAACAAACCTTGGAGGAAGCAAATATGTTCTCCATATTAAATCTGAAAAGCCCTCTTATGAGTAAGTTTATCAGGGAGGAAATTTGTTAGTCTGTTCTGGGAAACAGACAAGAAAGATGCCTAGTACTAATTAAGTTCTGCTATAAGTCATGACATAAACACTAATGGGGTTGATCTCTGTCCTTCATTAATTCTAACCCATGAGATAAAATGCAGTTCACTCATGAGCTGATTGAGAGTTGTGGCACAGTGGATATAAAATTACAGTAGATATAAAAATACATTATGGTTGAATAGAAGTTGATTGTCTGTGAAGAGGCCATGACTCATAATGGGAGACGTTATGATAGATGAGCATTTCATCTATCTAAACAAAACTGAAACAGACAAAATGCCGGACCGAAGCATTCGCTTTTCCACAGCAATTTATTGCCACTAGTAAAATACAAAAGGACTCCTGATTACCCCCATACCTGAAGTTTAGGTGAAGGGAAAAAGTGTGGCTCTGTAGGATAACCTATTTAATTTTAGGCAACTTCTTTCCCTGCTCCCTGTTCTTTCTCTTTCTTGTCTTCCCTCCTCATCTCTTTTTCCTTTCTCCCCTCTTCCCTAAACTGTTAAGTCTTCTGTGGCCAGTCTCATAGAATACCTCAGCTAGAATTTAGTATATTTCTGGTATATACAAATTTGAACTTTAATTGTGAGACTTGCGTTAATTATACCAAATAGTGTCTGCTGTCAGAAATGAGCCATGTTCCTATTTCCTATTTCGTACAACTATCCCACACAACACCTTACATGAATTAGAAAATGGTGCTGTCCCTGCACAGACGTATTCAGGTCATCTGACCAATGCATAATGTAGGGAATAAGAGCTACCTCTCATGATGGACAATGCTTTTTCTTCTGGTGTACAGACCCATAGATGTGGTTAAATGCTATCTTTACACTGTCCCTAGCAGTGACTTTGTGTGGTGTACAAACTGTAAGATCCAGACCATAAAAAGCTCAAGTTGACCAAATTAACAGCTATATTAGTGTCTCTCTGTGGGGTGGGAGTAAGGATAGGGGTGGGGGAGTCATTGCAAAGAAGAGAGTAAGCAGTGATGAACTGATGTCCACTAAAGCGTGTATTAGCAGTTATGTTTACAAACAAGTGGCTTTAAAAATATGTATTTTATTTTATTTACATGTATGCACAACTTGAGTGTTTGTATGGATACCACGTGTATGCAGATGCCTTTACAGACCAGGAGAGAGCATTGCATCTCTGGAACTGGAGTTACAAGAGGTTTTTGAGCTGCCTGAGTGGATGCTTGGAATCCAATCTGGATCTTCTGCACGAATGGCAAGTATTCTCAAGCATTGACCCCCAAACCAAAGCTGAAATGATTTTAAAATGAGCTACTAGGAGGTTATGGGGTGGTGAGGGTTTGAAACTTCAGACAGAAGATGGGAAAGGTTACCTTCAGAGATCTATGTGGAAGGAAGCAGCTTTCTGTCATACATCTCTTGTTTGGAGGTATTTTCAAATAACATCAATGGAAAATAATGCCAGGCAGAACATAACAGTTTCATGGACCAGAGCATGGAACACACAGATATTTTGCTAGAGAAAGTCACGTGTTCTACCTCAGAACAGACTCATCTGAAAACACTGTTCCTCCATGTAATAGGGGAGTCAGTCATCATTGATGTTGGACCACCTGTCAGAATTTGCCTTGAGGTTTAGCTCATAGTCTCTCTATTTTTCTATATCACAAAGCAAAATTGCAAAAGCTCACAGCTTTGTAGACAATAAAGATGTTTAACTTCTTAAAGAAAAGAAGCCACTCTTTGAACCTTTTTAATATGCATGCATATTTAACATTTATTTATAGAGACTGAAGTGCTAAGGACTTCTTAGTCTGGGCTTTTGCCCAAAGAAGTGACTTCCACTTTAATTCTCAGTCATACTGGGAGATGCCAAGAACTAATTCCTAGGGAATTGTGAACTACGTGCCAAGCAGCCTCTGGTGAACTTGTGCAGCCAAATCCCGAGCAACAGATGTTCTTTCACAACCTGTACCAAGAACTTGAAGGACCATTTTGAGGAATGAAAAAGCAGTGCTCATGTACCAAATGGAATTACAAAAATAACTTTTAAAGGGAAAGGATTAACAAATTGTCGATAGCTTTAACTGGAAAAATAGCCAAGTATAGGTTTTCAATGAATTATTTAAGCATCTTAGAATTGATGCCTATTCTACACCCATAATCATTAATTAATCAACTGCCACTGACCACTCATTTAGCTCCATATGCTGTAGATTTCAGACAATCATGACCCCCAATATCTCAACCAAAATACTCTTCAAACCTAAGACTTGAATTTAGAAATGACACCTTATTACGAAGGAATTCCAGTCCCATGTAATCCCTTCCTTTAATTTGACTGTAGGTGAAAACTAAAAATTAAAACATGATTTTCTAGTACCTTCAGCATCGCGGACAAGCTCTTTAATGAATTCTTCTAAGGATTTTGCTCTTGTGTTGGTCCTCTCAGCATCTTGTCCTGTTTGCTCGCCATCTGCTGTCACTTTGGTCGCCTAATGGTCCAGATTTAGGAAAAGCATAATTAATAGAGATGATGAAGTTAGAGTTAGATAAACTCCCCACTGGCTACAGTTTCCTTTCAGATTTTACTTTGAGCCAAAGGCAATCAATGAATTATTGATCAGATGTACCGGCAATGACACCCTGTGCTCAAGTACACAATTAAACTTTATTACTTTTTCCATTAAATGGAAATCAGAGAGCTGTATTTGGTCCTATTAAAGCCCCCGTTATGTGTGATGACACAAAAGTGTTAATACACAGTTATGTGAAGTATCTTCAAGGTTCTGATGCCAAAAGTCTTTAATGGAATCCTCAGCCTCTGCAAGTTACAGTTTTGTCTGTATTTTATTTTCTGAAACCGTGTGGTATGCAGCAATGATTTCTAGAGGGATGAACTGGTATTCTGTCTCAATAAGCTTGATCCTATGGATTCAGTTTAGATCAATATGCTAATTAAGAAACAAAGGGGGTGGGGAGTACTTAGCTACTCAGTAGTTATATACCTGTTTTGTAACACTTTCAAGATGCCAATGAAACATTAAGACAGAATTAATACTTGCTTTCCTATGTGGCATCACCAGATATATGGCTGCTAGTCACAGAATCACACACTATGGTCAATAAAATGAAATGGAAGTGCCCAAACTGCTCTACCTTCCAAAGCATAACCTAAACTTACATGGGTGACACTGTAGATGCCTTTGACACAACAGGATGGATTTGAGGTGTTCATTGCGGACATAACATTGTCAAAAACAAGTAGACTGGATGATGTTAAACATTTCTTTAACAGCAATACAAGGTTCAGAGCACAATGGCAGGGCTTAAGCTTTGTTTCTCTATGTATTAGGACTTCTCTTTTGTTAAAACTGCTAGTAATCTAGTATTGACAATCAGAGAATCAAAATGTGTCTCTGTGTGATATTGCATGAGGTTTAAGTTTGCATAGCAGTAACACTCTATGGCGGTGTTTCTCAACCTGTTGGTCCCAACCTCTTGGGAATGACCCTTTCACAGGGGTTGCTTAACATCACCTTGCATATAAGATATTTACATTATGATTCTATCAGTAGCAAAATCACAGCTATAAAGTAGCAATGAAAATAACTTTTTGGTTGGGGGGGTCATTGCAGCATGAGGAAGTGAATGAAAGGGTCGCAGCATTAGGAAGGTTGAGAACCACTGGACAGTCTTGTACTAGAGTGCTTGCATTCCAGGAATGATCAGAGAATTTTTTTTTAAATTTTTTAATAAACACACTGGATTTTACACACCAAATGTTTGTTTGGCCAGGGAAAAACATAGCAGGAGATAACACTGGAATTGCTCTGCATTTTATTTTTTCCCCCAGGGGCAACAAGAAGTTGAATTAATGGTGGAATCTGAACTCCAAGTACTGTTACACAATTTTTAAATTTCCAAGTGTTGGCATCACAAGCATGAAAAGTGAAGAATCCATTGGGACCATTTAAAACTCTGTTTGCAGAAGGCAGTAATGACCTGGAGAATACTAACCAAGGTACTTAATGGTCTGATTTATTCTTCTGAAATATTAATAATGGGATTGTTTTTACTTTAGATTTTTGACAATTCTTTTTAGAAGTAAACTGTGCACATAATTTCTAAGTATCTCAGTTGCCTGCTTCCATGGTAATTATTAAGAGACCCAGTAATTTCTTTCAAATCAGGTCTCTGTAGCTATTTATACCCAAGGCTTAGATGTGTCAAATAATTTTACACACACACACACACACACACACACACACACACACATGCACACACACACACAGTTTTTTCAGTATTACTTTTGATTGCTGACTACAGTAAACTATTTAAGATACTGACAATCTGAAATATCTTAGAGGTTTCTGTGCTCTAAACTGTACCTTAACCTTACACTCTGATGATACCACTCTGATGTTCACATGTCACAGAACACCAAAATGGACTGGGTCTACAATATGGCCATCCTTCAATACCTTATGAGTGAATATATCCAGCAGCAGCACCAGTAAATCCTACTACATAGAAAATATATTTTTGACCTGATGTTTATTTGTTGCTGTAACACTATCCTTTCTATATTACCAACTGATCACATAGTCACACCATCAGGTACACTAATCTTTACAAATTTAATACAGCTAATCCTTTAAAATGTTTGTTAGTATGCTCTCTCATATATTTAGATGGCCAAGAACATATCCACTGTGTTCTTCTCTTGGCTTTCTGCACTTATGGAGTATTATGTAAGAGACTCATTAACAAACACTTTAGGTTCACATTATGCCCGCACTCCAGTATCACTCAGGTGAGAAACACGATCGCAAAGGTGATCACTAAGACTGGGTGGAATGAGTCTCCCTGGCTCCCTTTCAGCACATCACATAAGCCAAAGCAGCCCCTTCTCTGATCCCTTTGTTTCTTATTGTCTTTACCCAGAGTGAGCTTCTCCTTCACACTTTCAGAGACTCTAGTTTCGTTCTTCCATCCCCTTTCATTTTTTTTCTCTTCTTAGCACGGCTGTTGAGGGGGTTCTTAACCAGCCCTCCAGATTTACTGCAGGCAAGAATTCCCTCCATAACACCATGCATTTTTGGAACCATATTTATTTTAACAAATAAATAACTGACTGACTTACATAATGACTTCCCTCTCCTCTAAAAGGTGAGCACCACGAGAGCAAGTTTTTGCCTGTGGTGTCCATCATTTTGTATCGACCTCTTAGTATGGTGTCTAACTTAAAAAAGCAAATAGTCCCCGAATGTGGTTATACAGGTGACTAAAATTTTTTTTCTCATAAAACTTGCCAGAGTTGTTAGACAATTTGCGATATCTGACTAATTTTCACCTTTGGGTGCTGCCATTCTGTCTCACTTCCTTTATTCCTGAGCAAACTGGTCATGGTATGTGGCAAATTGCAGGGGGGTCTAAAATGTTGTATGATTGGCTGGTATAAAAATAATCAAACGAGCCACCCTTCTGAAGTGCTAAAGCCTGTTGGAGGAATCCCAATGTCATTCAGACTGACCATATGCCGCCTGGTGCTGTGCTTGCCAGTGAATGTGCATGGCAGAACAGGTTTCTGGGCTTTTCTCACTGTTCACATGAAGCTGCTACTTATGAACTGCAGCTGAGTACTTGGGAGGAGAGCCAGGCAAGAGGCCCTCCATTTGTAGGGACGCCATATTCTATCTCCTAGTCTCTTGGTAACTCAAAGTTGTCATGACATATGAGACTCCAGGATGGTGAAGTCAGGGTGGAGTCCTCAGACAGTTTAGGGCTTAATTAGGATGAATCTCTTTGGCACATACAATAACTTCCTTTCTCGGCTACACTCCAACAGAGAAGGAGATGTGCAGTCTCTGGTACCAAGACAGTGGCTTGGGTGGATTGACACACTAAAGGATAGGTTATTCAGTCAGCCTTTGCCAGACAGATTCCGTGCAGATTCACAAGGGCTTACAATGTTTTCATCTCAGCTACCTTCCTTCTTAGAGAGATACATTAAAACATGGGCCCTATTTCTATAAGGTAGAAGTAAAAGTATGGGAGGCTAAATGGTCTACTTGAAGTCACTGGGGGGATGCTGTGGGATGTTCTCTATGCTGTGAATGTGCTGCTCTGATTGTTTAATAAATAAAACACTGATTGGACAGTAGCCAGGCAGGAAGTATAGGCAGGACAAGCAGAGAAGAGAATTGGGGGAAGTGAAGGCTGGGAAGGAGAGACCTGCCAGCCGCCACTATGACAAGCGAGATGTAAGGTACCGGTAAGACATGAGCCATGTGGCAAAGTATAGATTAATAGAAATGGGCTGAATGTAAGGGTAAGAGCTAGACAATGGTAGGCCTGAGCTAATGGCCAAGCAGTTTAAATAATATAAGCGTCTGTGTGTTTATTTTATAAGTGGGCTGTCAGACTGACAGAGCTTGGTGGGGGCTGGAGAGAAGGTCTCCAGCTACAGGGGGGAAAGCACAGATTTATTGGCTTTGAATTGTTTGTCTCTTCCAATTGCTATTTCATATCTATCAAATACCTAGGTATATGAGGGAAACATACAAAAAAACGTCCAAAGCAGGAAGAAGCCATGGTTGCACATTGAGTGTACTTGTAGGCATGTAATAAATCAACACACTTCCAAGTCCATATCAGAACATCACCTAAATATAGACATTCCAAAACGTGTCTCTTGTTATACTGTAGGTAAGTCATCATCTGGCCAAAACAGCCCCAGAACAGACCCTACAAAGGGAAGCCATTTACAAATGCTCTGTCACCCAGGGCAGTGGACACCGGCAGAAGTGTCACTTAGGGTCATTTCCGCCTTTGAGTGCTAGGGATGTGTCTTAGCTTTGTTCACTCCTAAGAGTACCAGGCACCATCATTCCTACCAGGTGTCATCATTCCGGACAAACTGCAGGGAACTCCTAAGGAACAAGTTCACCCAGGAGAGGCAGTTGATATCTCCTGACAGATGCTAAGTATCAGCTGATAGGAGCTGCCTGTTGGATTTGGTCTGGGTGTTCTTTTGTTTTAGAATATTGCCATTCTTGTCATCCTCCCTCTTTACAGTTCTTTTATCTTTTGACTATTTGACCAATACCTATTACTTATCCTACTCTGCCACACACTCTTGCTCTTACCCTCTTTGATTTTCTCCTACCCCAGCTTGTACACTGCAATCTTTCCAGTGTCCCTTTCCAAAATTGCTTTGTGTACCAACACATTTCTTCTAATTATCTTTTGAAAATATGCTCACTCAACTAGGTTGCTTCCCCCCTGGCTTTCAGTTTTTGTTGATTTATTTTAGAGTATTTATATACAGACAGAATGCTTGATCATTAGGGAGACATTAATTTACTTCTGAATAGTGTGGCTTTTACCTCCCTGTGGTAGCTCAAACAGGTCTCACCATGCCTCTTACATTCTGCACATCATTTTCTTGGTTGGATATTGCTAGTGTCTTTCATTACAGGCTTCTCTATGTTAAAACAAGAATCTAATGGAGCAAATCTAACTGCATAATAGACAACATTGCTCAAATGCCATCCACCTTTGCATCTGCAGACTTATATGGTTCTTGCTATAATTACATTTCAGATTTAGTCATTTGCATAATATTTTCAAGGGTCATCTTCAGACACTACCTGCACTGTATATCTAAGTGGCAGTGACTCACTCTGCAGGCAAGCTGTTGGACCAACAACACACAAGGGAAGATACAGGAAGCTGTCACCTGGCTCTGTGGAATGGTGAGGGAGACATTTCTAAGGGTATGTCTTTTTGAATATGTCCTGTGTAGATTTCCAAAGGTGCCAGCCAAACCAGCATGATTTGCTACATATACCCTCACCCCCTTAAAAATACAAGAGAAAAAAAATAAAGGAGAATGCTAGCAACTTGAACTTTAATTTTTGAAAAATGAAAATAAAGCATCATAAACATGTGCCATTGCAGGCATTTAAATATTGAAAAACTAGTTTCATTACATTGTACGCCCTTCATCTTCATTAAGCTTGATTTTCAATAGACAGTAAAAGACAAAGCAAGCAAAGCTAAATTTTGATATTCAGGCGGTTTCTAGCACTGTCTTCTCATAGAATATAAAGCACATGAGAAGCAGCTATCAAAGAAAGTATCTAACTTAATATAAGTGCTGACTCATTTTAATACAGTTTTTGAGAAATTCAAAGTCAGCGCTGATTTTGGATTTGTCTACATTTTTTTTTGTAGCTACTCTGACACTAATCATTTTAGCCAGGAATGTTAGGGAAATAGATTTCTCTTTTAAAAATGAACACAAAATATGTAAGCACTTCAAGGTGAACGGGCAGGTGTTACACCAGCCTTGCAGAGTGAAAGTGAATGTGTCTTAACCAATACAGACACTAGGAATGGATATAGGCAACTTTGAGAGCATAGTGGACCTCAACTTTGGCTGATGTCAGAATCATCTGAGGTGTTCATGAAAATCCCAATGCTCAGACTGGACTTCAAGCCAATAGTATCATCATGATTCCTATGGGTCTGGGCCCTCACCTGGGTAAATTTCACAATGAAACCCTGGTCCAAGACAGTAAGTATTGGAAAATAAGAAGTTGTAGCCATTGCATGGGTTATGCTCTGGCCCAATCGCACGACTCTTTGCTTGCACACTGGCTGTGTAGTCCACTATTGGATACCTGAGTCCTCTATCTTTCTGTTTATGATTTTCTATGTTTCTATAAATGTTCAACTTTGCAGGTACCTTGATCATCTATAGACTCTTGTTGGCTAGAGCATCTTAGGAATATGTGATTTCTACATGGAGCAGGGCACTATGGAAGAAGTCACGGAAGGGCAAAACACTAAGTAGAAACTAAAGATGCAAAAGTAAAGCTACTTTTCATTCAAACATCCCATCTGATATACTGTAGTAATATAAGATGTTAAAAATCAAGGGCACTGAGAACTGGATATAAGGAAATCTTCTGCACTATTTTTGTAACTTCTGAAAAAAATCTAAAAAATATATAATACATAAGGTTTATTTTTAAAATTTAACATTGAAATCAAGTATAAATAGATCATAGTATAAAATGAAAAACTATAAAGTTCTTAGAATATAAGGCAAGAGAACAAATATACAGAGAGTCTTGGGTGATGTTGATGACTTCTGGGTTAAAATACCAATGGATACACTAATAGGGAAACTTTTTTGATAAGCTAGACTATATTAGGGCAAAAAACTCCCACACTTTTGAGAAAATGAAAAATAAGCCATAGAACAGAGAACTATTACCCATCATACAAAGGACGCTTAAAATTCAACAAAAAGATAGATTGTGGAAAGGGCTGAGTAGGTAAGGTGCATACTGCACAGTCATGAAGATCTGAGTTTGGATTTCCAGCATGCATGTTTAAAAAAAAAAAAAAAAAAAAGCTGAGCATGATATTCTGCTACTGGAATGGCCCAGCCCCCCAAATCTAACAATACCATGATTCATTAAGGGCACAGAATGATAGCAACTCCCATCCAATGCTGCTGAGGATGCAAAATGTTCGACCCAGTTCAGAAGTCATGGGCACTTTCTTACAAAGTTAAACATACTCATTTAAAAAACATTCCAGCAATTACGCTGCTTGATATTTACTCAAATGAATGGAAAACTATGTCCACACAAAAATCTGAACAGAGATATTTATAGTCAATTTCTTCATAGTGCTAAAACTTGGGAGCAATCAAGACATCCTTCATTAAGTTCATGGATAAATCAGCTGTGATGCATGAAGAGAGTAGAATGTTTATTATTCAGAGCCAAGAAGTAATGAGCTATTAATCCATGGAAGGATGGAGAGAAATCTTAGGTGTATATAACTCAGGGGAAAAAGCCAGTCTGAAAATGTTGCATCTATGTTTCCAATTACATTGTATTCTGACTAAGACCACCATATGGAGAAACCCTAATAGTGAAACTATTCTGTAGGATATGATCATGTTAGTTATTGAGTATTCTACGTTTATATACAATGTGCAGTGGTAAGAGTGAATGTCAAAGCATGTTACAAATTTTGGGCAATAATAATGCAGCACTATAGGTTTATTGACAATGAAAAACATCCCATTCTAGTTGGGCAAGTGAACAGTGAGACAGTTAGTTGAATGTGGGAGTGCTGAAGAGGTGTCGAAACTTCCTGCACTCTCCATTCAGTTTTGCTCTGAGCCTTTAACTGTTCTTAAAAGGCTTCTAAAAATATACAAATTTAGTCTGCTGAAAAGAAAAAAAAACACATGGGCTGAGACACAAAAGAGATCTGACACTTCGGGTGAAGTAGTCCTTGTCTCTGGACTGGGATCACTAGTCTGCACAGGTTCGGTGAGAGCAGGGACTGCACCGCTCTGCTGGCACTGGTATCTTCAGGTCTGTCATAGTTCTGTAACAGTGAGACCCAGCAATCAACTGGGGAGTACGTGAAATGCTACCTGTTTCATAGACATTGATTTTTTTCTAATTGTTCCTCACCAGGTTAAACTACCCCAGTTTTAGGCATTTCTCATGTATGCTTTTGTTCATTTACTTCATGCTTTATTATGTGTTTGAACAAAATTATATCATCGTAGACATACCCAAATACACACACACACACACACACACACACACACACACACACACACACACACACACACACACACACACACACACACGCAGGTGGGCTGAGTCTTTGAAAGGGCGTTTCTGGTGTGCTTTGGAACCTCAGGACCATGGCTCAGCTCTTTGTGCTTAGAAGCCATTTAGTTTTCCTGTAGGGCTCTCCCTGAGAGCAGTTCATAGGGCAAGGGCCAATGAGACTGGGATCGGGTCCTACTCAGAACCCTGACTTTATCAGGTTGTGTGGCCATTGTTAATTTATTTCCCTATTAAGGCTGGGCAGAGCCTTTCTTTAAGTACATTAGGCAATCTCCAAGAATCTTCTAACTGCAACATTTTTCCTCATTTAAGTCTAAGTTAATGTAATCGCCTGGCTTCTGAGTGGCCCGCCAGTTTCCATGGTCATGCATTTTTCTGTCCACAAGATGGCAGACTTTATGTTGTTTTCCCTAGTCGCCAAGGGTAAAAAGAACTGCAACCCTCTTGCAGTTTTGAAAATTTAAACCTACCAATTGCTGGGAAAAGTCTGATAGAAGCAGCATGGATTTTACAGCCCGACTAAATGGTGTCTTAAACACTCCAAATTTTGACTATAAAGATTTCGTTTGCTGAGTAGGAGTACTGCTTGAGACTGTGTTTCTGTAAAAATGCAGAAACTCCCATAGGATTAGATACCACAAGTGTTTTCATTTGTTTTTCTTTTCCTTTACATAATGAAGGTCAGAGTTTTTGAAACTTAGAATTGATTAAAAATAAAAAACTTTTACAATGGAGGCTATTAGGTAAAGTCCTCAAAATACACAATCATCATTAACCTTTTTCCTTGACCCATGTCAAGTATGTTGATGTTGTTTACTGTGTGTGTGTGTGTGTGTGTGTGTGTGTGTGTGTGTGTGTGTGTGTGTTTGGAGGGGGCTACTGGGAAATAAGAATTCCTTTGGAGAAGAATTAGCCAACCATTATTATTTCTGGATCTCATGAACAAAATTGAAAACTAGAAAGAAGATATCAGAAGAGCCCTGTCGTTTTCTTTACTTCCCTAAGGTCTATGTGCTTAAGGATACTTGTGGCTTTTTCAACTCACCCTGCTCAGCAGCTCATTCATTTCCATCACGAGGGTGTTCAGATTGCCCTCTGCCACCTGAATGAGCCTCTCCGGTGCCCGCTGGGGTGAGAGCAGGTGCTGAAAGAGATTTGGACCATATACATCTTAGTAAATGGTTTGGCAGCCATCCTAGGGTCAGCGGAGCACATTTTTCCTGTACACACTGAATACTTAGCATTTCTACCCTCAGTAGAAGAGAAACTACTATAAGTAGGCACTTACTCACCAACTGCCACCCCAGATACTCAGGTAAATACTAACTTGCGGCAATTTATTGAGACATTACCGTGTTCTGTAAGTTTTTTGTTTATCCTCCTTTCCTCCCAATTCACTTCTTATAAGAACTCTGTGAGATAAAAGTCACTCCATTTTCTGGATGAGAAAACTAGGGACGGCAGAGAGATTTTACAAAAGGTCATCAGCTGGTAATCAGTTGTGCTTAGAAGGACTTGTGGATTTAAGGCCCCTTTTCCAAACCACATAGCTGTGGCTTACAAGCGAGACAGAAAATGGCCCCTGCTCCAAGGACTTTTTCTTGCAAGGCTGGTCCTCTGGTCAAGATTGGTAGGAGCTGGCCTTACACACACACAGCTGTGCCAGATTCCTCTACAATTACAATCCACTTTTAGACAGGGTCATCTTATGACAGTGATGAAGAAAATGGAAGTTCATTCTGTAAGCTTGTCAGAGTAGACAGTTCCACATCCTTGCAGAGATCATATAAGTACCCCAATGTCCATTTCATGCCTAGTAGGAGGAGGGATCATCACAAGGATTAATCACACCTTTAGCCACCCTCCACTCGTCTACATAAGATTCGCTAGAATTGGTATTTAGAACTTCACTCCCACTTTCTAATGGCTGAAGGGAATGCAAGCCCCTGCATCTGGGAACCCGGTCCATTCACAGAGGCCAAGTACAAGTCTAAATATTGTATGTCATTCTTTATGCCTTCTCAGTGAGATATTGCATGATCCCCCATGTTGCTTAATGTCAATGGTGGTAAGAAATAAATAAACCCAGCTTTGTCCACCATGTGTACAATGGTGACCTTTGGCTAGAACTTGGGAACCACAACATGAGAAAATACAGTTCTCAAAGGCTGTAAATTATCAAAATAGGATCTTAAGTTTTCAGATAATAGATGTATTATTGAAATAGAATTGAAATCAAGAATGAAGAAAGGCTGGAATTTAAGAATTATGGAGGTCATTTTCATGAACTCTAAGACAAAGGAAGGGGGGCAGATGACACAAGTCTTTGGTATTAGTGATGCTAATGGGTAGAACCTCTTCCAGAGGGCCTCCAGAAAACTCACCATCCATTGACAACACATTATTTTTAAAAATGTTTATGCCCAAATTAAATATTTGCTTTTCTAATTTGTTTTCTAGTCTGCATTCTCTCTGTGTGTTGAAAATAGCTGGTCGGCCTGCTTTTCATACAGTGTTTCTTGTTCTTGAATGTGAGACTGTGAGGCAAATAGCTTGTGGCCTAGCCTTCAAGGTTGTCCTTTATATTGCCCAGTCCTCCAGAGTTCCAGCCTTATCTCTCACAAGCAGGCCTGACCTCTAATGTCGCCATTGCATATCTCTGTCATATGCAGGTGGCTCTCTTAAGCAAGAATAGGTGGTAAGAGCATGGCCGGGAGCCAAGGAGGCCCCACTACTGGCTGACTAGATTCTCTCCTATGAGTTATTTTGGTCACTTCACGGTTGAAAAAGATGTTCCATCTCAAAGACCATAAAGTCCTACTGCCTTTATTCAAATCTCCCTGCTACACTTAGCCATGCAATTGTGATTTAAGCAAAACTTCACTCTGCCTCAGTTTCCCTACTTAAAATAATATTTACTACAGTGCTTTTGTTTTAGTTACTTCAGGCTATTCCAACAAAAATTACCACAGACTAGGTGGCTTGAACAAAATGTGCAGTTTTGGAAGCTGAACAGTCTAAGGCTGCCAACTAATTTGGTTGCTGGTGAGGACCTGCACATGGTTATCTTTTCCCTGTGTTCTGAAATGGCTGGCAGAGAGTTCCTCTTCCTGTTCTTATGAGGCTACCATCACATCATGAGGGCTCCATCTTCACTTATAAGTTTAATAATGGTCACCTCCCAAAGATCTGATTTCAAAATATCATCACGATGGGAACTAGGGCGTATGTAGTTCACAAATTGATGGGTTGAAATGCTAGTGTATAAGGTAATGATGTTATCAAGTGTGCTTTTGTGATAGGGCAGACGCCTTCTGCTTGGGATTGTATCCCTTGAAATACACCCAGAGAGCTCACAATTCTTGCTACTATATGAGGATGGAGCAAGGAGTCACATATATATAAAGAATGAGCCTTTACCAGATCCTGAGTCTGCCTTAAACTCAGACTTTCCAGCCAGTAGAACTGTTAAAAATGCATTTCTGTTGTTTATAAGCTAGCCAGTTATGGCCTTTTGTCGATTCAGCCAAACAGACTAAGACAAAGTTTCAACACAGAAACTTAGGGGGACATAAACTATCAAAACTCCGTTCTACTTCTTGGGTTTTTGTTGTTGTCGCAAGAACTGTGTATTAAAATACACATACAATTCTAATTCTATAACTTTTCAACAAATGTTAGTTATTTTTACTGCCATCATTTAGGCAATGGTGAGGATTAATAAAGAATATTAAAGAATATATCCTCTAGAAATGTATTTGCTGTCAGCTAGTGAACGAAGTAAAGATGTCTCCCTCTGGTCCTTACCGCACTTTTCTTCCTTTGAAAACCTTCTCTGCCACTCAGGTCCCAACAAAACTATGCTCTCATACTGGTGGTTTCCCTAGTTACCCTGAATCTTACCAATTTTTGCAATTTTCATGCTTCAAATCTTTAGAAGGCCCATGGTAACTATATATTTTGCTAATGACTTAATTATCATTTAACTATTTTTTTTTTAAACAGCAAAAAATGTATGTAGGCTTCCTGAAGGTATGGAAAAACCAGAGGAGTTCAAAACTACACAAGGAACTGAGTGCAACTGGGAGTGTATGACTTATCAATCTGTACTTGAAAACTGAGTGACAGCATGCAAGTAACTCCTTCTCAGTCACTGGAAGCCACATTAATTTTCTAAATGTCGCTTTTAGCCTTTCACAGATTGAAAGCGTTAGCAATGTTTTAGAATTGTGTGTTTTGAATTGGTACCTTCAGAATCGCTTTCAAAGTTGCAAAAAATGCTTTAATCTTGTTTGTTCAGTAATAATAAAGAGCAGTGAAAGCTTTCCTGGCTCACAGCATAGGCAGCTAGGAGATGGATGCCAGCACTTGATCTTGGGACCTACATTTGCATGGGTCAAAGGTCAATTTGAATGCATAAATCATGTATGCCTGTCCCTTCAGGATCCCCTGTAGGGGGCTGTCCAGTTCCTCTGCAGGAATGTAGAACTGAGAAACCACCAGTCACTTATAGAGGAGTGGGAATTTAGTCAATATCATATTCTTCTTGTGAGAAGCAATTCACTTTAAGCCAAAAATCACATTACTTCAGATTAATGCTTTTAATTTGAATTTTATTGGTTTTGCAGACTTCTGTAAGGATTAATTTGTTTTGATTTTATAGAGCTATAAGTATAAGGGGTACATACCTGATTTTATGTTTGCACATATTTAAGTCACATAATAAAACCTATTTAGGCCAAACAGAGGGGGAATATACGAATATTTGCCTTTAATAGCACACTGCATATTGCAGTTTTCCAGTTTGAAACATCAGTTTAGAGTTAGTTTTCATGCATTTGTTTTCCTGGTTGGGGGCAGTGAAAGGAACATGTACTAATGACGGCCAGGACCATTTGGGAAGCCTCTGTCATCTCAGCCCCTGGCTCTGCAGCTGTTTGTGCATCTACCTACCTTGAGTTCCTGAGTTGTATTTTCAAGACCATAGAGAATTTTGTATGGAGCAGGCAGAGGACCAGTGAGGTTGATGTTCATGGCCATCTGCTCCAGACGAGCTAGGTCACCAAGAAGAAGGCCTGTGCACTCATCTCCACAGACTGTGAGAGGGGAATAAGAAAGAACAGTCCAAGACATCAGTTGTGGAACAGTTGATGGTCCAAGCATAGTTCTACAAAAGATAGTGAGATGTATCTCGGATAATTAACACCATCACACTGATGGTAGCTGAAGAAAGAAGAGAACAGCAAAAGGGCAAGTTGTATTTGTCACTCAGACCCTGGAAGACAGAGGATGATGTGACTATAGGGGCGAAACAAGAAGAGCAGGTTGAGGTTGCCCCAGGTGGAGGGGAAGCATGCTGAAGAACTAGTAGAAGAAAGGCAAGGCGCAAAGCTATACAGAGAAACACTGTCTCGAAAAACCAAAATAAACAAACAAACAAACAAATAAATTTTAAAAAGGCAAAACACGGAACATAAATCTGTGGAAACACAGTAGGAACACTGCACCAGAATGTTCACTGTATCCAAACGTGCTGTACATCTTCCATGGTACTGCCTAGCTTCTGTAGATATTTCTCCCGCAAAGGCTTCATGTACCATGAAAGAGGTCTAGCACTATTATCTTGATAGTCAAAAGGTTTTGCATGTGTTTGTGTGTATGCGCATATAGGTACAGGTGCAGGTGTACATATGGGGATGCTGAGTGAGTGTGTGGAGGTCAGAGGTCAATGTTAGGGATCTTTCTTTATTACTCTAACTGGACCAGGAGTTACCATTTTGGCTAGACTGTCTGGTCAGCATGTTTCAGAGATGCTCATGTGTTCACCTCTCCAGGTGCGTGTTGTCACACTCAACATTTTCCTTGGGTGCTGGGGACATGAACGTAGGTCTTCATTATTATTTGTCAAGCACTTTACTGACAGAGCCCTCTCCTTACCCCCCAACAAAATTTTTAAGCCCCCTAAAAGAACCTTTCTTTCTGTGATGATTTTTCCTGGTCTTGATGTTTACTGTTTTGGCCAGCATTTCCTCCTTTCCCCAAATCTTTTATCTCACACAGTGAGCTGCAGCTCCACAAATCTCTACTGTGACAATAAACTTTATCCAGTCTTATAAATACACAGCTTCTACAGATCTAAACCATGAGGAACTGACTTTGCTAGTATCATTCATATTATCCTCTATGATCAGAAACTATTCAAACTTCATAGTGGTAGAGAGGGTGGTGGTGGAGTTGGTAGAGAGAGAAATGGACGTTTGCCAGTCCATTGCCAAATTAAAGTAGAATCTGAGTTTCTAAAGAGAACATATTTTCATTCTTTGGGAAATGTAAAGTATATTTGCTTAATTTTGCCTTTTTTTGAGACAAGGTCTTTCTCATTATAGCCCAGGCTAGCCTTGAATTTGCTATGTAGCCAAGGATGACTTTAAAATTATGACCTTCTGTCTTCTACCTTCTGAGTATTGGGATTACACGTATGAAGTGCTGTGCCTGGTTTATGCAGTACTGAAGCCAGGGCTCTGTGCATGCTATGTAAGTACTCTCTCAACTAAGCTACATCTCTAGCTCTGCACTTTGCACTTTTTAGTAAGGCATAAATCCTTACACCAAGAAGCACAGACTGTCATAATTATACTGTATATGTAGATTCATGTGGACAAATTCTGTCTTCTAGTCTGCTGATGGATCAAAACCACATCCATGTTAGAAGACATACATACACACCATATATATGTATATGAAAACACTGAGTTCTGAAGCAGGGTTGGCTCATGCCCCAGACTGGCAAGAATTCAATTAGTTCTCTAAACAGCACTCCCCTGAGCACTTAATGGAGAGAAAAACCATTTACGGAAGCTTGTAAACAAAGGGAGGTTGTACGGAGGGTGATTTTTTGATAGGACAGCAGTGAGAGGTGAGCTGCCATCTCCCTTCACAGGGATTTAACAGCCTCAGCAGGGCTTTTAATAAATCAGCTCCCTGCAGGTGGCAGGTACAAGTGTGGTATGTCATCTGGGTTACTATGCAAGCTCCTGACATTTTACAAGTGAGTGAACAAGAGGCTCCAGAGGCAGGAGCTAAAGTCTACAGCTAGAACCATGTCTCTTACTGTGTTCCAACTCGAATGAAATGGAGAATTTCTGCACCATGGAGACACAATGAAAAGGAAGAAAGAACAGTGACTTCTTCACACCCTTGGGCAGTGAGAGCTTCAGTAGACCCATCAGCATTCAATCATGGTAGAAAACATATCACAAGACACAATTAAGTGCTGGCTGGTCTAAAGATGTGAATATCATCAGTGTGGGTCTCAAACACAATTGGAGCTCTGAGCCACTGAGAGGGCTTTCGGATCTTCAGAGGACTAGGCAACCTTCTGGGTTTCTGATTCTAGAGGTGAAGGGATGGCATGCTTTCTGATTCTCATGCTGAGAATGTACTTCCCTGAGAAGCTCTCAAGAGACACTGATACTGCAGGCTGGGCATGACACTGTGGGTAAGAGGCAGACCAGCAGTCTTGGCTGTGCTTGGGAGCTTACTAGAAATTCAGAGCCCTGGGAATATCCACCACAGAGCTGACACAATCCACATTTTATAAAGATTCCATGCAACCCCCCCCCCCACACACACACACAAATCTAGATAGTTAGCTGGAGCTCAAGGGTTTTCAACTAGGGAGACTTGGGTTCAATATGCCCATGAAAAACTTCAGCCATCAGTATTTCTAAAGGATTCCAGTTGACTGTTGCAGTCAGCATTTTGAAAGAATGTGCCCTATTACAAATGGTGGGGTTGCACAATACCCAAAGAGGGATGTTACTTAGCTTGTGGTCTCCTCTGTCTGGGACATTTCATCTTCACCCACCTGGTTCCTAAGTATTCTGCTCAAATGCATGTTTTTTTCAGAAGGGAAGGTTTAATGACTGAAGCTACCATTAAGAGAACTAATAAGTCACAAGACACTCCTGTGTTCCTCATGTTTTTCCAATTTAACCCTTGTGGTTGATTGTATTGGCTAGTATATTTTCTTGTTTACATATTTATAAATGGTTTCTCCTTGACATTAGAACAGACTTTAAACATCTTTGCCACAGTGTCTAGGTCACTGTACACAGTAAAAATCTAATGAATCTAATGAATGTTTGTGCATTATTATCTTTGTAAAAGAAGGATAAGAAAATATTTTGGATCAAGAAGAGCAGGGGCCAATATTTGAAGAAGGCGTATGACATAATTACACACATCATGAACAGGAGAGAAAAACAGGGAGGTAGGAGTTTGGGAACAGAGAGAGAAAAGTCTTGGTCACATAGGAAATGTCTAAAGGTGAGAATGGCATGTTTGATAGCCAATGGAGAGCCATGTAGATGTATAAGAAATACAACATAGGATAAGAATAATAGTTGGAGGAAATATAGTGGCCTGCTGACTAGAGGGAAAGAGATTGTCCGAAATCAAGGGAGATGGTTGTTCTTATTATAGTCCTGGGAATACACCTGGAGAATTTTATATCCCACAACCGATATCCTTGCTTATCAGTGTTTATTGCTTCTGAACTCACAAAAGCTAAGAGATAGAATCAGCTCAGATGTCAATCAACTGACAAGTGAACAATGAAAATGTGGCATGTGTGCACAACAGGACTGTATTTAGTTACAAAGAAAAATGAAATCATGAACTTTGAAGGTAAGTGGGCAGAAGTAGAAAAACATTATAATGAGTGGGATAACCTAGGCATGGAAAAACAAACACTGTATGTTCTCCCAATGAGTACACGCAAGTACTGCTATTTCCCGGTGACCCAGAGGAATGTATTGTAATGGAGAAGAGGGGGGGGGGGCAAAAAGTGGGTAAGAATGACTAGGAAAGAGCATATTTAAGTTATGGACTAAAATGTTCATTTCTGGGTGGGTTGAACAGATCTACAACTTCTTTGCTCTTACTACCATTAAGAGGCAAGAGTCTATATTACTTCCTCCCAATTCTGGATTGACTTTACAATATACTCTTATCCACAGAATATGACAAGAGACTGTGTGTGTGTGTGTGTGTGTGTGTGTGTATGTGTGTGTGTGTGTGTGTGTGGTCTTAGGTCTCGGCCTCAAAGATTCAAAGATTTTACTTTCACATACGTAGACCTCTGTTGCCCTGAGTATAGTCCCAGGCTGGCCTCATTTAAGAGACAGGCAGCATGAGAGAAAGAAAGGCTTGAGCCTCATTGTCAGCAGCTGGGACCCCACCATGTAATTAAGACATGAAAAATATTTGTTCAATGTTTGGAGTTATGGTTTGGAATGTAGATTCATAATAGGGACTTTAAAATCTCAATTAATATATTTAAAAAAACAAGCATTTGTAACAATTCTCAATATTATTGTCTTAAAGGGTTGGGGATCCAGCTCAGTGGCAAAGCACTTCTTGCCTACCCCACAAATGACCCTGGGTTCTATTCTCAACACATGAACCACTGATACATGCACCTATGTAAACATACACACACACACACACACACACACACACACACACACACACACTCACACACACACCTATGAAAAAACTGATGATTTTTTTTCCCATTGAGTTCCATTTCATTTCAGTGAAGTTGAATTTTCAGAAGCTATTTTCAGAATATAAGTAGTAATTTGATCTTTTTTCGGTATCAAAACATATTTAACATATTGTCTTTCTATGCTTTTTAGGATTGTGTGTTCATTGGAAGTCCTTTGATAGTCCTTTCTCTAATTTATTTATTTTGATAGAACTTATCTATTCTAAGAATGAATTAGACTAGATTATTTATTATTGAATTGGTAGAGGATTCTTATTGGGTGGTTTCTGAAATTTCCAAGAAAAGGATGCACAGTTGTTGTTTTTTTCCTGTTTATTTCATAAAAGACCACCCTGAGAACTATAATGCAAAAGTATTGATTGATGCAGAAGGTTGATATATGCTAAATACCACAGAACAAATTGCTGAGCTAGGATGCCAAGAGAAACAATGATGACTGTGCTTCTTCCTTTTGCTCTATGCCCACTCGTCTGCTTTGGTTCCCCTTCAGTTGTTGAAATGAAATGTACTTAATTGCCTCTTCAAGAAGTCATCCATGCCATTTTATGTCTCTGGGTCCAAGGATCTACTATTAGATCCTATGTTATGCTCTCTGCATTTGTGTCTTATGAAGCAAAGCAGATTTCCATAAGTGAAAGGTAAGTTTTATAGTATGCTCTAGGTATTACACTCACATCTGTCTGAATGGCTCAGAAAGACTTATGAATATAACAGCCATGGAGGATTTTTCAAAGCTTCTCTCCAACTCACTCATTGAGTTTTAAGGTACACATGTTGATGGGGGTTGTACCATTTACATAATGGTTTGTCATTTTATTCTGATATGAAATATTTCACTTATGCTACAAGCTACTTTTCTTTGACCTTAAAATGTATGAAGTGTATGGTAACAGACACCAGAGATGCCATGCAAATGAAAAATAAATTTAATTCACTTTGATAGGAAGATCTGAGGAGTATAGAGACACATGGGTATTCACGTTCTATAAACAATGGCTCTCTGACAAGGTTTCTGTGTAAATTAGCACCTACCTCATAAACAGGACATCCTCCAAACCTCTCTAAACCATTCTCCTAATTCAATAATATGGATAAGCTTATAAAGTGAGAGCTTGCAAAAATGCATGAGAGTAAAAGCAAATATTTCAAGACTATGATTAGATTTTACATGACTAAATGTTTCCGAGCCTTGGCCTATAAAAGTGTCAGGATAAATTTGTGTCTAATATTAACAAATGCAGTACTAAATTCAGATTGTTATAGCTGGGCACATGTAAGGGGCAAATCGTGTAGCCGATATTACACATCTTTCTGTTAGCAATTAGTTCAAAATATTGCGTTTCTACCAGAATCTCCCATGCATAGTAATTACTGGCTTACTGTCACAAAAAAATTCACCAAGTGCATTTAAAGCAAAGAAGCTGGAGCTGAAATGAGTACACTGGGCATTTGGAAAAGGCCAAACCCTTTAACCAGTTTTCAGTAGAAATACATAAATTGTCTGCTCCAATCAACTAGGGATAGATGAATGTAAATTCACATTTTGAACAAAAGATAAAATATACTATAATGTGTATATTTTAAATTAATTAGGGGGACTGAAAGACACTGATACATCTATGGTTCTGGATGTTCTTTGTTTTTTGCTTTTTTGTCTATCTTCCCCTTGGTCCCTTGGAAAAGGAACTTTTAAGCAGGGCAGATAGTACACACTTGCAACCCTTGTGTTCCAGAGGAAAAGGCATGAGAATGGCAAGTTCAAAGTCAGCTTGGGTTACATGGAGAATGCTAAGCCAGCCGGAGGTGACACCGTGAGATGCTTGCTTTAAGAAATAAGGCAACAACAAATGTAAACTTACCAGATTTAGAGCTTATGAAAACAGATTCTGCAACACTTCATTGTTTATGTAAGTATCTGATATAAGAATTTGACTTCATACTTATTCAAAAGGTTTATTCACCTTCTGTTTCTTTTGTTAGAGAGGGAAATATTTAGTAAGTGTTAGAATAGCATCAGAAGGCCAACGAAGAGAAAGCTATTTTCTCCTAGCCACCAGCTCTAGGCAGAGACAGGGATTGTCTGCTTGCTGAGAGTTAATCCAGTTGGGTGGGCTAATGCCTAGTTAAGGGACCACCCTTAAAAGGCGGGTTCACATTAAACCATGCTAAAGAAGAAAAAAAATTATCCCTGTATGGAGATAATGTACTTTTTCTTCCCTGAATTCCTGCCACCTTGAACAGTCCCTTTGAACCACCATGAGACTCTGCTGGGTCAGAATGCCTTTCTGAATCCCAATTGTAACTCCTCCTTTTCCTTCTCTTCTGTCTTTTCATTCTGGATGCCCATCAGAACCTCACACTGCTTTTTCTGGTGCTTTAGGCTTCCTTAGTCTTCCTCCAAAGTCTACCTTCCTGCTGTGTGGCTGTCTGTTTACCTTGTGACTAATATCCACGCAGTCTTGACTCAGGCAGCATGGCTTTTTTCCTTTCTCTTCTGTATTCGTCTCCTTCAGAAGCTGAAATTTACAGCTTGCCTGCCCTAAAATTGTCTCCTCCTCCTCCTCCTCCTCCTCCTCCTCCTCCTCCTCCTCCTCCTCCTCTCCTCCTCCTCCTTCTCCCCCTCCTCCCCCTCCTCCTCCTTCTCCCCTCCCCCTTCCCCTCCTCCTCCTCCCCTCCCCCTCCTCCTCCTCTCCTTCTTCTTCTCATTCTCCTCCTCCTCCTCCTTCTTCTTCCTCCTCCCCTTCTCTTCTTCCTTCATCTATAAATCTGCTACCCCCAGGCTTCTGTTTAAGTTTGTTCTTAAATTCTTTTATCAATGAGACTAATAATTCTAGCAGTGGTCCGTTTCTCTGGTATCTTTAGGTAACAACAAAAATAATCACCCAAATTTCCAGTAATGTAAATTTAGGCAGAGGTTCAGAAATTTGTACATGTAGAAGCTGTGAGATACAAACGTGTACGCCATTTAAACTAAATCAAATTATGTAAGATGAGAAAAGTAATGCTGGGAGAGAGCTCAGACAGTACAGTGCTTGCCACACAAACACAAGGACCTGAGTTTGATCCCCAGGATACACTTAAAAATCTAGATATGATGGCACACACTTGTAGTACTATCATTGGTGAGCCAGAGTCAGATGGCTATCTCAGGCTTAACAGCCAGCCAATCCAGACTACTCAGTGAGTCCTGGACCAGTGAGAGACCCTGTCTCAAAAAACAAGGTAGACAGAACTTGAGGATGAATGAAACTTGAAACTGTCATCTGCCTTCCACATACATCCACATAAATACATGCATACTAGCACACATAAAGAATACACAGAGAGACACACACATGCACACATGCATGCACACACACAGGTACACACACATGTGCTGGGTGCACACACAAAGTAAAATTAAATTGAAAAAATAAAGCAGTAAAGACAAGGGTATTGCAGTTCAAGGATGATATAGTTTTGCAAAAGTGAAATAGAACTGTAAACACATATGAATACCACAAGAATATAGTTTTTTCCCCCTACATAACAATCATACCATAGTGGGCAAAATGCTTTGTCATGACTCTCTTATTTGATGCTCACAGCAGTTTAGTGAGGATCAAAACAGTCATGACCAGTGGTTAGGAATGTAGAAAGAATGAATACAGAAACTTAAAGGGAAGAAAAATTGTAGGGAGAGTCTAAGAGTGGTTTTCGGTGATTTAAAGTATCTAGAATTAGAGATAATTCTGAAAAACGTGATTCAGACTAAGCCAAGGAAATACTTCATCGGACATTGATGAGATGTTCAAAATGCCTTGCCTTTAAAAATGGCCAAAGAGTTCAAAGGAGCAGTCAGAGTCTGCCCTGGCTTGCTTTCTATTGCTATACTAAATTCCATGATCAAAAGTAACTTGGGGAGGAATGGGCTTATTTTATTTTACAGCTTATAATCCGTCATGACAACAAGTCAGGACAGGAACTCAGGGTAGGAACCTGGAGGCAGAAACTGGAGCAGAAGCCATTGGAGAATATTGTTTACTGACTCGCTCCTCATAGGTTGCTCAGTTTGTTTTCTTACACATCCCAGGACTACCTATGCAGGAACGGCACCACTCATAGTGGGCTGGACCCTCCCACATAAATCTTTAGTAAAAATAATGCCCCAAGTTTTTCTGCAATCTGATGGAGATAGTTTCTCATTTGAGAATCCCTCTTCTCAGAGGACCCAAGCTTGTGTCAAGTTAACAAAAAGCTAACTAGCACAGCTTTTCTTTATAAAAATACTTCCAATATGTAGCTTTTACATTCTAGAGATTATGAAATCATGTCTAGAAACACTATCTCATTTTGACCAATATGTGATTCTTCTCTTCTTTGTGAAAGGGATCAATAAACCTTTTGGACCTACCCAGAGTGAAAAACCAAAGTAGAGTTTAGTTTACTCTGAAATGAAAACCTGACTAAAATAAAAACAATAATGATCAGTAATCTCCATAAATCATTGTCAATGTGGCATAAAGAGTGCTTAGGCCCATCTGGAATGATCCTCACAAAAACTGTTTCACACAATAGTAGCATGGAACAATGTTAAGTAGGCTGTTGATGGGAAAGAGAAGCATGTTATACTAAAAGAACAGATAAATAGAGGAAAGCACAGAAAGGCTGCCTAAATAGATTGTTCTGCACTTGGATTTGAACATGACACCATGACTTATAGTTCTAAAAAGACATGGCAAACATACATTGAAAGTAGGACTTTGCAAAGGGACCTACTTGAGAACTAAGTGATGGTAGAGGCAGCATGAAATTTAAGGGTGAGGACAAAGGTTGATCATATGCAAAGTCACAGATTAATAAATCACTCCAGGAGATCTTTTCAAATCATCCTTTGGAGTAGTAAGTATTGTTTATTTTTACAATGATGACAGCATTCCTCTGTTTTGCTCCTGCTCCTGGGTATAGGAAAGAGGAAGTGGCATCATTAATCATCTTTGATTATAATGGATCAACAATATTCTAGTGATCATAAGGGCCTGTATATTATGGTAGTCAGATAGATGCATGTTGGCAATAAGCTATCAAGAACAAGAATCTTGGGCTACTAAGATGACCTGTTGAATAAGGATGATTGCTACCAAACCTGATGATCTGATTTCAGTTCCTGCAACTTACATGGTGTAAGGGAGAATCAACTCAAGTTGTCCTCTGACCTCCACATGAATTTCATAGCATGTGCAGCACCCTCACCAATAAAGAAATAATATGAAACAAGATATAAGGAGAAGCACCTTCATTGTGTCTCTGTAGAATTTCAGAATCAAGAACATTTCATGGTTGCTACTTCAATACTGATAAGAGAGGCATCATCTTATATGTCATATTTTAAATAAGCTGTGATATAAATAACAAAACAGACATATCACAGATACCTCTTATGCAGTGACTATAACAGTAAGCACGAACTTGATATTTATAAGACACGAGATGGTATTTTGGGTACACTCTATGGAGTAACATTTTTCCTAAGTTACTAATTTTAATTGCAGTTCCCCAGGAGTGTTCTATATTTTACTCTGTCACTCATGGTCTATTTTAAACATTGTATGACTTATTCTGTTAACCATGAATTTTAAGAAAATAGGACGTGAACAAATCAAGTTGTGGGATTCACATAGAAAATTTTTTGCATTGAATATATAATGGCTTTCTCATTCATTCTCAAATTTCAGAGTAGGTGGGTAATCTCATTTTATGAAATGACATGTCAATTATGAATGAGGGTTTAGACAGAAGAATGGATCTGTATAACAACTTATTAAACAGAAATCCTGTTTTGAGAATTACAATAACATATTCAGAACTCACAAATACACCTAACGAATAAAATTGTTCAACTGTCTTAAGGAACTCCTTTCTTCTTTGTTTAAATCTGATAAATTTTGGGATGGTATGAAGCTCAGTAGTATACTGTCTGGCTAGCATGCAAAGGAACCTCTGACTTTAATGCTTAAAGACAAGGAAAGAGAAAAGATTTGAAATTAACCTAAGAGCCAGCCTAATGTATCTTTTCTACTTCAATGAAGCACAATCCATGTTGACAAATCTGATGAGTATGTATGGATCTTAATTAAATATGTGATCTCTTAAAACTTAGAGACAGCTTCTAAGAGAAAAAGAATGACCTGGCCTTGATAAGATGGCTCAGCAGGTAAAGGGGCTTGCTCCCAAACCTAATAGCCTGTGTTTGATCATCTAGATTCACAAAGTAGAGAGAGAAGAAAATTCCCTGAAAGTTGTTCTCTGACCTCTGTACACATGCTGTGTGGCCTTTATGCATCCACACAAGTATACACAGGCACACACAGGTACAACACACATACACATACACACACACACACACACACACACACACACACACTAAATACATAAATCAATACATACATAATTAAATAGAAATTTTCAAGTTCAATGAAATATTTTTAGAAACAAACAGCATAAAGTTGACCTAACATGTTAGTGAAATTAGTGGGTCTTCTGATCACTGTCCAGTCTCATCCTAGTAGGTTTCATAGTACTCTACTACACCTTACTTGTCTTTTACACTATGCTCTGTGTATCCCATCTGGATTCTTTTGATGCTGATCACCAGGAAGCTGAGGTAAGGACAAAACCAGCTCTCAGTAACATGCACAGCTACACTGCAAGAAAGAACAGGAATGCGGGGAAGGTTGAACATTGTACCTAGAAAATGGGAAGTTCTCAAGCAAGGTGAGCTTCTAAAAATTGCTATTATCATGAACCTGTTAGCAGTAAAAGGAATGCTTTAGGTGATGCCCTACATATGAACCAGGAATCGGAAGGTTCTGGGTATTCAGTGATGCCTTTTACTGATTCTGTTTGGTGGAGTTAATTGCTATGGTAGGGTCTAAATTGAGTTTACTGAGAGACTCTGCAGTTTCCATATTTCCTAATGAAAAGAAATTGTATAAATGTATTGTTATTATAATGGAAATATACTATATAAAGTGATTACATTCTGTAGGAAATTCTCCAATCCCCTCTCACTTGATTTCTCTTGGAGACAGGGTCTCAAGAAACCAAGGTTGTTTTCAAATTTGTTTACAAATTTGAAAGACGACCTTGAACTGGGATCTTCTTGTTTCCATTCCCCGTGCTGGGTTACAAGTATTCACCACCACACCAGGCTGAAGTCTTTTGTATATATGGTGAATTCCTAGTTTGGCTTGCTAGCCAATGATGCCCATTAACAACCAACAGACATTTACAGAAATTTAGGCGGTGACAGGCATCTCATGATTTCTTCTGCACTGTCCAAATTATACAGCATAAATGTATATCTTTCTTTAAACAAACAGTGAGTATGTGGACTATTTCTACAAATGCACAATTCTTCTAAAATAACACAATGAGGAAGCCTAGGCCATAATCGTGTATGCAAATATTCTATGTAACACAGTACTATGTGCAATGACTATACATGATGAAAAAATTTTTAGAAGTAAAAAAAAAAAACCCCACAAAACTAAAAACAAAACATTTAAATATGTGATATGAATCGATATCAACTGTGTTTCTTAAAGAATTAATAAAAGAGAACAAGATCAATTCTTATATAACCCATACAAATAAACCATCAGTGTGGTATCTAGTTTCTACCAAGCAGAGACATGTTTTTTTCTGCAGTCAACACACACTCACTGACAACAGCACAGACATTTATTTTTCTTACTCCTTCTCATATTCTGTCTCCCTCACCAGGGTCCTCCTCCCAACTCACACCCCCAGGTCTTATAAAAAGCCCACTGTGATCCCATGCAATGAAGTAGGCCCCACAGATAAGACACACCACGTCAATCTATTATTTGGTCCCTTGATCTAATTTAGCTTGGGGATAGAGAAGTCTCTTACAAACAGAATTGAGAATGAGCCAGAGTTTTGTCCTCGCTGAATCTTGTTTTCTTAAGTCATTTTCAAAGTAGGGGTTCGAATCAGGAGTTGTGAGCTGGGGGAGGGGAGCAGTGAAAGAAAACCACAGCATGCTTGCTCTAAACCATAGAAACTCTAAAAGATAGGAAAGGAAGAAAAGTCTAGAGTTGTTCTGCATGACAGTTCTTAGAGTCAACCTAAAGAAGGGTGGAAGGCAGGCCCAGGAGCTAGAGGGAACCACTAAGCCTGGAGGAAGGCTGTAGAAAAAAACATTTACCTATACAACACAGATGTAAATAGTGTAGAATATGGGTCTAGACAGAAAACAATTCCACAATTTAACATCTTTTATGGGATAAAAATCACTATAATATTCCAGAAGAAACGAAAATCTCCAGAACACAGTAATGGATGTGAACACCACGCTCAACAGGTGCAAATGTGTTGCCTGTGGGACCAGAATAAAGCAAATGGACAGACATGGAGAGGTCATGTGTTTCTGGCAGTGTAGGGTTAGTACTGTCATCAATGGATAGCAAACAGAACATGTGAAAATCAGAAATGCATGGCAGTGATGAGTTAAGTTTTCTTATGATACATGAATTTAATGTGTTAGTAAAGAATTAATCACCATAAAAAGAACATGAAGCCAACTTGACTGCAAAAATCACAATTCTTTTTAAAATAAATGTCTAGAAATTAATCCTTTTAATTTCATATTTTGCTGACTTTAATGTGCTACTATTTAATTTTTCGCATGCCACATTAAACATTTTTTTAAACTGATGTCTGAATAATCAATAAAGCTGATTATTTATAGTTCAAGGATTGTTGAGATGTGTCTATATATTACTTAGCTAGTTATACCCATGAAAATGAGGTAATTTGAAGGCAGTGCTGTGGGATATTTGGCAATGCACTAAAAGAAACCTATTTATTTGTTTGTTTATTGGTATGTGTGTGGGCATGCGTGTTGTAGTGCAGGTGGGCAGGTCAGAGGACAACTTGTGGAAGCCGTGTCTCTTCTTCTATGTGGGTTTCAGAGATTGATGAGATTGTGAGTCTTGGTAGGAAGAGCCTTTGCCTGCAGAGCTCTCTTGCTGGCCTGGGGTCTACTTTAAAAATTGACTCTAAAGTAAACACATTTAGAGTGGACATATGTATGTGTGTGTATGTTTATATGTATGTACGTGTGTGTATATAATAACAGTGCTATCAAACATATTACATTGGCATATTACATTGATAGCCTTTCCTCATACCAACCCTCACACGTATTTTTACTTGTTTTCCCCATCATGGTGCAAAGATTAAGTGCAGATCTTTGTGAAGGCAAGGTAAGTGCTCAAACACTGAGTCGCATCCATAGCTCTTCTTATTTACTTCAAACACTCTGTATTTTCATCAAAGAGACTTGGAATGCAAAGAAAACCCTGTTTGGGATTTTGAATATGACTTGTTTCTCTGCACAGGTGTGAGTGTTTCTGCACGTAGTATGTGCACACGAGTGCAGGTGCCCGTGGAGGTCAGAAGGGCACTCTGAATCCCCTTGAGCTGGAGTTACAGGCAGTTCTGAACCTCCCGACATGGGTCTCAGCACCGGACTTAGTAACAGCAGGTATTCTCAACCTCTGAGCTAGCTCCTCAGTCCCCTGCCCAGTTGGTTGTTTTGTTTTGTTGGTTTGCTTTTTTTAAATGTATGTTCCCAAATGCTCAAGTCTTACTGTTTTGACCTAGTTTTAAACCCAGCTTTAGCTTTTGAGGTAGCTTTTTAGACACAAACAAAAGTTCTTCTTAAAAAATGCAACTCAGAATTAGACGCTCATAAGACATGAAAACTAGGAAGACTGTCATGCATAGACACGTGGAAATATGTAACTATCACAATAAAATGTGATGAAACAAATTTCTCTAAGGAAAAGCATAGCATGGTTCAATATTCTCCTTTTAACTTTATAAATAATTTACTCTAGATTTGAATTGATGTAAGATCCAGTATTACGTATTTAACTACTGAATCCAATGTTATTTCAACACTGAATCCAGAATCAGGAGAGATGAGAGACAGTGAGAGAAAGAGAGGGAGAGGAAAGGAGTGTGTGTGTGTGTGTGTGTGTGTGTGTGAGAGAGAGACAGAGGTGGGGGGGGACAAGCCATCTTCCCACTGTTTACTCTGTATGTAAAAAAAAAAAACCTTAAATACTTGAGTGCATTATAACTGCATCTGAGGTTTATAGTTTGCGATGAAGTTACAAAGCATTCTATAAACGCTGGGGAAAGAAGTCAGTCGTAATTCAAGGCTTAAAATGCCTATCCTGCCAATTACAAATTCAGGAGGATTCTAAAAGATTTAATAGACTTGGATCTTTAATCTGTCACAAAGGCAATGCCAACTTTAGGCAAACTGGTAAATCCTGAGATGGGCAAAAATAAGACTTGCCTGGAGGGGCTTTGTTGTAGGTCTTCCATGAATTGACTAAAGCATGCTGAGGATTTTCTCAGCTGCTCTTGGCTCAGCAGGATGGAGACGAAAAAATAAAAATAAAAATAAACCAGCATGGGGAAGAGCAGAAGGTGGGTAGATAGCTTCAGAGAGGAGACAGAGTGGCAGAAGCTACTGCAAACAAGGAAATATTGGGCTTATTGGGTCAGACACAGACGTGGAAGCCAGGCCCTCAGAACTAGCAGCTAAGTTAGTATACGTACAGACACACGCTGCACCCTCCCGAGCATGCCAGGGCTCGCAACCATCACACTTCCTTCCTGTGGCTCCAGGGCGGCACGTGCAGAGTCCCGTGACTGTGTCACAAGGAACAGGCAGGGAGCCATAAGGATCACACTCACATTCTTGGCAGGAACCTCCAGGGCTGCTTGGACTGCCAGTGTAGCCTGGGGCACACCTAGATTGGAATGGGACAAAACAATGGAGATTAATTTAAGTCACATTCCTAAATCTGCTAGTGTGTGTGCGTGCGCGTAGGATTGAACCTCAGGTCTCGCACATGAAAACATATATTCTGAATCTCTTTTCAATTTTTGTTTTCAGAAAAGCTATCACTAAGTTGCCCAGGCTGGTCTTGAACTTAGTTTGTAGCCCAGACAGGCTTTGAACATGCCATCCTCCTGCCTGAGCCTTGAGTAGCTCTGATGATGGGTCTGTGTTCACAGGCCTGGCTTGGTCGTTACCATTCTAATATAAGATAACAAGTATTCAATGAAAATATTATTTAAATAAAACCCCTGAAGTTATTTCTTAACATCTACACATGAAATTACTGCATTCTAAGCAGGTTCAGATTGATTAAATCTTCCAAGGGTTCATTGCAAGACTAACGAAGGTGAAGCATGGGAGGGGATCTCTATTATAGGGACAATCAAGAAACTTAAGCATTTTTAGACCCTGACTGCACTGGGCAGGTCAAAGGTGATTTAAATGATCTAAGAAGCTCTCACAAGTGGAACAAATTTATCTGGAGGTTACAATAAAAACTTAACCAAGACCTTTAGTTTAATTTAGCTGAATGGAAGCAATTTTTAGGGAAATATAACCTAATCGCTTCTATGCTAGAGACGATAAATTCAAAGCTATAACAACATCTGAGAATTGCAAAAACAATTCAGACCATTCACATTTGATAGTATATGACCCTGCTCAACCATAAACTGCATGAACTACCAACTCTTAACTGATTCTGCATTAATGCATATTAAAATCATGGATTTCTGTGAGCACTCTGCTTTCAGACAGCAATTGTGACTTTACTATGCATTATTTTAGTCTTCTCTATACATCTGCTTTGGCAGATAGTGAGTGATAATTTCAATTGATAAAGTTAGCTGCAGCATAAAATATTTATATAATAAATTGCTGAAGATGATCCCATTGGTTCCCAGGTTTGTTTTTTGTCATGATCCTACTCGTGTTTACAAAAGTATTAAATTAATCCTCACATAAACATAATCCCAAAGAACATAGCAGACATATAGAAGATATAGCCTTATCATCTATAATCGATGTCCAAATGATGTATACATCTTCCAAATAACTGACAATGTTTTTGGATATTTGTGGTTTAATCTCTACTAATTCCCAGTGATATGGATGGTGTGAGTGCACCATTCTTACATTTATGAAAGTGCTGGATATTATCTGTCATTATCATACACAGATCTTTGAAAATATATCTTACAAACATATACATTTTATTGGAATTTACAAACTTAAATCCAGTTACTTTATTCATTTTTAGTGCCATTATCCATACAACCATTACTGGTTATATAAAAGAATCTTAAGTAGTTGATAAGCAATAACAACACATGGTTATTTAGTTTTCAAAAATGATTAATGGTTTCAGGATCTCCTAGGAGATTCTAGTGAAGTGGGCAAACAGGCTTTGGAAAGGAAAACTGTAAGTGTGATTTCAGATGAGTTTTCAATCCCAGCTTTATTATATAGAAAAATCCTGGAATTTAAAGAGAGTCAAAATTTGTTCTGCCTCAAGACAAAAGATAGGGAGTTTGAAATCCATCCTTTCTTGTTAATCATTGGCTGTGAGCCACCAAGAGAAAGATGAGGGTAAATTTTTAGGCTAATTACAGCTTTTTCTGTGTAAGAGCCTTAGGCAGGACAAGAATAGGGTCCATTATACATCCAAGTATCAGGAAGGCAGTGTTAAGTAGGTGGGAAAAGGAGACCCAGATAGCCCAGATAGGTTGCTGGAACTAATCTAAATCCACTAATTGTTATGAAACTATTGAATTGCTGCCAATTATACTAAGACCACAGATTATGTGTATATATATTATCAATATACCTTGATAATGCTTAGTATTAGTGCCCCTGAAGTGTCTGAAATACTAGAAGTGGTAGTAACCATCTGAACACCCGGCTTCCTGATATCATGTAAATATATATCTGGAAGATGTGAACTTACTGCCTTAGAGACAGTCAAACTGGGACTGTGTTCCTTAGCTTAGCATTTGCATGATACCTAAATTCAGTTTAATGGTGCTTTCTCAGATTTTGTATTTTCTGACTATAAGAAGCCTTCGAAGAACACTGATAGCCTACTAAAAATGGGGCTCAAAAACTAACACTTTATTTTCTGGGTAGTACTGATTAACTACCCTCATTACCACCTAATTCTAGAATACACAAAGACCCACTGGTACAAAGCCAAAGTGCTACGAACAAGGGCACGTGTGAAGTTATTGCTAGATACTATTGGCCAGTGAACTAATTGAGAACAATGTGATCAGCTTCTTAATTTCCATAGCTACTAAAAACCTTTGAAAAAACCCAAAGTTTCTTCTTTGAAAGTCACATCTGACTCTGTTTATACTAAAACATGAATTAAATAATCGTGAAATTATTTGGGATTACTAGGTCTTGATATGAAGTTAAAGCAAACGACTTTTTAAGGAAACAATTCTGAAGCTCTGAAAGTAGTTTTGAAGCATTAATTACTTGCACAAAAATGAGGAAATTACAGAAACGATTAATAGAATCATGACCCTTTATAATCTCCATGTGTGACTATCAGTACCTTTCACAGTACTGTCCTTGATACCCCCGTGGGCAAGCTGTGCAACGGTAATCATCCAGACCTTCCAGCACACAAGAGGGACTGAAACTGAATCAGAAAAAAACCACATAAAAGGTTAATCATTTACTTAATAAAATCAAATATTTCTACCCATTACTATGGTCAGTGGGACATTTTGAGGGGTGGGGCAATAGATCCATTTATAAATATTGACATAGCTCTTACTTATGGCAAAAAAAATTAAATACTACTAATGACAGATAACAAAATTGGTTCGTTTTTGATGAATTAATAAGGTACCACATTAAAATATCAGCACTTTGAAATTTTTAATAATTCTGTGAAACCTATGCAAATATTAAATATTCAGCAAAGTTATCATAAAGACAATTTTGATGCGAACTTATGTGTATGTGTTTTATAGCAGACCAGGTATTACTCCATGGTTGAAAACTAAACAAAAAAAAAGAGGAAACAAAGAATCTGTATAATTTTTTTTATAACTGAAATCTCAGTCCAAGTTGCCACTGGCAGTTCAACATGTGAAGTGTGAATAGATGTTTCATCCAGAATACAACAGCACCTTTCCCAACATATCCAGATTTCAACATCCTAACAAATTACACAAAGTAATTTGATTTAGTGTGTGGCAAGAAGACAAAGATTTCTATATGAAACTGAATGATATTTGTTCACTGTTTTATGGACTATGAAATAACTTCCATGTAACTAACTTCTTATCACAGGCATATACAGCAGCCAGACCACAGTTCGAGGATCACCCAATACCTGGCTGTGATGGGTGGTGGGGGCTTGAGGAGACTCGAAAACTAAACTAAATTATCATACAGTTTGGGATTGTGGCACACTTTTCTCAAACCAGTGCTTCATTCCCACTGGATAAGACTTCATAGAACATTAGAAACTTAGGGAGAGAAAACTTCCTGGCTGTCAAGCGGTAATGCTTCAGATATTCCATGTCATTATTTGGGGTCTTCCAAATCTGTCCATGCCACGAAGCAATAGAAAGTGCAGGCTAAGATCCAGATGGCAGCATACACTATGACCATATTCTTTGGCATGGGCTTCATTAGTGTGGTAACTTATTATAGCTATGCATGCACCAAATCTATATAAATCCATGGTTCATGAATGGATGCTACATTCTAACTTGAAATGTGCAAACAAATGAATCTACTACTCACAACAGCCTTGTTATCCAACCAATTGATTTTTTTTTCAAGAGAATTAAAACGTTTATTGATTACACATGATAATGGATGATACACAAACTTCATTCCCATCTGTTATTTTATCTGATACCATTATTCAATTTTGATATTGCATAGGGTGTGCCAACAACCATTTTATTGTAACCAAACTGTGACTTTGCTTGGATGACCCTTTTAATGGTAAACCTCATTAAAGTCATAACAGTAACTGGCAGTTTAACTACACCAAGGTTTTTGAAGACAATGGCTTCTCCACCCAAGCAATTATAAATAAATTCCAAATGGAACTTGGCACCACCCTGAAGGAATTCTAACTTCACACTGTTGGGGAAGTTTACCAAGATGGCTTCAGAGTAGACTAACTTTACACAGCACATTTAAAAAAAAAAGAAAAAGAAAAAGAAAAGACACATTTATTCAGTGTCATGATCAGACTATTACATTTAGCAATCAACAGCGTGGGTGAAAAAAGATCTACAATAAAACCCTTTGTTGGAATGCTTTACACTTTCCACAGAACAGAAACTAAAATAACCTGTTATACAATTAGTCACAAATACAGTCCTGGAGTTTTTTTGCCCATACACATGAATATTGTCTAAAACATGTCTTCTTTGTAGCAGCTAGGCCCTGCCACCACTGTGCTTGGCTGAGTTCACAAATCTGTTTTAACCTGTAGCTTCCCTGTCACTTCTCTGGCTCTCCTCTCCTGCTAAGCTTTGTTTCCTGGCTATAATTAGAACCTCCTGCCACTGCCATAGCTGCTGCTGCTGCTGGAACCACCATAGCCACCTTGGTTTCGTGGTTTAGCAAAGTACTGGCCACCACCACCATAAGGGCCAGATCTTCTGCCTCCAAAGTTTCCTCCCTTCAATGGACCAAAATTTGAAGACTGATTGTTATAATTGCCAAAATCATCGTAGCTTCCACCACCTCCAAAATTGCTTCCATCATTACCAAATCCAGTATAGCCATCCCCACTACCACCATATCCACCACCACCACGGCTGCCACCAAAGCCACCACGACCACTGAAGTTCCCCCCTCGACCAAAATTGTCATTGCCACCAAAACTGCCTCCATGACCACCACCAAAGTTTCCGGAACCACTTCGACCTCTTTGGCTGGAGGAAGCACTAGCCATCTCCTGCTTTGACAGGGCTTTTCTGACTTCACAGTTGTGGCCATTCACAGTATGGTATTTCTGAATAACAATCTTGTCCACAGAGTCGTGGTCATCAAAAGTGACAAAAGCAAACTCTGTCTTTTTCCCACTGCCTCTGTCAGTCATGATTTCAATCACTTCAGTTTTTCCATACTGTTCAAAATAATCTCGCAAGTGATGTTCTTCAGTGTCTTCTTTAATTCCGCCAACAAAGATCTTTTTCACAGTTAAGTGTGCACCTGGTCTCTGAGAATCTTCTCGCGACACGGCTCTCTTGGGTCCCACAACTCTTCCATCCACCTTGTGTGGCCTTGCATTCATAGCAACATCCACTTCCTCCACAGTGGCGTATGTGACAAACCCCAAAGCCCCTGGATCGCTTGGTGTTTGGATCCCTCATTACCACGCAGTCCGAGAGTGTCCCCCATTGCTCAAAATGGCTCCTCCTGCTCTCGTTGGTTGTTTCAAAGCTCAGCCCTCCAATGAAGTGCTGAGCATCTGTTCCGGCTCTTTGGGAGACTCTGACTTAGACATGACGGCAGGGACACGAGAGCCTTCAGCGATGCTTCCTTGGGCGCGTCAACAGGCAGAAAAGCCCAATTGATTTTTCTCCCCCAGGAATACAACTCGGTTCCAACTCAGAACCCCTAAACTCATAACTGGCACATCTGTCAAGTGTTCAGTTCTTTAACTTTAAAACTTGATGCTGAAAACATGTGTGTGGGTGCATGCACACATCCCTCACATAGGCCTAGGAGACAGATTCCAGACATCTTTTTAAATACAATTCTAGACTGCCAATACAATGAAATTACAGTGTTTTTCTGTAAAATAATAAAGTCCTCAATAAATAAATATATGAAAACACTCTACGGAAATGTAGCAGTATCGGATGAGCCTACACAGACTGTTGTGTGGTGGGTTTGTATGGACTTTTGAGTTTTCCTTCAAGCATATCGAAGGGCTTTGGAAGGAGCATGTACGAATCACATCTCCCTAAAGTTACTGTTCAGTCTTTCTGCTTGCAGTTCGCATTCCCATCTCTCTAGCCCTGACTCTCATCTTGTCTTCAGGATCACGTGGACACCCTTGTGTGTGTCTCTTCATAACCATCCTTTTTCTATTCCCCTAGTCTCAAACACACCACCGCACAGCTTGTGAAATTTACAGGGTTCATTCTGTGCGAGACCCTCTGTGGACTATGGCGCTGACTGGCCTCCTGGGAACCACTCCCTTCTGGTTTTGATCCCTGATCACCGGCTGCTTCTTTACCGCACCTATGTTGTGTTCTTCGCTTGGTAATGGGATTTCCAGTTCAGATTCAGATTTCTCCTCTAAAGCCACTGCCCTCCTCCTGAGGGCTTTACATACTGCATCGACTCTAACATCTCACACCGATTCTCTCCTCCTCTGAAAAATGCCCTTGGTTTTCCTCCGTTTGGTCAATGGCTCTGCTTCCATCTCCTCTGCTGAATGCACAGTGTCAATGTTGTCCCCTTCTTCTTTACTCCATCAAACTGTTGTTTGATGTATTAATGTCACCGGAGCTGCTCATCATCACATTGCCCTATACCATGCTACCCCTGACCTTCATGAAAGTGGGAGCATTCCCCTGTCCACAGCCTTCTGCATTCACGCCACCCCAGCCACATTTAAGCTGGCCTCTGCCGGTTAAGGGACAGGCAGAGGCCTGTTGAAGAGTCAGTACAGACTTTCCCTCAGCTGGACTAATCTTGCAGCTGTTCCAAAGGTTCATCCTGCCACTTCATTCAAATCACTGCACCAGCAGCCACATCTGTCTGTGGAGGTCATTGAAACCCTTCCTGAAAATGGTGTAAACCTATCCTTGGTGGCTACTTGCTTTTTCCTGGAAGCACCGTCTCAACTTATATATCACATCACATGTCTCTTTGTTCACTGTCTTACTTAGGAAAAATACAAGCTCCAAGAGAGAGAGCAAGAAATGGGATGATCTTTGTTGCTTGTATGTTCCCAGCATGAGAAGGTATTCTCAGATGGAACTGAACTGGGCCCTTGCTAAATATTTGCTGGCCAAAGGAATAGATAAAATACCTTTATCTTCATGGAATGCACAATTATCTGTGATCCATACACAAATGTAGGACAGGACACATGTTTTCTCTTTTATTCAGCATATCAGAATGGATTGCTTCCTATTTAGTAAAATTTCAATATCTGGAAGAGCATCTGGTTGAAGTCAAGACATGACGCATTAGTGGCATGAAGAAGTACTAAGGCATGCTGCATTAGGAAGATGACTGTGACAGAACTGGATTCTTAGAACTGGACTGGATTGTGTATGGACGACCTGAGGTATCATCAGTGAGAACAAAGATTTCTAAGCATGTTTGGAAATGAGCACGCAGTTGCAAGATGAGCATCATGTGGAAAAGTGCTGTGGGCCACAGCTTGCAAACTCAGGCTGACATAGGTTTCTGATACTACCTTCAAAAGTTTGCCCTTCCCTTGGGTATGTGCAGTAGAACACCCAACGGTGAGTAAGTGGGGCTGTTGAGTCACACTGTTGAAGGTTTGTGGTATTTGATTTGATATGAGGGGAAGAAGCTGACGGTGTGGCAGTGAGTTGGTCATGACTGAGTCTCCCTTACCTTTTCTTTCTCGTGGACTACATAAATTACAGTTACTAAAATAAAACATTTCGCCTCTTCCATCTGTAGCTCAGAATCTGTTTTCACACACCAAGGAAAAACATGCCTCTCTTTGCCCTGACTAGTTTTTCTACTTTGCCTCTTACCCCTTCTTACTGTCCATAACTTTTTGTTAATTAGGCTAATACATTCCAAGCTACAACTGGTGAGATTAGTGGGTCATGAAATCAGCTCAGCCTTTTTGACTAAGAGTTCTCTAAAAATGTATGATAAGAAAATTGAATAAATGGTGGGATACACGCATATATATTTGAGTGTCTACATGTAGGCTCTTGAACATTGGGTTATGATATTTCCAAAGGACTACTTATAGTTGTGGCTGATAATGTCTGAATGCCATTGAGGCTGCAACTATGATGCTTTGAGTCTTTAAGGTTCCTTGGCATAAAATTTATACTGAAATAACACAAATAAAATCATGCATTAAAATATGAATAAAGTGTTTTTTATTGATTCTGCTAACCAACCAAGCTGGTATTGTTATCTGTGCAATTTCCTAAAACTCCTTCTATTTAAAGTCCACTTCTGCCATTGTCAGCTTTCAGCAGTGACCCTCCCAGTTAAAAGCTGCTACATTTGCTCAGTATCCTTTGAGTGAACAATGCTGGATGCCTGCTAACTATTGCCCATCTTTCCCTTGGTGTCTGGGACAATGCTTCCCGAGGTTCTGGTCTATCGGGCTTCTCCTGCATTTGTTTTCCATTTTCTAGTGATGGAGACTTCTATCCCTTTAAAAAGTCCCACTTTGCCTTCTTCCCATGTGCTTCCCTTAAGGACCATCTGCCTGGGAAATCCAATCTGACTTTAATTCATGTATTAACATATTCCTTCCTTCATCTGCTCCTGCAATTTTCAGATTTCCATTCCGTGCGGCTATTTGCATATTTCTATTCAGACAGACAGTTCACATCAATTGAACCCATTTAAACCATAAATTACCTGTCTTCAGTAGCAGTTCTCTCCTGTTTGTCCTGTGTGAATTTATAGCTTCCACCATTTTTGGGGGCAAGCTGACTAAAACTCCTGCCTGTACCCTCCCCATTCACACCTAATTAGTCACCAGTTGAGGAGCACTGTGTGTAACAAGTTTCTCACACTCATCCCTGTGTTGATCTCTGGTGATTGTTACCTGGCTTCTAGCTTCCAAAAATGTAGCTCTGCTCATATGAATTTTTTAAATAGATAGAAAGCTTGTGTGCTTTAAATTAACATGGGAAGTTAAATAGTAATTTCATGGATAGGTACTCAAAGGTTCCTCCAATATGGTCTCCATTCTCCTGGTCATCTTTGTCAGTCACTGCAGAGTCCTGTTTATACCCAATATTCCAAACTCTGTTGCCTACCAGCTCTTAAGCATGCCTTGCATTTTGTTTTCTAAGCATTCGTGCATATAATTTCTTACTACCCAAACCTATATAAATCTTTAATCTACTCTTCTTTTGACATATTCTTGACTCACAGTTAAGAATGGTATTTATGACTTTGAATTCCTTGACCACTGCTTATAATGCAAATATTAATTTTATATATATATACAAACTTCTCCAAGAAATGACAAGGTTCCATTTTACACTCTCTGTAGCTGGTGCTATTATAGTATAACCAACAGGGAATTACTATTGATTTTTTTTTAATCCAAAGGGTTCACATTTAATAAACAATGAAATAAATGGCATTCTTTTCTTTAAGCATGGGAACCAGAGGGAGAGCTGGGAAAGGGAAATGAAAAATAATATTCCATTTCATACACCTATCATTTTCTACTTGAACAATGAGATCATATATTTTATCTTCATCAATATCCACCATACCTAACAATTTATGTTTGACACCCTGGAAAGAATTATACTCTTGCAGAGGAGAGGGGGGTAATTTGTACATAACTGTTTTCAGAATGCACACAGGGAAAAAGATGAAGAAACAGGAGAAGTATACGCCAATGGAAGTTCATTTGGTCTGCATGGCTTTGTGGTTCTTTTATACTCAAGGTATCCAGAGTCCCAGGGCTAGGCAAACTGTCAAACTTTCCTTTAGAAAACAAATTTTTAGAGGAAAATGATTTTCTCATGTAGAGACTGAAGTATACACATCACCTAACAGAAAGTAAGATCATCTTAGCAAGAAGGTAAATAAAAACATCAAGGGGTTCGCAACAATAGATATAAACCAAGGCAGAAGGCTCAGACAGCATGAAAATAAGATACTTCACCACCACTTTCCCCTTGTGGTGGTGTTTCCATGGTACCCAGCTCAAACCATCTGGACAGAAAGGGGTCTGTGCTCCTAGCTGATATGGACATTTTTAAAAAGAGCTTAATAGTAAGTTACCCAGATTTCATTATACTATGTTTCAATTGCTTCATTGGTAATTATTTCTCAATATTGAATCTAACATATAAAATGAAAGGAAACAGCCAGAAATATGATTTGGTATGCACTCAGACAATCCCTCATAGCTGAATCACAGCCAAAGTGTAAGCTCACACTAGACCCGTGCATTCATGAAACCATGTGTCTGTACATATATCACTTGTCTTAGATACAAATACAATGTCAATATCGATACTTACATTATTATTAATAAGCATCATTTACTTGAAAGATGGTTTTAGAAGAAAAATGAGTAATAGAATATGCACATACTGAATTTGGTTTTTGTCTTATTTTAAAAAATCCGTGGCTTGAGTTTTTTTTTTTTTTTTGGTCTACTTGGAAAAATTGGCAGATCATAAACAGTCTAGGTGCCAGGCAGATGGGATTGCTAGTGGGGAAATATGGTTATATGTATCAATCTTACTTGTTGCTGGGAGAAATCAGAGGACAAGCACATGGTTGACAGTCATTTGGCAATCCCCTGACAATTCCATAGTAGCCAAGGGCACATCGCTCACAGAAGTCACCAGCAGTGTGATGCTGACAGTTCTGTAAAAGAAAATGGAGGAAGAGTTGCTTTTAATGTACCCTTGTAACATTAAAGGAGTTACAATGCGCTATATCATACAGTTCTCCAGCAATGTGTACACATGGGGCAGGGTAGGGAAAATGTTTACAATGATCAGTTCTTGATTCAAGTATTTTTAAAGATACTTTTCATTTAAGAAACTGATGCCATGTGTGGTAGCTACATTATCAATAAGAGTTTCTGTTCTACCTAAATTGATTTGTGTGTACATTTTTACTTTACTCAAAATTAGCAAATAGCAATTCAAGAATGTCTCAAATTTTAGCTCTATGAGGAGCTGGGGAAAGTTCTTTTTAAAAGACCAGGGCCCTGGTGCATGTCTGTTGGATAGGGATCCATAGTCAAACCAAGGTGTAAAGCATAGATGTATTAAGAGAGGATGCACACAGAAATGGCCAGCCTTGTTACTAGATCATGAATGTCATTAATTTATTTCCTGCAAAATGTTGGTGGTTCTTTATAACTATAGACGATTCAATCCAACACTTTAACCATTGGTCAATAGTTCCTTTTCATGCTTGAGTAATGAAAGGTATTCCAATGATATGTTTGAAGGCATTTTCATAAAGAAACAAGAAGAGTTGTGGAGTAAGATATAGCTTGGGGATTAAAAGTTCTCATAAAGTAGAATCATTTCATTTCACAAAGAGCAATCAGTACGGATATAGGAGGAGGCATCCATAAGGCACTCAAATGAGGAAAGAATACTATCCAATAATGTCCTACCTTGATAGATACATAGCCACTTTAGGAATTAAAAAAAAAAAGCTGATAATTAGAAAATGCAACAACAAAAATGTAACCATGAATATTGTTTAGTAAAAGATATGGCACTGGATTTTGAGAGTTGAAAGGGGAAAATTTTAGAGCTGGATTTCTAAGAGCTTAGTTTTGTAACACAGGCTTTGGAGTAATCAGAGCAATGGCTTATTCCTGAGTATGCTGAAAAAGTATTTCTGAGAAGCATAATTCAGTAGTAAGATATATAAAGATACATACTTCCCTGTCCAGCCTCACCTTCATTAAGTGCTGCCTATATACAACTGAGCTTTCATGGGAGAGCACCTGGAAGCCCCTCTTTATGGCTCCTTTCCCTTACCTCTAGGACTTTCGTTTGTAAACCCTTTGTTCAGTTAATATCATTTCATCTTCTTATCTGGATAGATCATGTCAGCTCTTATGTCAAATGTCTTTTTCTCTCCTCAGCATTCATTTGTGTCCTAAATATGGCTTAATAGCTTCTTCTAGCTTAACACAGCAAATGAAACATAATCAGTGTGCAACAACTATTCTAAACGACTGAATGAAAGAGCTCATACTCAGGTAACATGCATAAGATGGGTAAAGCTTGTTAATATGAAGGACAGGTACCACATCTTGTGAATACAGAAAAAATGGTCAACAGGACAAAGTGATTTGCTGAATTATGGCATTGATTCAAGTGCCATAATTCTCCTTTACTGGACCATCCAGAATAATCTACATATCTTAGCAGACAAAGCCTTTCTGTATTTCATGGCAACATTCTGAGAAAGAATGAGTCCAAAATAAAATGATTACATGTGTATTTTGGTCTCAAATCATCTAATAAGCCATTGAAGGAGTATGTTTCCTGGGGAAGGTATTAAGATCACATTATATAATTACAAAAATAAAAATGCCCCAAAGACAAATTCTTCAATTATAGTCTTCAGCATTTTGGCTTTTTTTTAAACAAAATAATTGTATTATTATGTAATCTAGATATGCCAGTGACAACTGAACTCAGTTGCTTAAATATAATGATCATTATTGAAAATACAGAGGCCCAAAATGTGGTTTTATTTTTCCTCACTCTGTAATTTTACATTTTTTACAAAGAAAACAAGCATATTTTAACCTTCTCTGAATTATCAATCTTTCATAGATACACTGGCATGCTACACTTGCTTAAGTGAGTAAAATATCCTGGCTAGTTCTGTAAGCAAAACATATAGATCATATCACTATTTTAGAAACTTGGACACATAGCTCTTTCATATGACTAGTCAATGTTTTGAAACAGTGTGCATAATATTTTCTCTTACATAGACATTTTCTCTATGGAAATTGGGAAATGTCCCTATGGGAAAATGTCTATACTAGGAATAGCTAATAAGTTTAAATACATTCAGAGAGGTCACACATCAGTGTTTCTTCCGTAGTATATTAGAATATGTGAAATCTACATGCTTGCTTTACATACTGGATTATGGGTGCTCCATGTGTCTTCTGTAATAGCCAATGAATATAACCCAATCTTGTAGTGTTTCAGACTTAAGGTGAGAAGTAACTGAACATAATCTTACACTAAAAAAGTACTTTCTAAGCTTTCCTTCAGGTATCACAAAATGCAGCGACTTCATAAAGCAGGTCTCTCCACCTTACACGACTGTCAGCAACAGAATTTTCCTTGTGCCATCGGATCATTTGCTTCATTCTGGTCTCATGGCAGCAGTCTGAGCTTTGCCTTCTGAAGCTGGGATGATTAACTCTAATTCCCATTTCCCAGGGAAGATGCTCGAATATCTAAGAACACCATTAATTCCTAAATCTTTTGTTAGAAGCTAAGCCTTTAACAATCCTAGTTACTGAGTTTCTTTCAAAACACAGGGGATTATAGGTGTGTTGCTGAGATTTGCAAATACATTAGGTGTCTTTCTGGCCTTGATTTCTGGAGCTTGTACAAACAGCAATGCCCTGTATGGGCACCTAGTAAATCTACAATCCAATCAGCACATCTACATCACATCAATTAATACCATATGCCGCTATCATCCTCATCTTTATATCACATCACCTGCCACAAGGCAGGCATATTGGAAATACTTAGTAACAAAAGCCACAAGAGCAAATGGACAGGTGAACTGAATTAATTTTCTCTGTCAATTTCATATTGTCAATTGCAGGTCATAAGGTCACCTGTTAGCATATTTTCTATCATCTAAAACACTAGGAATCATTTCAGCTTTATGTAACATAATATTTGAGAGATCTTATCCATATTACTGGTAAATACTTTGAACCTATGCTACAGAGGCCACATCACACCATCAGTGATGTCTCTGGAGCTTACTGTGGTCCATCTTTTGCAGCAACTTATACACACCATTACTCTATTGGCTGCGAACATGTAGCTCTCAGTTTTACTCTTGTTTGTGGGGATATCATGAAGTGGATGTTTATTTAAGCAACTCGACATTTGAATAATAGATACCTTCCTCACTGTTTTTGAGTTAAGCAAATTATTCTCTCATATCAGTTCATCAATTATAAGAAAAGAAATGATACTGCCTATCTCATTAATGTATTATAAGAATAAATAGGAAAACATATGTACAGTGGCCTGTATTATTACCAGCATATTATTGAATCTGTATAAAAATTATCTGAGGAGGTAATACTATTATTATTATTATTGTTTGATAAATGTGGAAGCAGGGGCACCACCAAAGCTGAAGAAACTGAGTGTGCTCATCCAGTCAGTATGAGTTGAAGTCAGGATTTGAGTCAATATAGTGGTGCTGAAGATTTCCACACCAGCGAAGCAGGGACATTGCAATGTATAAGAGACAGAACATTAAGCTGGAGCCCAGCAGAGGAGACATCAGTGTGCTTCTCCTTTCTCATTTGAGCCATGATGTTTTCATACTTGTTTCCTGTTTGCCTCATAGGCCCGTTTCTAAGACAAATAAAGTTGTCTAAATTCAAAAGTTGCAAGTTCCCCTAAGGACAATATAAAAATTCCAGGCATAACAATTTATGTAACTGTGTGTGCTTGATGGAAGTATTTATTTGTTTCTTGCTTCATCTAGGGATTTCTTAGAAAATAGACTTTCATTGAAGATTCTTAAGGCAGAAAACTATCTGTAATACCCAACTGAACAAAGAAAAGCGGCATGAAGACAGCACACTTTGTCCTAATAAAAGGGAAATTAAATTCTCATTTATGGGTGCTTCTGAATCAATTATATAAATAAAATACAATCCTTTAAAACCACATAAGAACAGTACATTTAACTTGTGAGTTGTGTCCTCCTCCCAAATTATCTGTGGAAATGTACAGACAAGCAGAAAGTAAGACTATGACACCAAAAGCGAACACTAATTATTTCAGGAATTCAAGGATAGTTAATGTTAGTTATTAATTTACTCATGGTACTTACTCATCATTTAGTTGGTGAAACTATACATGATCACTTCTTGAATTTGTCTCTACTATCACCCCACCCTCCATAATTAAGCATATGTGATATTTTAATATCTTTGCTGGACTGAAAGAAATAATCTCTAAGAATATAGGAATAGAAAGATGTTCCTTAATATGACAAGGAATGATTTTCTTAAATGAACCTGTACCACCAAGCTTTATGATAGAAGAATGAGACACTAATACTGAAATCAGGAGCTAGGCAAGCTGTTGCATATGTATCTGCCTAAAATTTTGTATACTTCCTAATCTATAAAATTTATAAAATAATTATTACAGATATAGTTTATGACAAGAAGCAACACAATTATAAGTACTTGAAAAAAATGTGTAATAATAAAATAAATATGAATAATTGAAAATTTATAGGTTGCAAATAAAATGGTTGGATTTCAAACATGTTATGAAGCATGTTAAGAGAATTTTTACACTAAAGACTAGTAAATGAATTTCTAACACAAAACTACAATATTTACCCCTGAAATTAAACTATGATATATTCAATTTTAATATATAAAATATATAACCTTTATTTTATAATAGGTTGCTCTAAGATATAAAATGTTTGAAGCAAGAAGACAGTAACATTCCCAGGTAGAGGAAATGTAACTGAACTGTATAAAAATAGCAAATCCTTATAAAGAAGTTTGGTGCAATTTCAATCAAAATTGCAATTACACATTTTGGAAAATGGATCAAAAGAGTGAAGAAAAATGATAGCAGAACAAACATGTGGACACCTAGTTAAGAAAATTCAATGGACACATCCTAAAATGAAGGGAAGCAAAGCATTATGGTAAAAACAAAAAGACAAGCAGGACAAAGACCAAAGCAGATTTTATTATGGAAAAATAATTGTGCAAATATTTAGAAATCATGGGTCATGAGGAAGAGACAATATTAATCAATGAAATGTGTCTTTACTATAATATCTTTGAAGAAAAAAACATTACTTTCCCACACCACAAAAACTTTTAGAATGATTAGAGATTTAAAGTTAAATGGTAAGAATCATGTAAATACCATGGGATCACAGCATACGTAGGTTTCCTGTATTTGATCACCATGGGAACAAGTGTAATTAGGGAGTGCAAATAGCATCGAATCCCAGTGATCCCATGTATTGATACCAGGATAATGAGGAGAGAAGTAAAGAGGGCTGAGGGGGAGGAGTCAGAGCGTTTGGAAATCCTCAGTGTCATGGCTGGCGAATGCACCAAACTGAGACTTCCAAAAAGAATGGGGAGAGTCATGGCGGCCAACTCTGATGACAGATCAAGAAGGGTGAATCTTGAAGCTAAGTGAGTCATTGGCTCTACCACAGCCCCCAAAGTAATAGCCTGATTTTAGTAACTGGAGTCCTAATAGACTGAGAAAACTGTTAACAGGACAGAGAAAATTCTTTGATGATGGAAGGAGTGGTTGCTAGAGAGAAGCAGAGCCCCAAAGGGTGTTTTGCTCCATTTTTGTTCCAGATGGGATAGGAGGTTAACAGGGTGGTGTTCTTGAATGGGAGAAAGAGGTGAGATCAGGAATGTACAGAGACTTGGTGTCTCCTTCCCTATTCTCTAGAGATTGAACACAAGGCCACATGTGTGTTATGCAAGTGTTCTACCATGAGTTACATCTCTACCCTAAGAGTTGGTCTTTTCCAGAAAGATCAATTCTTCCAATGTAAGGAAAAGAGTGAGAGTAAGAAGTAACATAGAGGCCAGGTGGTGGTGGTGGTGGTGGTGGTGGTGCACACCTTTAATCCCAGCACTCGGGAGGCAGAGCCAGGTGGATCTCTGTGAGTTTGAGGCCAGCCTGGGCTACCAAGTGAGTCCCAGGAAAGGCGCAAAGCTACACAGAGAAACCCTGTCTCGGAAAAAAACAAAACAAAACAAAACAAACAAACAAACAAAAAGAAGTAACATAGACAGAACAAGATTAAGGGGTCATTGAGCTCAGGTAAGCTATGGCTCTCTTTTTTTTCTGATTGCCACTAGTTTCATAAGAAGCAACACCAGGGAATGGGGAGATGTCTCAGTCAGAAAAACACTCAGCACACAAGCATGAGGATCTGAGTTGATCGCCAGGACACATGTCAGAGGTCAGGAATGGTGCTCTGTGCTTGTAACCTCAGCACTGTGGAGGCAGGATTCTCTGGCCTGTCAACTTAACTTACTTGGCAAGTCCCATGGCAGTGAGACACCTTGTCTGGAAAAATAAAGAGAAAGAGAAAGAAAAAGAAAACCGAGGTAGATGGAGGCTGAAGAATGACATGAAAGGACATGAAGTCAGCTGCTTTTAAACACGAGAGAAGGTGTAAGACTCAATGATGAGATTAAAATATTGAGATAGTAAGGACTGAACAGGAGAGAAACAGATAGCAACCAGAGAAGCAGACCTTCAAAATGGAGACTGCAAAGGCAGACGAAATTGAGAGAGGCAGAATGGAGGACTGATTTAATGGGCATTAAAATCAAGAAGGATTACATTAGTCGTTTTGATGGGGGATGGAAATGACATAAGAAAAAAGCATTAGGTAGTGATGGGGCTAATTAGAGGGCTGGTGGTTGGCTTAACAAGTAGAGACTGTGCAAAGACAGACTTGAGAATAATTCAAAGCTGAGTGCTGCTACAGAGGAGAAAGCAGCGGGGTGTGAGACTGGCAGTGAGGGAAAGGGGCACCCACCCTATCTTCAGGGTTAGAGGCATGGAGAACATGAAAATGGCTACTTAGGAAGGCCGCAAGACTGGCAGCTTGTAAGGGGACAGCCAGGTGTCTGTGAGCAACCTGAAGAGAAAATTAAGAGAAGAGGGGAATCCTACATGGGATTTTTGTTTAAAAATGTGTAACCATGATTTCTACATGGCTCAGTGGAAAGATTTCAGAGGACTAGAAGGAAAAGATGGGACAAATAGATGTTTAGTGCTTTGAAGCGATTCAACTTTAGGGAACCTGAAATAATAAGGACAAAAGACAGAGGAGTCCTGATGGTCCAAGAGCAAATGGCGGCTCTGGGTCCGGGGCATCATCAGGAAAGTGAAACAACTGAGAAGAGCCTCCACTGTATGGGAAATAGGTAAGTGGTAGGATACACAATCAGTGTATTTAAAGATGTTCATGACAGGCACATGCAAAAGGCAGAATCTAAAACACGAATAGTACTGCATACTTTGTTTTGAAACATGGACAAAATTAGTGGGAACTATTTAAAATATTAGCATTTTGTCTTAGGTTAAACTTGAGGAAACATACTCTTTGTAATGTGTCCTTTCTTTTTGACCTCCCCTCCCTCCCTTCTCATCCCTTCCTCCTCTCCCTCTCCTCTGTCACCCCTCTTCCCCCCCCCTTCCCTCCTTCCCCAGTCCCCCCCCCCCCACCTCGCTCCTTTCTCTTTTATTTGCAACCCTGGAAATCGAAGTCAAGATCTCAAATGTGCCACAAGCTCTCTACCATCCAAATACGTACACATTTTGGTAAAGTTTCCATGTTTCATAAAAACAAACAAACAAACAAACAAAACAAACAAAAAAAACTACTCTTGCTTATAATACTTTTTGACCAGTGCTCTAAGCTACTATTCTTGTCTTTTTTGAGAGGAACTGGGTTTTCCTCATCACTATGTTTCATTACATCTTAGAATGACAAACGTGGTAGCCACACTTTCCCCGGGCCTGTTCTATTTCAAGAACACAGTCACACGTCCCTGCAGATGATCCGGCCTCTGCACGGAGGAGGACCTGCAAATTTGGAAGGAGAAGTGAGGGCCCAGCTCTTGTCCGTGAAGTTGCAGGTGCCTACCTGGCATACTGAGGTCTCAGGATCACACTGGCTGCTGTGTCCATTACACTGACAGGGAACACAGGTTCCTAGGGTTGGTCCAGGAGTTCGGCCACCTGGCTCAGAACGCAACCGGTAAAATCCTGGCGCACAAGTCTAGAAGGAAAGGAAAACAATTAGAATGGCCAGAGTGGCACGCTTGCTTTATCAGTACTGAAGGTCTCCAGCGGTTTTAAAGAAGACTTTGGTCCATGACCCTCCGTGTGTGTATGTGAATTTTGAGAGCACCACTTGCATATTTCTGCTAGGTCCCTCTGTTCTTAGATGCAGGCAGCACCCCTGTAATCAGATTTTAGCAGAGGTAAAGCTTTCTTTTGCAGCTACTACCTTCAGCCTGAGAAGGCCTGGAGGTGTCTGTTCCTTGAGAGGTTTATTTTTAACTAACATTGTCATATGGACTAACAAGGCAACTCCACTGTCCTCAACAGCCAAAAATAGACTTCTCTGTGCTTGATGGCTAGTTAGCAAATGTCCAAAGACTCTTAGCCAAGTAAAATAAAAAAAAAAAAAATTCAAAGGTGCATTATTTGTATCAATATGATTTAAAGATTATAAAAAGAAAAAAATTCAAAATAACAAAATCTCTATGTGTGTTGAGATCATTAGGCCATTCATAAAATTTGTTTTCTCCTGATCTGCATTTTTTCATTTTGCAATAAAAACCCAAAACCAACGGAAAAATGCTGGTGATGCTGACATATGCAAAATCAAGAGTTTCATCTTCATGAAGGCTTTGTTATAGAAATATATCAAAACCATCACTGGATCTCTGAAAAACGGGCCTTGGCATGAGATGAGAGTGCCTTGTATTCTGGGCTCAATGGCCTCGCTCATCAGACGGCGTTTGATTTTTGATTAAGGAGTAGGCGGTAGTTCTCAGATGCCTCTGAGGTTTGTAGAGAGCCTGTTTTACCACCTTGGTTAAGTAGGATTTTCTTTCTTCCCTTAGAAACCTTGCTCTTGCTGATGAGAGAAGGACAGCTCACTAAGTAGGGCAAACATGTTTTACCAAGAACTTCCTAATGCTCGTACATGCTTTTGATCTGGCCTAAGCAGCCCAGGATGAAATATACAGAAGTCCCACAGAAAGAGAAAAAAAAATCAATACTCAGTACTCTCCTGGTGTTTATTTTGATTTGTTGAATGTGTACCTCAATTAAGCACTTAATTAAGAGTCTCTTGGCTTTTATTAGCCTATAAGAAATTCTAATGAGGTTTAACACCTTTCCAACTTTGAGCAAACTAAAGGAAGACTGAGACTGGTAGTCAACAAACAAACAAAAAAACTGAAAAACAAACTTTGCCTCTTTTTGATCTCATGGTGCATACAAATATATATATATATGTATATATAACCCAATTGTAATTGTATTATTGACAATTGAGGTTAATTTTCATCATTGTTACAGCAAAAGTCTAGACATTACAGTTCAAGAATTCACTTAAGCATAACTCAAGGAACAACTCCAGGTATATTTAAAATAGGGAGATGATGCACAGGGACTGTGGTGGCACACAGGTGCAGGGAGGTGGCACACAGGGACTATGGAGATATCACACAGGGGCATGGGAAGAGGGCACATGGCGGGGAGGTGGTGTACAGGGGACTAGGATGGTGGCCCAGGGCCTGGAGAGGTGTCTTAGTGGGAAAAGAACTAATTGCTTAAGAATGAGGGCAGAAGCTTGGATTGGTTGAACTCATGTAAACATGGTGGGTGTGGCAGCCACTTGTAAACACAGACAATGCTGTGAGCTTTGAGCCAGTGAGAAATACTGCTTCAATTTTGTAAGATGGAGTATGATCAAGGAAGACCCATCAACCCTATACCTCCACACTCAAATGTACTCACCTGTATGAGAACATGCGCAAAGAAACCTACACATGCTTCACACACACACACACACACACACACACACACACACACACACACACACCTCTCCTACCCCAAAATGGTGCATGGTGTAGACCAACGGTGCAAGTTGTTACTATGTTGACTTGAATAAACTTGCATTTTATTTACATGGATCTCACACTTAAATATTCTTTTTTTGTTGGTTTATTTGCTCAGGGTCTGTCTGGGTGGTTGTATACTGGATATAGCATGAAAACTATGAATATTGGGAGGAATTTCTAATACCTACTTTATATCCCCCCAAACAAACAAATAAACAAACAAGACTTAGAAGAACAGAGCCAATAAAATGACACGACATTGAGGGAAGTCAGTTCAGTGTCTCAGGTTGCAATATACTGATAATCCTGGGGTGGTTTGTAGTCCATCGGGTGTTGTTTCTTTTCTTTTTTTTTTTTTTTTCTTTTTTTGTTTCTTTTTTTGTTTTTTGTTTTTTTGTTCTTTTGTTTTTTCAAGACAGGGTTTCCCTGTGTAGCTTTGCGCCTTTCCTGGAACTCACTTAGACAATGCTGGCCTTGAACTCACAGAGATCCATCTGGCTCTGCCTCCCGAGTGCTGGGATTAAAGGCGTGTGCCACCACCTGGGCAGGTGTTGTTTCTTATTGCTATGGGTCTTTCTTCGGCTAGCAATAAGCTGCCAACAGTGTCCACAGGCCAAGTTCTACACTGAATTCTGTGAAGAAAGTTTTAGGTCTTTTCTTGTGATTTTTAGCTTTCTGGGGAATTGGGAAACATTCTGATGCTTGGTTCCTCCCCTGGAGATTACAATTGAGTTGGTAAAAAGAAGGGCAGAGAGTTGTGTTAAAATTGCTGGGAAGATGTAAGTAGTGATCAGGGCTGAAGGTCTGAAGCACACTCATCACTCTCTGTTTGCAAAATGTATTTGAAAAGGCTATGTGGGTTCCTTGGGACTGTGCCCTAATACATATGGGAGCTGTGGTTTCAAAGTTAGTCTCTGTGAAGACTGTCGGCCGGCCAGTTATTATCTCTGTGACATGGCTTCCTCATCCCACAAATCAGTAGGTATACTTACTGAGTTGAAATCTAAGGTTTCTTCTTAACAGTTTAATATTGTGCTCTGGTGGGATGTATTTCTTAACAAAGAAAAAGATATTGTTTTTCAATGTGAGAATTGGAGCATCAAAGAGTGTTTAAAACAACATGTCATATTTATTTCTTTTCAGTCTCCTCTGTTCCTGGCTCCCTTAGTATTTATTCTTTCTATTTAAAAAAAAAGCAAGCAAAAAAACAAAACAAAACAAAAAACAAAAAACAAAACAAAACAAAACAAACAAACAAACAAAAAACCCAAAGCAAAACAAAACAAAAAACCTGAAGATGTTTTTAAAATATTAAGTGTTTCTGCCCTCACTGAAAAAAATGGGCAAAATTCAACAGCATAAAAAATCTTCAATTAGGGCAGAAAAAGAGCTACTTTTTTGTTTGTTTGTTTGTTTGTTTTTTCAAGACAGGGTAGCTTTGTGCCTTTCCTGGATCTCGCTCTGTAGACCAGGTTGGCCTGAAACTCACAAAGGTCCACCTGCCTCTGCCTCCCGAGTGCTGGGATTAAAGGTGTGAGCCACCACCACCCACCTTAAGAGCTACTTTTAAATTTTCTTTTTAAAAAAGTTTGGAACCTGATGAAGAAGTTAAGGAAAGCAAATAATCTTCAAACCTCATTTTGTTAGATCTTCCCCCCCACACACACCCTGTAGTTCAAACTTCCAAAAATTCTCTTCCCATGTCCTGAAATTAGACAAAGCTCAATTTTCTTCTGTTCTCTTCTCATCTTTCCTTTCATAATATGACATCTCTCCAAAACATTAGAATCAAATTTGTCCAAAAATATGGGGCAGTAGGGAGAGCGAGGTGAGTTAAAGGAGAGCAGTGACCCAATATATCTCAGAGTGTGCAACACAGTCCTCTCTCTTCCAAGACAATGGCAGTAGCCAAGTGCTCAACACAGTCCTCTTCTCTGAAATAATGGAAGTAGCCAAGTGCAGGAGCCAGTGAAGACATTCTGCCCCTATCTCTTAATGGGCATTGCACCCAGGCAAACATGACTTGATTGTTTTCTTCTGACACTTTCTACATTTTATTGCACATAGTACTTTTGAGTACTGCAGGCCTCAGTTTCCTGGCCTGAAACACATGGATCTTTTATATCATGATATTTGAATATAAGTTAATGTACATTTTTGGAAACAAGTTTATCTCAGTTCAAATCACAGCTTTGCTCCTGCATAGCTGTGTAATGGTGGGCGAGTTCTTTTACCTGTCTGGGCCTTGGTTTTCCCACTGGCAATATGGAGATCATAAATAATACTGTGGCAATGGTATAAGGATGCCATTAAATGTGTTTGAGATTGTACAGGATAGAGTAAGTATGAAACAAATTAAGTTTTATTATAGCGATGTTGTGAGGATCATTTAATCAATGCATTTAATGCTTTCCATAAAATTAACATAAGTGCCCTGTCCTTGATAAGATTTAGATGTAGTTGCTAAGAATAAACTAAAAATAAAGGCAGCCATGATTGCTCTAAGTTTATCAAGGAAAAAAAATGCCAACACACATCATCTATCCATATCATGTCCCTTAATATTTGGAGGTCCAACCATGTGTCATAAAACAACCCTTTAGTCAGCTACATGCCACATCTATAATAATGGCCTCACAGGTTACTTTGAGCAGGAACAGAACAGTCATCTTGCTGTGTGTACAAGCATGTCATGATGTTTGCATAGGGATGGAATTCCCTAGTGACAGAGTTCTCAGACATGTTCCCATCATTAAGGAGGACTTGGCTGCATGAAAACAGTCTTTGGGTCTCTCTCTCACATGCCATGGTACCAAAGTAACAAATGAGGCTTGCATATGGAAGGGGCCAAGTCTTTCCACACTATGAATTTGAGGTTTTATGACTTTCTAGTAAGTATACATTGGGAACTTAAAATTTACTTTGCTCAACCTGATAGGTTCTGATTGATACAATCAAACACCTGTCCAGCCATCTCCGATTCAGAAACTTCACTAAAATAAGGCCTGGAAAGAAGGGTTCAGAGACCAGAACTATCAAAATATCAACTAGACATCATGATCAAACTTCTGATCTTTGTGTTGTCATTGCAGAGTGTCATATACACAATGCTGAAAAGTCATCTGTCTTGAGCTGAATTTAGGTTTAAGTAATAATCTTATCCTAAGTTCATCTGGGAAAAAAGGCTAATTAAGGTGGTTCTGTAAACAAGTATAATGCAGAGAGAGAACCTTTCGTTTGACTTTTAAAATAAATCTAACTCCCATTTTCAATCATAAACCACAATAATTAGGTATTTAAAGGGCAGGAAATTGAGAAGAACAGAGCAATAGTGTCCCCGCCACTCCAGGCAAAGGTGTAATATCTTTATAACTGGCTATATTTTAAATGATAGTACTTGACTCTGTCTTAATGCAATCTCCTTTTGTCTAAAAATATGAAATGAATAGCTCATCAATGTAAATATCTGTCGAATTCAACACAGTTGGTGAAGATGTAGAGGAATCATTTTGTGTATTTGTAACCCAAAGCATATGCTACTGGAATGCGGTGGATTATTTCAAAACCATCCTTAGCTCTTGCTTTGACGATTAGATTTTATGCCTGGGTAATTACACTTTAGAGTCAAAATGAATTATAAATAAGATGTATAATGGATTAGAGGCAATGGGATGTGGAGAACATGTCAGGTGTCTTATTATGAGAGATAAGCTTTTATCTCTATAATCTCTCCACTAAATCCTCACTGTGAACAATGCCTATAAATAGGAGCCTGAGAGGGGCTTATAGGACACAGACAAAGCTGTGGGTTCACACGCTTGTGTGAACACATTCTAGGTTTTTCTTAGTTTTCCTTAGTGCACATAGCAAAGCACATATTGACAAATTAATGAATAAGTAAGTAAATGTAGTTAGGAAAGAAATAGCATATGTAAGGAACAATAGAAATTTGATCTCATTTGCTTATTTTGTGCTGATTCATATTTTCAGATAATGATAGATGATAAAAATCAACATTAAAGTGTGTTTTACTCATTTTTAAAACCTCTAAATCACAATATGAATCATTGGACATGAAGTATGTGGAGGTATGTACATTGTACTGAAATAATTTCATGATTTTCCAATACTTTATATGGAAAAATAAAGAGAATCATATTAAATAAATGGAGAGAAATGGAGACATAATATCTTTCTTCTCAAGAACCTGAAGGTCAAGCTTGACTCTGAATATGTTCTATTGGAAAATTGCATTACTGAGTCAGAACTTTCAGAATGCCCACCTTATAGCTTAGATAACTATATAACGGTAACTATATATAATAATAATGAGGTCTGTGGCAGTTAAGGGATCTGGCCAAGGTCACCCAGTTTTCCAGCAATGCAGTCACACAATGAAACAGAATTCCATCTCTTCAGAAAACTCTAAAGTTCTCTCTGTTCTGTGCGCTCTTACTTTTCATGCTCACTAAATTTTAGCCCATTTTGTGTGTGCACATTGTCTCGATTTCCAGCCATATACTGTCTATGTTTGGAAGGGGTACATGGATAAGTGTAATAGTTTGTAGTGTGTAAAAATAGATGTGTGAGGGAACGGTTACTTAATAACGAGATGGGTTATTTGATTACTTATAATATCAAAGTGGCATTTCACAATGAATAGCACCTTTGGAGCAGGTAATGGAGCTGCTTCAAGGCATTTATTTCAGTCACCCTATGCAGTTGTTCTTTGAAAAGTGTAGAGCCATACAGTGATGGCTAAGCTGAACAGCACTGAGTTTACAATAGAATTTTCCTTCCATGAATTTTCTCTTATATGAATCCTTGAGGTGGCTCTCTGTAAAATCCTGCAGGACAGCCATAAACCAGCAAAAGTGCCTGAAGTGGTGGAGTGAGGTACGCGTCACAACATCAGATTTCTATGGTTATTCACATATGCTAGCCCATCTTTAGGAAACATGTATTTGATATTTTAACTACATTTATTTATTTATTCATTAATTTGTCTGTGTGTGCTTTGGTATGTGCATACCAGCATGAAAGCATGGAGGTCATAGGGCAACCTGAGGCAGTCTGTTCTTTCCTTTCACCACTTGGGTCCTGGGAACTTAAGGAAGTCAGGTTGTGAGGCTTGGCATCCAGGGCCTTTGCCTGCAAAGGCATCTCACCAGTCCATAGTCAGTATTTTCAACTTGTATTTTAACTTTGACCTGGAATCATGCATGCCATTTTCAACAAAACTTGCAAGATCCCATTTACAAAGTAAGCAGACTAAACTATATGAATTAAAAATATCAGTACATGGGCATTTAATTACTACATGTGCCATAGCATCAACTCTAACAAGTAACACTGACTACAAAACGATAATATGTGTGTTAGGTTCATAGTTCATAGAATCCTCATAAGATTCCTAAGTGGTAGGAGGAGGAGAGACCAATGATATCCAGCCACCATGCAAAGGGCACTAATTAATGTGACTAATGAGACAGAATTTGGAATGCAGCAGATCCCAGAAAAGTCTTTAAGGCCAGGAATTAAACTAGGTCTCTACAGAAGGCCAGATGTGGAAGACCAGATGTGGTACCATTAGTTACTCAGGGACTTGAGTGTTTATTGTGTCCAGTTTAAAGAGGTTTAAAAGCCTGTGTAACGTCTTAGCCCTAAAACATGATAAGGTTTAGGTGCAAATTCAGTTCAGTTTCTCATCTTTCCCAACTTCCCAATATTGTAGCATTCCTTTTAGGAGTTAATATTTATAGAAATTGATTAGCCTGCCAGAAGGTATTCAAAGGAATATCCTATCAATGAAAAAAGGAAATAGTTTTAAAATTGTAATGACTGAATGATAATTGCATCGTTGGAAGAAATTTATGTCCTTTTGAGAAGACTATGTTCAATGTAACAGCCTGCTATTTAGTGCATAAATTTTGTCTGTTCTATATAAAAACACTCTCAAAACAGATATAATCATATATTATAATCACTGTAGTTTAAATGCCTCTAACTGCTCAGCAATGGTGCCAAGAAGATAGATGAGTTATAACAGACCAGCCTTTTGAAACATTCTCATCCCCTGACTGTTACATATCTATACAAATCTCTTCATTTTTATCGGACATTTCCTTTCAATTGTGATTCTTTCCAGGATAACAATAACATTATTATGTTGCCTCTGTGTCTCATACTGTGCATGAAAGATCAAATAAATAGGCTAAGAGTACACTTGGAAGTCAAGTGCAAAGATAGTTTTGGAAGACTCCCATTTGCCTTTTGGAAAAGAGCTAAGCTTAAGCAAGTTAGTAGTTGCTGGCTTACCTCACAGGACAATCCCGAATATCCTGGAGGGCAGTTGCATCTTTCTATCAAGTGTGCTGGTGGGCTTACTGTGGTTGCATGTCCTGGTTCAGCTACTTCCATAGAGATTTCAGAAATGCTAGAAACAGAGAGCAGAGTCCATGATCACATAGCCACATACAACCTCTCAGAATGGCTTAAGTCTTAAAGTAGAATGTGATCAGATTTCTGCCAGTCACAGGTAAATTCTTTTGATTACTCATTTTCAGTGAACCAAGATACATACATTTATCAAGGTAACATGATATTATGCATTGTAGAAAGGGGCCATCAAACTAATAACTACATTTTTTTTTGAAGCTCCTTAAATTCCAGGAGCTCAGTTGCCACATCTGATTACTATATTTTTATTTCCTCTAAGTCTGAGATTATGTATTAGGAAAATATCCACATAAATCCTAAGGAGTTTAGTAAATTGGATGTCTGCTGTCCTGTTGAGAAGTTATTATAAAGATTTTTACCCCCTAGTTTTTAAAATGAGAGTAGCTTCATGCAGACATGGCCAATTAATTAGACATTTATATTCTTTCAACCAGGCAACCCAAGGTCACTCTCTCTTAGAATGTCTCCAGTAGTCAGAAGTGAAATTGCTTTTAATTTACTACTTTTTCCCCTCTGGAGCCTCTGTGTGTCCTTTCAAGAACTTTAGAAAGCCTCTTAGAAAACAATGCAGACCATGAGCTAACCCTGATCTTTAAGAGGATAAAGAGCTTTCCAAATTAATATTTTATTAGCTTTATTAGGTAAATCCTTCAAGTGACTTAATTCACCTTTCCTATTGGTGAGAAAGAAAAAAAAATATATTCCCAGTGAATCCACTAATACCTTTTTCATTAATTTGAAATTATGCATTAAGATATATATGCAGTCCATAAACCCAGACTATTTCATGACTGACTAACTGCAACATGCAAATATTCTACAAATAAACTTTTAAGTGAGAAACTGGGTAGTTTTGCCTCAATAAAAGGCACCTCCAACAGCTTCAGGAGGTTGGATCAGAAACTTTATAACAAGCATAAGGTAAGCTTTATTGAATTATGAGTGCTCGTGCTTGCTGGTTTCACTAGCATTTTGGTCTGTAGACTTGGGAGCCTTTATGAAACCAATTTTGTGCTAAAATTCTGGCTTTGCTTTTTTCTCCTTAGAGTAGCGTAGTGGTAGTGAGCTGTAAATAGCCACTCCTCTTTGACAAGACAGCCTTTATTGCTCTGCTCTCCCTGGACTCCCAAGAGGAAGACTGGTTGCTTGTTTGAGCAGCCTTCTCTCCACTGAAGCCCCGTGCTGCTCCACCACTACTCTGACGCGATACACACATCATCTTGCCTTCATTCTCTTGGACATGCATGTGTATGAGAGAGCAATGTTTGAAAATCTGGGTACTATTGAATGATGGCAACAATAGCTAGTTCTGCCATAAATAATGTTTCTCAGGTGATCAGAGGAGTTCACATGTGGGTGAAAGGTTGGAGAAGTGAGATGCGCGGAAGTGTAATGGCTTTGCTTGTGTCTGGATATGGATTCCATTGAAATGAGTACTAAAGTCTAGAAGTTACTTCCTTTCAACTACACATGTGACTCTTAATCTCTGTTTTGGACACCGCTATGGTTCCTGTAACAATAAAGATGCTGTATTATGTCTTATTGAAGTTTGGGGGCATTTTAAAGTTTTTAAACTTTTGCCAGGATTCCACTGTTTTCCATAATCAAGTAAGGTGATTTTTCTGCCTTACTTGTTTTCTTGGCAAGCTCACAACTCAAGTTTTGATAGGGCTTGGAAAAAGTATGTATAGTGAAAAATGAAGGCAACACTGGTTCCTTCAGTTACACTAGCAGAATGTTCTATGAACTGCCAAGCTTTCAGTATGCTCTAATATACAAACCTACCTTGGCTTCTATGACTAGTGTACATTTGCTATTCTAAGATAATTAACAATACAGGTGACAGTGTGTTTTTTTTATTCATGTTTTTATTTTTATGACAAAGAAACCAAAGGAATAAAATTGAGAAAGTGAATTTTGGTTCATGATTAACTCCTTCACTGAAAGCTCCTTCATCAATGATGTGAACAACACGAATCTTCTATTAGACAAAAATGAGTTCTCTGGGAGATTGTATGTATGTTTAGCACTATATAAATATCTGAAATACAGACATTTTTAGATCCATTAGTTTGACTATGAGAGGCTTCCTCTTTTTTAAAAATTTTCTCTGGCTTGATACATTCATTTGTCCTAACACTCTTTTACAAACAAGCATTGACTCCATGTTTCTCCAGAAGATGAAAGAATAGAGCATGTAAAAGAGACACCGAGTTACTAAGTAAATTCAACACAATGTTCGGCCTCTGCAGTAAGAAGTTAACTTTATCTTTGTGAGTTCTCATTTAATTTCACTGCATGATCCTTCCACTAGTGAAGATGTCTCCTGGACCCTCCATTGCTCTACATTATTCTACATTATTTTATTCTATTTTCTCTCTCCAATTACCACTTCTAGCACAGTCTATAAACATGCTTACCTATTTTTCAAATGAGACAAACATCCCTTGACTTTTGTCATTGGGTCTTTCCTTCATTTTATAGTAAGAGTCATGGAAAACAATCGTTCCCACTTTCAATATGAGGATCTTTGTGTCTCTTTCATTCTTTAAAACTTTGAGACAATTTCTGCCCAAAGGCCTCAGCAAAAGTTGGTATTGGAAAAAGCACCAGTATGGTCCCAAGGAGGTTTTCAATGATGGTTGCATGAATTGGCCTCTGACTCACATGGAAACACTGAATAGGCTCTCTAGGGAGTTTCAGTTCGGCTTCCATGATGTCCCCTGCTATTCTAATTCATCTGTTTACCTTTTTTTCACTATGATTTTCCATCATCTTACCTCATGATATCTAGTGTTAAGGAACACACAGGTTACACCGGCATGGACAAATAAGAATGCTCAAGGATGGAGGAGACTGGACTAACTTGGCCTTGACTACTCACCTTCATGTTTCAAGGTCAATTTTCTCAATAATCTTACAACGTTACAGTTGATTATATGTGACCAATATATGTACTATCCTGAACTTTTGCCTGGTGCATTAAATTCACCATGACTAATAAAGTAAGGATATTGTTCTTATTTATTTTGGGGGTAAATTATGGTATCTTCTATCAAGTGACTGGACACATCCTTTCATTTATCTTCTAGCATCTCAGTCCCAAATTAGCCACTTGTTGATTTCTTGTCTGTTGTCTTCCTGAACAGCCCTGTGGTAGACCCTAGGACAAGAACTTAACTTGAATATTTTCTATTATACTTTACCGGCTTTGCCTCACGACATTTCCATAAGTAGCCTTGATAAGAATATAGTGAATGTCATAGAGTATATCCAAGAAGTCTTCACGGGTCACAGTTCTGCTGATTCGAGGATCATCACCATAATATTTCCATTCTTTCTGCAAATAACAAAAAAGCCCTTTGTCATAAAACTGAATGAAAAAAGCATTAGTATTTTTGCCCCAAACAACGACCAAATTTACCTCTGTCATTTCAATCTCATGCCTTGTCAACTGGCCAATGAGAGGGGCAGCCATGTGCCTGGTGATAATTCTAGCGTGAGTAGGAGTCCCACCACGAATGATAACTTGAGGTTTGTATGTTGAGAAGCCTGTCTCATCCCGAGCCTCAAAGTAGATTGCATACTTCAGTTTGCCCCCATAGGCCAGCAACTGAAAAAAAAAATAGAAGAAAAATTGACGATTTAGGTAAACCCCCAAATGACCTGACTCCTAAACCTTGTTTAACCTTGTTTGGTTGTAAATTCAGAGTTATTTTTACCTTTTTTCCTTCAAATTGTTCTGGAAGTTTCCAGTAAAAAGGTTCCAAATGGAGATCTTGCCTGACTTCATCCATCTTTGCAACAATCTCTGGGTGCTGGAAAGCAATGCCTTTGGTAGTTGTATGCTGCAGGGCCTCATCCACCAGAGGCAGGATGGTCTGCTCATCACTCAGAGTCACCTGCCAAGGATCAAGTTTCAGCAGGAAGATAAATAGGAATATGATGCATTTTTTTAAAGCTAAGTATGGAGACAGGCCTATACGTGTTCTTGCCCCTATTTTGATGAGATGTCACAAGAAAAAGAAATGAGTCATGGTGGGTGAGGACAGAAGTAAAAAAATGCTTTAATAATAAAACTCAATCTCTGAAAATTGAAATATTTTTTCATTAATAAAAGTTGAAATTAAATTATAGAGAGGTAAAAGGAAATTAAAGTGAAAATAAGCATAATCCCAAATGCAAGCAATGGATAGTTTCCTACAGCTATTTGGAAGACATGCAACAGGTCGAGGTTTTCAGGGCTGCGTTAATGTCAACAATCACATTCCGGCACCTCCTTCCTCAGTATATAGCTGCTTCCCAAGCCAGAACACCATGCCTCCCTGGCAATGGTTCCTGTTTCCACTTGCCATCTACTTTCCAGAGTAATTGAACAATCTTCTAGGAAGAATTATAAAGAAGCATTTATGCCAACTGTCTAATGGTACATAGAGCCTTTACCATTTCTGAATGCACACGGGAACAAGGTTACTTAAATGTTTTGCCATTTCCTACTACCCCTCAGGGCCTGACTAAAAGATTCCTGCAGGAATGAACATTATACCATTACATGGCTCAGTGGATTCTTACTCACCCACATACGGATCAGACCCTTTGCTTCAGAGCACTGACTAGTAACTCCAAAGCAATAGCAGCTGCTGCAGCCAAGTGGGTTTTTGGCATCAAGTCCAAATTTGCCAGGCCGGCACCTGTCACAGTGGACGCCTTCCACATTCACCTGAAGAAAGAAGAGGTCCTTCAGGATTCATTATAATATTACAGGAGAAATCTACTTAAGAACAAGGAATAGTGACACATTTCTTTTTCATTTAGTAAAATAAAACATGTGAATGAAGGATATGAGACTTATACCTCAAATGGTATTTATAGCTCACATCCCTGTCTGGATTTCTTGGGACTTTAAAAGGTACTTGATTCCTAAATGCACCTGCTACTAAGGGTGCTGTATACTGTTGCTGAAGCCTAACAGTGTTTTTCTTATGACTCTGCTGCAATAAGAATTTCAAAATTAAAAAAAAAAATGATTTCCAGCTAAGAAAAATGTCAGAAAACTAGAATGCAACATTTATGTATTTACTCTAATATTATACAATTGCCATAATATAATGCATATGCAACATGCAGCAAATATAACATATGACCATAATATAGTGTGTATGTGTGGAGCACGATAATCTGCTTAGCTAGTCCCTTTGTGCAGAGGCTATTGTTTTCTGAAATTCAAGGCTGTTAGCTTACCAGATTTCAATATGCCATTTCCTCTGGCTTTTTTTGCATAGACTTTGTCTTGAAAAGCTATCTGTGACACTGTTTTAACCACACTTTTCCTGGGAATGATTTTTTTCCAGGAATATATAAAAGACAAAAAATATCTCTCTTATCCATTTTAATTGGCTGTTTTTCTACATCACTTAGCAGTATTAATGAGGACTGAAATTGCACATAGTTAGCCACAGTTTGTTATGTCAGCCTTCATATGTGATGGAATTTTACTGAATTTCCATAGCAGTAAATATGCTAAAGTGTTCGAGGCTGCAGATTAACTGCAGGAGACATCATGGTTTGTGATAAGCTTGGTTGTCAGCTGTGGTTTCTCTCTGACTGTGCCTGAAAGTCCTCGCTGCCCACTCCACAGCCATTTATTTACGCAAAGAGAACAGAGAAGAAAAATAACGCCACTCACTGTAGACATTATACCCTGTGTCCTGACTGGAAATGAGGTTGGGTTTGGGTTGAAAGAAAGTTCTCGAAAAGTGGAGCATATGCCAATGATCACGCATCAAGGAAATCTGTGTCTGGCCATGATTGTTTGTGTTGCTTAATGAAGCAAAGAATAGCGAACGGTGAATGAAGGTAAAACTAAGCAACGGAATCCACAGCGAATGCGTCCTTTCCTTGTACCCTGTCGGCTATTCATACCTTACAGGTGCACTGCCCCGTTTGATCGCTGCAGGAGCATTTTCCAGTCTCTGCATCACAGGTGGTGGCATCTGTCCCTGGCAGGAAGCATTCACAGACACTGCAGTGAGGGTAGTTCCAGTGACCTCGGTTGCACTCTGAGCATCTCATACCAGAGAATTTGGGACGGCAGTTGCACTGGCCTGTGTTTATATTGCACTGTGAATCCAAGGACCCCACCGTGCTGCAGTTGCAAGCCTGTGGCAGGGAGAAAGACAACAACTGTTGACAAACTGCAGAGGAAATACCTTAGATTTTAATCTTAACGTGGCTATTCCACTATGCACGTATGAACCATGTCTCTATTATACGCTTTGTAATGGTGGAGTTTAGTCCTTTGGGACCCATGGGTGAACATAGCATTTAAAAGCTTCCTGCATGTAGGAAAATGTATGGTCATCTGGAAACCACAGTGCTATGTGATAAGAAAGAAAATGTAGGGTTTTTTGCTTTATTGTTTCATTTTATTCTAAGTTATTTTAAATAACGTCGCTTATTTCATGTGTCCTCCCATGTGTGTATATGTGTGTATGTGTGCATGCGTGCTTGCAAGTGTGTATGCACGTTTCCATAGGGGCATATGGAAGTAGAGGTCACCCTCAAGTGTCCTTCATCAGGTTCTATCCACTTTGTTTTTTGAGACACTGTCTCTTATAGGAGCTTATGGACTCACATTATCTATCTCTGTGGGTTCAGGGGATCAAGGGTAGAGCCTCATGCTTGTTCGGCAAGTGCATTGAAGACGCTACCTCCTCAGCCCTGATAGCAAACTAGTTTTCTATCTCTTCATTGCTGTGCAAGGGAGAGGCTGTAGGAGGAATTACCTACAAGAGCCTTTTTAGACAGAGTGAGATGGCTCAGTGGGTAGAGACTGGTGCTAGTGTTCAGGCCTAATGACCTGATCCTACAAGGTGACAAGAGAGAACTGACTCCAGAGAGTTGCCCTGACCTCCATGCTCCTGTGACGGCACATGTGTGCCTGTGTGTATGCACACACACACACACTTAAAAAGAATCTTTGAATAGTTACTTTAAACCAGTGATAATGAACTGTGGCTATTACTATATTATCAGCATGGTTTCTTTCTTTCTTTCTGTTTTTTTTAGGGGGGGGGGCTGGCTTTCAATTTCCATTTATTTAATTACACTAAGCATAACATTAAATAAGAACAAAAGGTATACACAGACCAAACAAACAAACAAAAAAAAAAAACCAAACAAACTCTTTTCTATTGTATTCCTTCCTTCTGAATAAAGGAGGAATTGAATTTAATTAAAAATTTAAATATAAACATGTTATTGAGAGTTGATTATGTGCCTGGAACTATATGAACATTCTACACACACACACACACACACACACACACACACACACACACACACACACAAGAAAGAGGGAGAGAGGAAGGGAGGGAGGGAGGGAAGGAGAATTTCAATGAAAGATGGATTCTTAGGTATTTGTTCAAGTCTTCTGGGATAAGGTAGCAGTGTGGATGTTTAATAAAGAATCTAAATGACCTACATGGACACAAAGAAGATGGAGAGACACCCATCAGAGACTGCCACAGCTATTAATAGAACTCAGTTCCAAAAAACAGACTTAGATTTAAGTATTTTCTCAACTCTTTGATCTGGTTGTTTCCTTTTAGTCTCCTTTAAACACACACAAACATTGCATTTTACAACCAGAACAATCCAGGAAAAGGTGGGACCTATGTCATGTGTTAGCTAACACTTGAATGTAGAGCAATTAGGTGCCCAGATCTATGCTTCACTTACACCTACCACTTATTAGCCATTTATCCTGAGTCAGGTTATTTCACCTCTGATTGCATCTGCATTCCCCATCCTTAAAAAGAAATGATACATAGCCGGGCGGTGGTGGCGCACGCCTTTAATCCCAGCACTTGGGAGGCAGAGCCAGGTGGATCTCTGTGAGTTTGAGGCCAACTTGGGCTGCCAAGTGAGCTCCAGAAAAGACGCAAAGCTACACAGAGAAACCCTGTCCCAAAAAACCAAAAAAAAAAAAAAAAAAGAAAGAAAGAAATGATACAGTGACCACCTCATACAGGTGCTGTGAGAAGCAGACACAATAGATGACATGCATGTTCCATGGAATTAGTTTCATGTTATTATTTCACAGATAATGAAAAAGAGGCTATAAGAGGTTTTCAAACTTGCACAGTCACAGTTAAAGTGGCAGGACAGGGTCTGAACATTTATGTTCTTCAGGAGGATACAGGTTAGTAAGAAAGAGAAAGCCAGATGCACCTTTCCTTAATTTAGAAATGGGATGTATGGATATTTAAGACTGTCTGATGTTAAAGCAAGGGATGGGTTTCCAACTCAACAGGGTACTTCTGGAGGGGGAGATGGAGCAAGAAGGGGGTTTCTGATAGAGTTTCTAAGACATAGATAACTCATGACCACGTCTGTGATGGCTAATCTTGATTGTCAAGATTAGTAGATTATATCTTGAATCAACTGAAACCAAAATCTAGGCTCTTCCTTGAGGGATTTTCTTAGATTATTTGAGTGAAGAAGACCCACCTTACATCATGGCTATGGGCCTTCTTGCAGCCCACCTAAAAGGGCATAGATGATAGAAGCCTTGTTCTTTGCCTGCTTGACCTCATTCTTGCTGGCAACTTCACCTGTCCTGCTGCTGACTCATTACTTTGCTGGTATTAAAAACAGCTTTGTTGGCATTCCAAAGCAGACTGAAGATCAGCAGTTTTCCAGGAATCCTCCAGGACTCCAGTGCCTGACTAGGACTGCACAGACATCCAGCCTCATGGACTGAGCAACCAAAGGATTCTCTGTTTTCCATTGTGAGACAATCATTCTTTAGATGACCTGGACTAAATCTTGTAAGACAATCTAATGTATTCCCTTTATTTTGAGCTGAGGATCGAACCCAGGGCCTTGCACTTGCTAGGTAAGCGCTCTACCACTAAGATAAATCCTCAACCGTAAATTCCCTTTTAATATATACATATACTCATATTCACCCTGCTATTTCTGTTCCTTTAGAGAACCCTGATTAATACAATGACCATCACGTAACTCACTTAAAGAATAGCAGATGGAGACTGAGCTTTCAGAATCAGAATGATCTAGTAAATCATTGAAAAATTTTCTTTGCCAATTTCACTGAGTATGTGTGGACTCATTTAAATAAAATAGAAAGAAAATAATGATATGGTGTGGAAACTATAACCATAGGATAGATTTTTTAAAGGATCCAAAAAGCATCGTTATTTTTAGATGACAAAAAGTATATAAAATGTCTTCTAGCCAGTTTGCTGTCTACAATCAAATAACTAGCTCTTAAGGATTGCTGACAGTACAAATAGACTTTGGAATGGTTCCAGATCAGGAAGTTTATTTGAGAAATTACAGTGGGAATACAGGAGACAACTAACTGTGTGTTTAGATAGCACTCTACCCAACATCAAACTTAAATTATAATTGGACATAATGTTTGTTTAGCAACAGAAGATTTATTCACCTTCCCTCTGCTAGTGAAGGATGGCAGGCTTGGTATTCTACCGCAATGACAGCTCAGAGGATGTGTGTGCACACACCTCAGCATGGAGCAATTCTCCATGGCAAAAAGGAAAAGACTCTCTCAGTCTCAAATCACTGTTGCCTTAAATTATCCTCACCCAAGTTTTTAAATAGCAGAACGTATGCTCGTAAGTAAATAATGTCTAAAAGCCACATGATTTTTATAAACCCTTCTGATAGCAAAATGTGCAGTTACTCAGAAATTGAGGTTGTTTTAAACAATAGTTCAAAGTAATAAAATTGAATTGAGACTTCAAGCAATATGATGTTTATTCAGTGACCAGTAAAAGAATACGCCCCAAATAACTTTCATAGACATTAAGCCATATCCCTGATTGATGTATACACTGACTATAAAGAATCAGCTTTAATTTCAAGAATTTCATTAAAATTTGGCCCCATTGTAAGCTTTGTGGATAGAATGCACTACTATGACTTTTATTTTTCTTAAAATAATTCTAAGTGACTTTAAAATGCAAATAATAATAATAATGATAATAACAATCAATTAGAAACATAGAGCACTGTTTACACTCAACAAAAACTTACAAATTCTTGAAAAATATTGCTTTTCAAAATGTAGCACGATGGAATGTCAAACTTAATAGTATGAGAAATAATAAAAAAAAATGAGTGTCTTGTCTAGTGTTTATGCTTTCTAGTCACATATTGGACCTCGGTCTGAACTTCCTTAAACACTTATCAATACTTAAATTCTTTTTGAGGTCAGTGTATTCTAGGCCAGTATTCACCTAATTTTAAATTTTGATGAATTCTCTGAGAATTTTGTAAAATGTATTTTGATTATGTTCACTCTTAACTCTTTCTGGTAACTCCACCCAGATCCATCCCCAGCTTTCTACACCCTCCTACTATGTGTTCTCTTTTTAGATTTTTAAGTAACCCATCAGCTCCAATTTGTGCTGACAATGTACTCCTGATGTGGACCAGTCACCAGAGCATGGATGCCCTATGTATGAGGAGCTATACCTTAAATAAAACTGGCTCTTCCTCCCCTAGAAGCCATCAACTGTCCATATCTCCTCACTTGGAGGTGGGAGCTCATGAACCCCTTCTCTTTTATCTCATGTAAAGATGGTTCACATCTACTCAGTCAAAAACACAGTCTACTATCTACACAGGACAATGTCATGGGGCTAAAGAGGCCACACTTTGTTGCCAAATTTCAGTCTTTTTAGACTCAGGGTGGCTGATTGGAAGGACTGTCACCACCTTTTAAAAGGCCTTCATTAACGCTTTAAATCCAGTAGGTGCAGTTGACTCTCATGTTACCTGGACCTGTTACATTTCACATACACACACCAAAATACCTACTTATTTTTAAACATTACATCTGTGTTTAAATGATTAAACCACAAAAGCAAAAAAAAAAAATCCCAGAAAACAACAAAAATTGTTTTTAGATATTGGATAATGAAGTACACAACTATTATTTCTGAAAAAAGAGAAAGAAAGGAGGCTGTGAGTGGAGGCAACTTCTAGGCTGTAACACTAGAGAGAAATGTAAAACAAAGGCCCAGCAAGGAGCCGAGCTGAGAGACAATGATGCTTGTTTTGAAAATCTGAAGAAGAAGCTGAATTTACAGGAGCAAACACCATATGCTCAGAATGGGAGTTTTACTGTGAGACATCTAGAGACAAGCAGGGGAATGGTTGAGACTTTGGCTGAATTTTAATGTGCACAGGGGAGCAATGATACTCTGTGGTGAGGGAAAGTAAAGCATTGAAGATATCTAGGATGAAACATCTCTAGACCTCATGGAAACCTTAGATTGTATAATCGTTCCAATTATAAGATGGGAGAAATTCAACAATGAACTGGTTATCAGAAAGGTCAGAGGGAAGCTCACTCACCCTAGATTTAAGGTTTTTTTTTTCACCTTCCCTATGAAAACATAAATTCAAGCTTCACAAGGGTCCAAATGATCAGTGAATAAACAGTGTAAAGGAATACCACAAAGTATACCATGTATTTTATCTAAAGCCCCCCCCCCAAAAAAAAAAAATACTGTCGATGAGAAATAAAGCTGGAGGGCTTATAATATGAATCATTCCTTGCTAGAAAAACCATGGTAATGAAAACATTGTACTATTCAGACAATTATATAAGAAAACAGAAACGTCCAAAAATCATGAACATGGTAACAACTACTTTAATAAAGGAATCATGTTAATTCAATGGGAAGGGAGTCTTTTCAACAAATGATGTTGGAAAAGTTGGACAGCCATAACAAAGTGAATTTGATTACCTCAAACTAGATAAAAATTAATATTAAATGTAGAATGTGAACCTAAATTTAAGAGCTAAAATTATAAAATTTTATGAAGAAACCACCGGAAAGAAATCTTTAGACTTTGGCCAGCAGATTCTTCCATGGCAAAATATAAGAAATAGGATCCAGAAAAGAAATGAGACAAAACACTTGTTCATACATATGAATATTAGATGAAGATATAAGTAAAAAGCAAGTTATATTCTTGGTCTGTGTGTGTGTGTGTGTGTGTGCAAAAAAGAATGTGCATTTAGAATACACGAAAACCTTTAATAATTATTTTTATTAATAGAAAATATTCTCAGAATGGAAATGTGCAAAAGATTTGTAACAACTTCCTAGTAGAATATACATAGTGGCAAACAACTAGTCTAATAAGCAAACCATTTCCCACCATTGTTTAGCACTAAAGATTGCAAAAGAAAGGCATATATAACCAACTAAGTAATTAAAATTAAAATAGTCAGAATTGTCAGTATTGGCAAAGATGTGGAGTATTATTAAGAGAAATTAAAATTTATGGTTTATGAATATACTGCTGACTTCCACACTAATGCTTATAGCAAAGTTATTAATGAATGTTCCAAACTGCCTATCAAATGTAAACAGATAAACACGTTACAGTAGAGTATACAATGCAATGGTATTAAGCATTAAATAGAACTGCTGATATTTGCCCTATGATGAATAAACTTCAGAAGTGTAACACTGAGTGATGGAAGGTAAATCAAACTCTCTCTCTCCTTGAGTCAAGAAAAAGGAAACAACAGAGAGTATTATCCTATCCTCATAAAGATGAAGAAATCACTAAACTCAACACAGTAGTACCAGGAAGGGTGAAGGGGGCTGATTTCCAAGTGGCACAAGGGTTGGTTAATTTATTACAATTGTTGGCCAAGGCTCACTGCACTTTAAATAAATGACTTTTAATCTCATTTAATTAGTGTTTGACAAAACAACAACAACAAAAACAAAAAAAAACCCCACCAACTAAACAACAAAGAACCAAACAAGCCCTGCACGCCCCCTCCTCTTCTTGAAGTTCCTCCTTTCCCTGTGATTCCTACAGGAATAAGGGTGTGTCCTCTTCTATGTTGTCCAGAATAGAGCCTGGATGTCCTCAGGGCTTCTCCCTTGTTACCTCCAAATCAGTGGGTTCAGATAAGCTTAAGGTGTCTACACCTACAGCCCACACCACAACCTCACTGCAACCACAGGTCCTGGCCTGTGGCCTCTTTCATGAATATTTCCATAGCACTCTTGTGGGTGATTCTTCACTGCTGATGCTAAGAGCCAGTCTTGTTTTGACATTTACTGTGGTCTATCCATAGGGGAAAAGAAGATTTTTCTGACTAACGGTAGTTAATGTGACTCCTCAGATTCCTTTTAATCCCCTCTTGAAAATTAAAACCAAGTTAATTTGGCACAGTTTTAACAGGATAGTGGCAAATTAACTTTTTAGTCCCTTTTATTTCACAGATGAATTTTCTATTATGTTTAAGAATGGGATAGTTATTTGGAGTTTTATTATAGATTTATTTTCCTTTCCTCTCTATTTTGCAGGCATCATGAGCTCAACTAATAAACGTCTCTGCCACAGTGAAGTGGAAAATAATGGCCAGTGTCTTTGAGATCGTTCTTGATAATTCTATGTTATTTTGTGATGTGTGGCATTGGGTTGAAGTGTACAGTTATACAGACCTCGACTGAATGAAAGCTCCATAAGAAAATGATTGGATGACAACAGTGATCCACTTACCTTACAGCCGGTGACAATGCTGTGGCCCCACGTGTTGGGAACACACTCAGAACATCTTTCTCCAATGGTATTGGGAGGGCAAATGCATTGGCCAGTTTTGGGGTCACAATTGTTGCCCAGATGAGAACAGTCACAAGCTTCCCATGGGAAAGAGAGAAAGCAAAGATGAGTCAAAGAAAGGTAAAATTTGATCTAAGATGTTGAATTTTTTTTTTTTTTTTTTAGTTTTTCGAGACAGGGTTTCTCTGTGTTGCTTTGCGCATTTCCTGGAACTTACTAGGTAGCCCAGGCTGGCCTCGAACTCACAAAGATCCGCCTGCCTCTGCCTCCCGAGTGCTGGGATTAAAGGCGTGCGCCACCACCGCCCGGCCAAGATGGTGAATTCTTAATGCCTTGATTTATTCTTTCTATTTTTTTTTTTTTTTTTGATACTATGTTGAAACATCCTTGTCGAGGGAAAGATGTGCATACTTCATTATTCAGACAATAGTACAGTATATTTCACAAAAGTGTAGTGTCAATAAATGTTGTATTTCATTTAGTAATTTCAATTTTTTTAGTTTTTCTAGTTAAATTTCAAGGAGAGGACATCTGTTACCAAATTCTTAACGATTTATTTTCTATCTAAATACTATAAAGTCTGATATTTTTGTTCATGTATTTATTTTATTTATTAATTTTTATAAGCCTTAATTTCCTTAATGAGAAAACTGAGGGGCTGCAATCTCACTGGGGCTGTGGGTTCTTGTATGTTGAGGTCCAGGGAGCTTGGGGTCCTTTAGGGCAGAAAATGGCATTTTGAGGTGGAAGATCCATCTATGGTCTGTTCTGCAGCATCCTCAAAGTTGTAAATCCCTAAGGAACTCAGTATGTTTTCTTTTTCTGTCAGGAGCTCCCTAACTACCTGCAGATGCTGTCAGCAAATGATTTTCCTGTTCAGAGTTCCTTGACTCACTAGAGGCTTGTAGGTCATCAGCTCTTTTATTCTAGCCCCTGAGAAACTACAAAGAGAAGGGGAGGCTGTGTTCATCAGGCTGTTTCCTGCTGAGTAGGGGCTGAGTCAGGTTTCTAGGGTTTAAAAGGGATTTAGGTCACGTTTATTTCATGTATTTATTTCAAGATTATGAATACCTTTCTTTGCTGTAAAAGTTAACCTTTTTCTTTCTGACAATGACTTTGATTTTCAATAAAACCAACAACCCCAACATTTTAAATTCAGTACATCATGTACATAGTTACAAATAACAGTATATTTCAGTTTTATATACATTAAAATAATTCCATTATAAAACTTTCAAAGTAGAGTTATTTCTAATTTCCTTATGATTCGACTTAATACTTTAATTTCAAAGGTTTTTTTTCTCACTATAAATGAATTATAAAAGTATGAATTTCCTACTTATTGTATATTCTCAAAGAGTGTAAGAATTGGGTTTCAGAAGATCTTCAAGCCATGAGAAGTGATGCATGCCTCTTAGTGTGTAGACTTGATCCAACTGGTAAGAATACAGTTAAGCACAGCATTTGGTTTAAAAAAAATATTTCAAGAAAATAAATACTAAATACTTGAATTCAAATTGAAGATCAATGTTGTGGGAAAGCTTTTAATTGGTTATCTGATGGTTAAATCATTTTAATTGAGTCTATTTAGGTATTTGATTAAATTAAATTTTAAGGGGTCATAATTATCATTACTCAAAGTGTTTCATACCAGCTGTGTACGTTTAGAACCATGCCTGACATAGAGTAAGTGTCAAATAAATGCCAGTGGTTATTGTCTTTGCTATTGTTATTGTTTTGGCTAATGCTGTGATGATAGATTTATTTATAGATGACAATTATTAAGAAGAAAAATAGCATTATGTTTAAATTTATGTCCTAAGAAACATGTTGGGATAGTTTGAATCATTGTTTGGAAATAGAAATTCACTATATAAAATTTCAGTGTAATCAAAAGACAGGAAAACTTGAGCAAAATTATTTTTCTCTGTCAAAGCACAATGTATACTACAACTAAAACTATTAATAAAGACAATGGTAAGAAACTCACAATACTGATAGTCAGCCATTACTAAAAGCCGTTATTTACACAGTGAATTCCAACAAATCCTCATGACATAGATACTATTGATAGCCTAAGGTAAAAAAATCAGTTTTTCAGAAAGAAATCATACTGGAGTACTAGATACATATAGGCTATTTGGTGTAAGGAATAATCTTTTCTTGACTTTTTATGAATTAATTAATTAATTCTTAACCCGGTCACATTTTCCCCTCTCTCCCTCTTCTCTTCCTGTTCCCTCCCCCAGTCTTCCCTCTCCCCCACTCATCCATCCCTCCTCCTTGCTCTTCAGAAAAGGGCACGGCTCCCAGGTGTATCAGCAATGCATGTATGAAATTGCAATAAGACTTGGCATCCCTCTCCTATTAAGCCTGGATGAGGCAGTTCAGTAGGAGGAAAGGGTCCTTGACACAAGTAAAAGAATCAGAGAAAGCTCCTGTTCTCACTGTTGGGAGCCCCACAAGAAGACCAAACTACACAACTATAACACGTGTGCAGAGGACCTACTAACTTTTGCTAGTAAAATTCATTAAATATACAATAGACCCTGAGCCGGATAGTTTTTTTGTCAATTTGACACAAGGTAAAACTATTTGGGAAGAGAGAATCTCAACTGAGAAAATGCCTCCAAAAGACTGGGGGGAATTTTCTTGATTGATGATTGATGAGGGTGGGCCCACCTAACTTTGGATGTTGCCATCCCTAGTCTGGTGGTACTCAGTTGTATAGGAAAGCAGGCTGAGCAGGCCATGGGGATCAAACCACTAAGTAATACTTCTCCATGGCCTATGCATCAGTTCCTGCCTCCTGATTCCTGCCTTGAGCTCCTGTCCCAACTTCTCTTAGTCATGGGTGAGACTTATGTATTGTAAGATGAAATAAACCCTTTCTTTTACAAGTTGCTTTTGGTCACGATGTTTTATTACAGCAACAGAATCCCTAACTTAGATAGCTCTGCATTAATTCATATCATGTTAAAATATTAATGAGAATTGCACTTAAAGATCAGAATATTTTTAAGTGGTTCTTTATAATTTTTAGTACTTACAGATATTAGCTTAGAGATCACACAGGTCTTAGGAGATCTCTAACACATCACAAATGACTCAAAATGGCTTTCTTTCTGATGAAAACCATAGGCTTATAATTCAGGATCTGAAAGATGCTGGTACCTTAAATACTTTAAAATATTATTTTGATTCTTGCATGAATTTGCTACAGTAGTCAAAGACAACGTTTTAAAATCTTGCCCTGGTGCTAAAAGCACAATACAGAGGTAATAGCTGTCAGTCAATGAACTTAGTAAACAAAAGCGCAAACCATTTTTGTGGTTGTTGCAATGCCACCAATTCTAAATTAGTGGTATATAAATCAAAGCTAATTTCAATCTTCACTTTAACTCCTAGTGTGCTAACTGACTGATTAATGTCTCTCTCTGTGAGTGTGTGTGTGTGTGTGTGTGTGTGTGTGTGTGTGTATGTGTATGTTTGTGTGTGTGTTTAGTTCATGATCAGTGTGAAATTTCTGGCTGGACATAGGACAAACACTCTTTCAGAGAATCATGTTAGAAACTACAACCTGCACTTTCCTATGAACTATGAAATGTCAAGATCCAACTTGTTTCTCTCTCAGAATGAAAAGCCTTCTAAGGCAGCTTTGAAACAAGCATGGTTTTTTTTTTTTTTGCATCACAAAACAAAACAAAAACCTTCCTCAATTCTTGTGTCCATTATGTGGCAGGAGAAGTGGAGACCTCTTAGTTTGAAAGGGGACTAAGACAACGGTGGCACCAGAAACCCTGAACATTTGGTTTTTCAGCCTGTAGAAGTCATGGGAATGGAGGACACAGACAAAGGGCCCATCTGCATTGGGATCTGCTCATGGTTGCTCAAGATTTGCAAGCATAGTTACATGCACGGCAGAGTTTCCAACTATGCTATTGGTCTGTTATTACAAATTGATATATTCATTACTTTAAATATTCTGCATCACATATTTGTTTTCAACATGCATTTCCTTTAACAGAACAAGCTGTTACAAGAGCCAGGAGTATAAAATCTGAGAATGAATGCATAGGGCATGAGTCTCTTTTACAGACCTGTACAGCCTCCTTCTTGGAAGTTGAAGTAGCCATGGGCACAGCGGTCACATTTCTTCCCTGCTACTCCAGGTTGGCACCAGCACTGCCCACTCTCTTCACAGTCAAATGATTTAGACCCAAAAGAATTACAGTTGCAGGGAACACATCCCCTTCCCAACTGCAGGCCAAAGGTTTCAGGCTGGTGTGGAAAAGAAAAGAAAACGTGTACATCTCAGCAAGTGAGCTCATCCTGAAATAAGAAGCATGAAATCTAGAGAGCAGTTTGCATCGAGGAACCCATGGGTCACCAGGCTGTGTGGTGGCATTGACAACTGTCTATTGTTCAGTGGGTAAATGTTGACAAAGTGAAAAGTATGGTTACGTAGAAATGTCATTAAAAATAATTATCCAAATAGGCACTACATTTTCATTTTATAGTTTCATAAGCCTTTCTATGATCTTCCTTGGTTCTAATAATAATATGAAGTAGATTCTGCATTACCTTGTGGGTTTTAATTTAAAAGTTTTATTCACTTTACTGTTAATATACTAAACTGATTGCTTTCAGATGTTGTGAACTACCTTTGCTTGGCTAAAATGCTCTCAATGTTATTGATCAGCATTCTAGTCATCAAAACTCGTTTGTGAGAAAAGAACAATGCACTAGATTAGAAAGGTAAGGCCAGGCCTTTCGTCCAAGTTTGAAACTGTAGATATGGTATCTACTTGTAACTACATCTCCTTTTAACACAGCCTTATATAATTAGCTGTGAAGACATTCTTGAAATAAATGTTACCAGGCCCAGGGTACCTATGATTAAAAACACTAGTGGATTCAGGAATCATCACTACTACTAGAAAAATGAGAACCATGTGTCATACTTAAAGTATACCACTTTCTTTTATAAATATAAAGTATGTCACATTATTATGGCATTTTAATATGGAAAATTACTCTCCATAATTACTTCTTTGTCAAAATAATTTGTATTTTGGAAAATTAGACTTCATAATTACTTCTTGGTAAAAATTAATCTTGCCATTTATTGGGAATCACCCAAAGAGAAATGAATAAGCTTCATTATATTTTTAATATTATTGTTTGCAGTATTAGAAATAAATTTGAGAAATTAAAATTATAATGAGAATTAGACATAATATGACTAGCTAAGAATAGTTTTATTGTTTAAAATGAACAATGAGTTGATTGAACGTGATAATTGTTAATTTTTACTGCTGGCTTTATTTTAAGTTCTATTTATAATTCAGATTCCATTGTTTTAAAGTAGAAAGTAGGTAAGCATCGACAACAATGAATACTTTTGTAATTAAATTCACACACACACACACACACACACACACACACACACATATATATATATATATTTATATATATAGTAAAATTAAAACAGATTTTACTCATAAAATCATTTCAATGTAAAATCCTTAAGCTTAGAGAATTTATCAGATATTAGAACAATGGCTAAATAACAAGCATGCTCATTACAAATTGTTTATCATAGCATGTAATTATGGTGAGACTGGAACCTTCACTGTTAGAGAAGGTACTGCATAAATTAAATTATAGTATATTCATGCTATCAAATGAGAGGCAATTAAGTAAAATCTATTTTCAAGCGGTTTTAATGAGAGGAATATGTTTATGATCCAACACCACATAAAAATTCTAAAAAGCAGAATACACATTATCTAGACTGTGATTTCAATTACATAATGTACAATGACACATACACACACATCCATCCAAATACACACAAACAGCCACACACACACACACACACACACACACACACACACACACACACACACACACACACGGAAACACTTGGATTCCAAAAGAGTCTAGATGATAATGCATTTCAGGTTTTTTGGGAGCTAAGCAGAAACTTAAATTTTATATACTATGGTTGTGAGTGTATGTTGAGTGTATGATGTACATTTCTAGTGAGAGCATGTGTCCCGTGCAAGTAGAAGAACAGCTTTCTTGAGCTGATTCTCTCCTCCCACTGTGGACTCAAGGTTGGAACTTAGGGCTTCAGGCTTGTACAGCAGATACTTTTACCTCTGAGCCGTCACCCTGGCCCACTAGAATTTAAATTTTTTAAAAATATTTTATTATAGTTGTAAAATTTTCCATTTCTCATTGTGTTTTACCTTTCTTCATATACTAATCCTGACTGCAAAGACAGGAATATACAATCATCTTTATTTTCTGAATTGTCCACATTTAGCAAATATGCATATGTATGTATAGATACACACTTTCCTTTAATGGACAAATCAAACAGATCTAAGATGTATTTCTAAATCACAGTTGTCATCAAAAAAATTCCAAAGTTGATTGCTGTGGATATCGCTCTGTATAAATAAAATGCTGTTTGGCCAGTGGCCAGGCAGGAAGTATAGGTGGGACAAGAGAGAAGAGAATTCTGGGAAGTGGAAGGCTGGGAGGAGAGCTGCTGCCAGCCACCACCATGACAAGAAAGATGTAAGGTACTGGTAAGCCACGAGCCACGTGGCAAAGTATAGATTAATAGAAATGGGTTAATTTAAGATAAAAGAACTAGATAACAAGAACCCTGACACGGCCATACAGTTTATAAGTAATATAAGTCTCTGTGTGCTTACTTGGTTGGGTCTGAGCGACTGTGGGACTGGCCGGTGAGAGAGATTTGTCCTGACTGTGGGCCAGGCAGGAAAACTCTAACTACAGTTGATTATGTAAGGAAATATATAAAACAAACTGTTGCTACAACAGTTTTCTAAACTTTATATATTGTAGTTCAAATAAAGCTACTGAACTTCCTAATAGAATAATAAAATTTTAATAAATTTGGTACTAAAAAATCCATTCCAAATTTCAAAGAAAACCTCTCTAATAAGTAAATCTAAGGAACAAACACTTCTAGTCTGTAATTAGATTCCATGAAAACCCAAATATAAGAAAGAGTTCCCTTCTAGTTCCCATTGGAAGCCTGATGGCTCCTGTCAGTAACTCTCACTTGATGCGGCAACAAAATCTAGCAGTTACATGTTGCTTCCTGTGTGCCAAGCACTGCTCTCCAACTCTAACAAATCTGAATTCCCAGGTAGCTGTACCTACCACCTCTTTTGTGCATAGGCACAGAAAAGTGAATCTGAAGTTCCCACTGAGATGATCGGGCAATCCGTATCCCAAATTAGTCGGAATGGCTTCAGATTCTGTACTTTGTTTTAAAGATTTATTTTTAATTGCACGTGGTGTGTGTGTGTGTGTGTGTGTGTGTGTGTGTGTGTGTTTGTGTGTGTTTGTGTGTGTGTATCTGTGTCTGTGTGAGTGGGTGCATGTGCTTGTGTGCTTTGTGTATCTCTGTGTGTATGTGTCTGTCTGTCTCTGTGTATATACATATACATGTGTGCAAATGCTGGGCATTCCAGAAGAGGATGCTAGATACCCTAGAACGATAGTTACAGGTAGCTGGCTGTGAGCCACCCAATAGGGAAGAAATTTCTGAAAGTGAAAGTTTTCCTTACTTTGTGTCTGTTGTGCACTTAAAGAGGGAGTGTGTGTTCCTTGTGTTTGGAGTGCACATGAGCAAAACCTTAGTTAAAATGAAATGTTAGGCTTTTGTTACTTCAGTGCTCTTAATTTTCCAGAAAAAGTCACTTTTGTTACCTTGAGCTCCCTGCAAATAAATTTTTACTTGGTTTGTCCATAGACATGCTTTTAAAATATTTTATTTTATGTGTATAAGTCGTTTGCCTGCATGTTTGTGTGTGCACCATATTGGTACCTGGTGCCTGCAGAGGCCAGATGAGGGTGTTGGATTCTCCAGATCTGGAGTTGCAGGTGATTGTGAGCTAGGTGTTGGGAACTAAACCCACTTCCTCTGGAAGAGCAGTCAATGCTCTTAACTGCTGAGCCATCTCTCCAACCCCACAGCCATGCTTAATGGAAATTTATGCACTTGAATGCAATATTAAAAGCATAAAATCACCGTTTTTTAAAAGGCAAGGCTTTAGTCAGGCATTGTATAATTTCTGCATTTGCAATTTGCACACTTAGCGAACAGTTTGCACACTTTATGACCAAAATTATTTGGTAAGAGGTTTCCAAGCCACTTCTGCTACAGCCCAGGAACACAACATACCCACATAGCCATGCAGTGCCTACCGGCACAGGGGTCCGGTAGGTTCCCCTGGGGCACCCGCTGGAACTGCTGGAACCCCACCTCCGAGGAGACCCCAGCACCCGCTGTACTCTGTGTGGCTGCTCCTCTGGATGGTGCATCTGCCTGCTGAGGCTGCACTGTTTCCCTACAAAGCCTGATTTACAGATACATCTTCCTGTCATATCACACTGCGGTGACACAGAGCCCAGGGGACTGCAGTCACATAGCTCACAGAATCGCTTCGTTGAGTCCCACCACGTACTGAGCTTTAAAACCCAACAGAAGGAAAAACAAGGAAACAAAGCAGAATTGAGCATATAGTATTATTCAAGAGGCAGAAGCAGGAATATTTGGAAACTTTCTACTAAAGGTCAGTATGGCTTCTGAAAATGACTTGTTTCTTGTGAATAACAAAATGTATCTACATGACAGGAGCCAAAATTGACAGGCTCTCTCAATGAGGAAACCTCTGCCCAGGGAAGGACCATCCTGGTACACAGATACTGAAAACAACATTCAAATGGATGGGATATTTCATTTTAGCCAACTGATATTCCTAAAACTATAATGAAATTTTTCACTAAGTTGAATGTTTATTCACTGAAACTAACCTTTAAATGACAGAACCTGAAATGTGGGGAACACTTGGTTGTAAGCAAAAGGAGTTGCACATTTTAACCCACCCTCAAGGTAAATTATTTTACTCCCCACAGACTAGAATTAATTCTACGCTATCTGTTGAGTAAATACTTCAATTACAGCAATTATTATATAAATTTGCATGTAGGAACACAGGTCAACTGCAATGTACAGCAAATGTTGTTCTAGTTGAGAAAATGCTTCACTGAGTATAGATATTCCATTTTCAGAAGTAAATAATTCTGACCCCTCTGTTCAATATATGTTTGAAATCCATCATCGGAAGCAGGTGAGGGTAGTCCTTACCTTGCACTCATCACAGCGCCTCCCTTGCACGTTGGGTCTGCATTCACACTGCCCAGTTCTAGTGTGACAAATCTCTGAGAAGGAGCCATTGGTGTTACAATGGCAGGCTGCAAAGACAAGACACACGGCAAATGAAAATAAGGTCCTACAAATTCCGAATAAGGGTTGAGTAGCTCTTATCTGAAATGCTTGTGTTCAGAAGCATCTCAGACGTGAGATATTGCTTAAGTTTTGGAATATTTTGCATAGACTTCTGTGGTTAAACATCGCTAACCCAAAAATCCAAGAGCTGAAGTACTGCAAATCTATGAGAGTTGTTAAAGGAAACTGTAGCCTATGGGAACATCAATACCTGACTTCAGTATTTGGATGTCTTTAATTCACTAAGTACTCTCTCTCTCTTTTTTTTTTTTTTTTTTTTTTTGGTTTTCCAAGTCAGGGTTTCTCTGTGTAGCTTTGTGCCTTTCCTGGAACTCACTTGGTAGCCCAGGTTGGCCTTGAACTCACAGAGATTCTCCAGGCTCTGCCTCCCGAGTGCTGGGATTAAAAATCTGCACCACCATGGCCTGGCTCACTGAGTACTCTTTCAGATGTTCCATTACATAATCCCTGCAACATCTCTACCTACTGTAGAGCATAGTTCACAATGCTTGGCATGTCACACCAATAAAATACTAATACAATTATTACTATAATCCTGAAACTGAAAGTAGTGAAGTACAAAGAAGCAATAACGTATACAATGCCACATGCTTAGTAAGTGTTATGGCAGCTCCAGGAATCTGTTTGAGCCATGGATTCCCCTGTTTCCTGGCTCAATGCTATTGGACCCCTTCATAGGCACATTGGGGTAACATCTACTTGTTATAATAACATATATAAAATACAGACCCCTGGAAGGCTGAGGCAATTTTGAGAAATTTTCAATATCAATAGTCCTCTTGACATAGCATTAATGTCATTTTTAACAAAATATTTTTCAGTATGATGTTTATTTACTATGTGCAGTTTTTGTACTAAACTCCAATAAAAAATGAATTTAAGTGATTATATATCACTTTTATGCTATAAAAGCACATAAGAAAACAAAAAAAAATGACTTCAAATCTATTAGGAATGCAATATTATAATTGCTGAAACTCACTTTCATTTTACAAATTTTTATTCCATCTCCAAAGGTGGAGGACATGCTTGCTTTAGTTATTCTTTTATCACTTTTGCATTAGAAGCATTTTATAAAGTTATTCTGAAACATTTAATAGCCGACTAGCTCTAAAACCTGTTTTACTTCTCTGATAGAGATAGCAATTAATGGCTGACTCTTCTTAGGACAAGCATATTTTTAATGGTATCCATAATTGCACTGATAACAGAATAAAATTGTGAGTGGAAGATGACATGGATTTATTCATACATGGCTTTGGCAAATATGGTACAACATCACAGCTTATAAATACATTTAAAATAGCAACTCTGTCATCTTCTGATATTCTTCTGCTCATTTGGCTCCTGGTTCTGCTTCTCTTAACCATTTTTCTAAAATTTGCTTGGCCTTCTTTCATCAAAGTTTGGCCTTCAGTGTTTACTAACTTGAGGCCACTAAGAATCAGGCCAGCCAATTGACCACTCCTTTTTCTCAGTCAAGAGCCCAAGGATAGTCTACAACTGTAGTATAAGAACAAGAGGAGAAAATATATCATCACTAAAAATTCACTTTCATGTGGACATGAGAATTGTTCTGCATATTGCAACTTTACATAAATTTCTTGTGTGCACAATACACAAGCTTTGCAAATTTCAAATTACTTAGAATCACTAACTCCCTTTTTTAAAAGTAGGAACGACAAAATTAAATTTTCCATGAAGATGATAGTAATTGATTAATGTCTAAAGATAACTCCTAAAAAGAACAAAAGCAATAGATTTTGTAAGTATCTATAGAGTAATAGGACAAATAAAGATATTCATTCCTTTATATAGAGAGATATTCATGAAAATTATCTTGATAAAAATAAAGTACTGTTTTATTTGGAAACTGTGTGTGTGTGTTCTTTAAGATGGTCCCATTGTATGTAGGTCAGGCTGGCCTAGATCTGTGATCCTCCTGCCTCAGCCTTCTGAATTTTGTGATTATAGTGCTTAGCACCCAGTTATGAACTCAATGAGGGATTACTCTCTATGCATAGAGGAGATATTGTAACCCTGAAAAACATAAAAATATTCACTAAAATACTTTATAGACTTTAAATCAAATTATATGCTAAAGAACATTAAAAATCAAAACCAAACCTATATTTCATGGCAAGGGTTACACAAACACAAACTGATGATGATTCTTTTTTTTTTGGATTGTGGCTGCTCTCATGTTTTTCTTTTCTCACAGGAATTCATGCACAGATCATAAGAAAAAGAATGGAATATCCTTAGCTTTGTGGAGGGAGTTATTAGAAGACATAAAAAGAAGCTATGAAATGGATAACTAGACCCAGAATTAGTGAGCCACCAATACAACTACCACAGGGACTACTTGCAAAGACCCACAATGGCAGGTATCGCTATCATCAAGAGCTCACCACATCCTCTGCATGTGCTACATCCATTAATCCCCACAGAAAACTCATGACCCTTTGGATATGAGGAAACCATTCTTAGAGTCCCATAGCTAGAGACTAAATCTCCCAAGTATCCCATGTGAACATAAGACATTCTTTTGTTCCTTGGTATTTCACAGAAATGCCAAATTCTATAGTGTTTAAAGTCACTCTGGTCTTGTGGGAAATTTTGTTTAGAAAGCCAATTTGTGATTTTAACTAACGCCAGTTACTCCAGAGAGTGGTCTGTTTGACTTAACAAATAGCCATTCTAAAGGACAAAAAGCTAACACCCAGTTTCTCAATTTAGGAGAGAAACATCTCTTCTTGAAGTAGGGTCACTGTTGTTTACAGCAGCAATAACAGGCGGGGGTTTCCTATAGTGTCTGCTGTTTTACAGGTCCTGGGACCCACCTAAGCATCACGTCTCTGCTTACATTATTTCAGCAGAAATGAACTATTATTGGTCTCTTCCTAAAGATCGTATCAGTGAAGTGGATAACTGCCAATAAGCACCAGAGCACTGATGTGGATTCAGACTTTTGGACTTCATTCTCTTTTGCATATTGTGTTGTTGTAAATCAATTGCAATGTAAGACTGTATTCCATTTAACACCATGTTGTATAGCTAAGGAGAAAAAGATTAGGGGAAGAATACCTTTTACCAAGTTGCCTCAAACATTTGAGTAGCATTCTACAAATAATTCTGGCACAATAATTAATTAAATAACTATCGGATGCCAGTGTATAAAATCCTTGTCATGTTCCTACACTTGTTATAAAATACAAAAACTATATTTCTGTAAAGTCTTCTTATGAAAGCAATACCAATTAACACTCGCTGATAGGTACCGTGTAATAATATGGACAGATAAATTTATTTCTATCAAATGATTAAGTTGATACTAATAAAAAAGGCCGAATAGATCTGTGTCATTTCTAAATTCTTCTTTTCTGTTACAGATTTAAATTCGTTTCTAAAATTTCATTGCTTATGTAAACATAAATATGTATATACCTTAAAAATTAACATTTTGTAGTATAATACATTTTAAGAGGTTTATTCTGTTCATTACTACAAAGAAATATTTTGGAACATGCAGACTTTGTGTCTTCACTGGACATCCATCATCTGTGTATTACAGATAATTTCCTAGTTTCCAATCTCCACTCAAGAACTCATCAGCTTCTTTGAGGTATCATACATCAATTCTGTCAGGGACATCAATAGTTCAGGACTTACGTTGACAGTTCTTTGCATCAACTGCGTCTCCAAAATATCCATCAGCACAGAGCTCACAGTACCGGCCTGTTGTACCTGGCTTACATATCAGACAGGAGCCAGACAAGCTGTCACAGCTGCCAGGGATGGAGAAGTCAAGGTTGTCATTGCATTGGCATGGCTGACATGATCCTCCAGGTATGGAAGGTTGTCCAAAATAGCCTTCTGCACACCTAAGGTAATAATTTCCAACAGTGAGATTTTAGTGTGTGTTCATGGAGTGTGTGTGTGGGGGGACTCACGAAACCCACCCCACTCAATGTTTACATGTCCTTTATATTCGTCTGCTGGGATAATGGATTTTCCTCTTAAGCGCTCCTTTTCTCAAATGCAGAGTGATTAAAAAAATACTTTTCTCTAACTGTGGTAAAGATATAAGATGAAATCTGCCAGCTCCACTCATAATTAGATTTCAGCAAAAAATAAAATAAAAATCTTGTCACTGACATTGAAGATGGAACCAAAGCATAATAAGAAATCTGTGGCTGGCATTATGAAGGAATCTAAGTCCACACTGCAAAGCCTTTTTAATATAACAAATCATATGTCTTCAACTCCAATTGACCATTTTCTATCCACATATATAAAGTTCATATTTTTGTTGCTGCTGTTCTTACAGGAAGAGGTTGTTACAAGGGAACAAATTCCAACTCAACATTTATTAAAGGAAATTGTGACTCAGAAAATAATATTCTCGCTTGGGTGGAAGCTCTGGGTATCTCTGAATTAGTAAAGGATTTGTGAACATTTGCATATAGATTAAGAGGCTGCTTTTCAATGAAGAGTCTTCATTCAGGAGAAATATAAGCAGTGAGGCCTGCCTATTCCAGTATTATGCTGTAGGTTGAGGCTGACCTGTGACCCAAATTTATACCAGAGAATTCGAGGTCTTCATAAAATTAAAAACCAACCTCAAACTGTACATTTATTTGACAAACAACATGTTTACCATTTATAAATTGGGGCATAGAAACTATTTATGAGTTATATTACCCATTTTTCCCTGATGTACATGTTTTAAAATGCTGCTCAATGGTACAGATGCCGACATTTCCTATCTCAATTTGGCTTGGTCCTCTCAGTTACATTTTCTCATGCTTTGCATCAAAGAAGAAATGAAAGAGCAATGGAAGGTTGTGGCCACTCTACTTCTGTTATCTGTGGTATTTTATCAAATAAAATACTTTGCAGCAAGGGTCAAGACTGAGAGAGAGCATGAGCACTGTAGGAGAATATAATATCTTCATGACATATAGTGCTTATGCTTTCCTTCTCAAACAAGGAAACATCTTAGAGACACTCTACCATTGGAAACACAAACTACAACATGGGACAGGAGAATGAATTAGTCACATGATTAGGTCAAAGTTGTTCATTTGATACCAACACATTGCTCATTCTAAGTTTTATAAAAGCTCTATAAGTGGGAATGTAATGTTGCAGATTTGAGGGTTTATCATAATCTTTTAAGAGGTGTTTTAATTCTATCCACAAAATGGATTATAAAATTATGAAAGCTGTATATTCAGAGATTAGAAGAATATTGCTACTATTATTGCCAAGAATTACTTATTAATTCTCTATTATAGACCATGAAATAGCATCATGGTGCATAAAATTTCCTCACAATTCCTTCTGGAGTTTTTCTTTTAATAAATTAGAAGATAACTTTGAATTTTAACCTGATTTTACCCTATTTGATCTTTAGCTATTATGATCATATCCACACATGCTCACATCTCATTTTACTTCTCCTAAGATTGCCTTAAGCCAATTAGAATAATAGGTTGTATACCAATCATTATCAAAGTCAACAAAAACCTTGTACTTTGATCTTGCTTCTTCTAAAATATCTTATTGACCTCAGGAGAGATGGAATTATGTAATGAAGCATTAGATATTTTTTTAACAAATGTACCAATTATTAACTCCCATATTCTCCTGGACTTAAAATATATATGCAGAAAATATAATTAAAAATAATAATTAAACATGCACCTGCAATTTTTCTTTCAGGACACATATAAAGAAAATGTGAATATACATGACAATTCATATATGAAATGATTGAATTAGGACTCTCCCCTCCTCCAAGTGCACAGCCACATGTGAACAACCCCTTAAACATTTAACTATTTGGTGTTTATTACTGATGTATGTGTGTATATATTAGACTTTAAAAAGAGCTAAAGAGGTCCCATTAGGGATTAAAACATATTCTAATGGTAGATAGTATCATACTATATGTCTATTACTAATAACAGCTATTACTGATAGTCAATATTATATCCCTGTAGGTTGCCCCAGCCTCCCTGATTTTCGCTTTACCCAAACTAATTATAATGTTAAATCTCCAGCCCTCTCACTTTCATTGAGAAGGGCAGTGAAGAGCATGAAAACCAGTTTGTAGGGTTCTTTATAAGATATGGAGATGTGTTGACTATTCCTTTTTGTATTTGTAATTTCTCAAGTCAAATCATAATTGTTTGATAAAAGAATCTTTAAATGTAAATGTGAATTCAGGCTACACAACAGTTCTGTAGCTGATACTTTGGAAACAATATAATTTATTATAGGAGGGGAAATATGAATGAGGATGAATGGCAGAAGTAGAGACCAACAATAATAGGAAAAAAATATAATAGAACTGATGGGACTTTGTCTCATTCTGTTCCGGCATTCTTTAATGCAATTTTTGGTTATCATCTTTGACCTAATTTTGCATCTTCCTAAAAAAAATACTTAAATAGAAGAGAGAAATCAACAGAGCTATTTTATATCACACTAATATAAATAAGGCCTAATATTCTACTGTCTAGGTCCAAGAAATATACATGTAAAAAATCTAACCACAGAACAACTAGAGATGCATAAGAGTTAGAATCAATGTACAGAATTGTCAAAGACCTTTTCAGGATGTGGAGCTGAATGTCAGTTACTGAACAAGTGCTAATGCGTGGTCCAAATGCGGAAGTACTGGAGTCTTCTTGTGGAGAGAACTGTATTCACAGTAGTCTAATGGGTTTGCCTGGGCTATGGTGCTGTATCCTTACTACGTCTCATTCAGCTAGATACCAGGCTAGCTGGCGAGCCCACAAGTTGCCTTTGCCAACCTGAAAGCAGTGCAGGGGCAGCAGGTCCAACCAGACACCTGAGCACAGCATCGAGGCTGCACTGGCAAGAATTGGTTCTTGGGCACAAAATCGGATGCTAGGTCCAAGCGCCAATCACTCCCTCTCCAAGTGAACAATCACATGAGTAACCTCTAAAAACCTCAGCTGTCACAATTCTGACTGTGACGGATGATTAAGGAGGAATAAGTGTCTCTCTGCAGCCAAGACCTAAGGACTGAAGATTGAGACTTGGGCAGAAAATGTCTTCGGCATTGTAATTGAGAGTGAGTGTACTTGGTCTAGATTAAGACCTCTCTGAAGCAGAGAATACCTCAATAGTTTTTGGGAGTTGAAATAAAAAAAAAAAAAAAAGAAAAAGGAAAAAGGAACTTCATTTATATCTAATGTGAACCTTGTGGTTGAAATTTGGTGAATTTTAAATTTAAATTGTTTAAAGTTAATTTAAAATCAAACTTAAATTGAATTGAAAATTTAAATTGAAATGTGGTGAATTTTCAAAATGTTAAGCCTTTGGCGTCAATGACCGTCCATGTTTTCAATGGTTACCTGTGAGTATGCTTTGGGCTTCTCTCTTTTCAACTAGTGAGTTCTTAGTATTTGCCAGCTGGGGAGGAGGAGATGGGGTTTAAGGAATCCATGATCACACCATGTCACCTTTTCCTGTCGAATTCTCTTAGTTCATGTGTCATGGTATTCCCCAGTGTCTCTGTTGTGTCATACATTGCTGAAGAAGCTATAGATGTGGAAAGTCAAGTAGTACCTGATCAAGTGTCACTGGCACTTAATTAGCTTTGTGATCTTTATTTTAATTTTTCTTTATCGCCTAGAATCTTAACAAACCGTCATGACAAATGTCTTCTCAATAGCCTAACTCTGTTTTCTCTGTGAAACTCTTCCTCAGTAAAGAAGCTACATGAGTGTTTGCAAGCTACAGCTAGCAATTGGCGTCTCAAAGAATATCATTAATAGTTGGATACTTTGTTGTATTTAAAATTGTCATTACACTCACTAGTTTTGTTGGTTGGCCACTCTGCTTGTATTTTTCATTCCCTCTGTTTAAGGAACAAATCCATCTTGTACTATATGCCCCAGTAAAGGAATCTGATAGGTAAGAAAGCTGGAATTCTTAGACTTGGGTTGTGGTTTCTATTAGCTTCTCACTTCTTGCAAATCTTGCCCAAACAACAAAAACTGGATGATTCCTCAGGAGAGAGGAGAAGAGATTGGAATTAAGTTCAAGTCTTGCCCTGGCTAAGGGGCTATTGACATTTGATTGCTGCTGGAAGAGGGAAAATTGTTTATTTTATAAAGGAGTGACATCTTATGTATTAACCACATTCAAAAAGTAGTCACCCAAAAAACTGGACTCTGTGTTTTGGGGTTTGTGGGCTTGTTTGTTTGTTTATATTTCTTTAAATGGGGGAGGGATGAAGTTGAGTGAGTATGGAAGTGGAAAAAAGAATCTGGAAGGGGCTGGGGGAGAGGCATGAATATGATTAAAATATGTTCGGTAAAATTTCAGAGAATAAATAAATAAATAAATTGTTTAAAAGGAATGGGGCCGAGTCAGAAAATAACAAAGGAAGATATAGATGTTGTTGGTTCCCAGTATTAGACTGAAGGAAGGTGAATGGTTCCTGAGTAGTTATTATTGCTCTAAGAGTTGGAAAAAGAGGGAGGTAGTAGAAATATCTAAAGGCAAAGCTAATTGTGATGACCAGGGAAAGGAAGAGGTGAGTTGGAAAATACTTGGATGGTTTATTCAGTACTAGTTAACCACACTATGTATCCATTTTTCTGAAATATGCATAACCACAGACACTCACCTACCACACACACATGCACACAAACACCTTGAACTCTGTAACTGGCTACTACTTTAATTCAAGGTGGCTTGCAAAAGAGAAGGGAGGACAAGTCTCGCTGTCCAGTCCCTGCATCTAAGTCATCCCAACTCCATGGAGGACTGGAGTCTCAGAAAGGGAATTAATTGAGATAGACAATATCAGTATAATTCATGTCCTCTTGACACATATCATAAAATGAAAGCAGAGGATTTAAGTCTGCATATATATATATATAGTCAACGTTGAGCAAGCCAAGCTCATTGCGCACTACAGGGAATGTTAGAACATTACCACATGCATGGCTATCTCCTGAACTGAAGTGATTACGGAAGTCCTTACTACAGGAATAGTGACAGTGTGGAAGACACCATGTCATTTGTAAAATGTTGGGTTTGGTCATGTTGTGCATACAAGGATAGCACAAGTCTTTCACAGAATGGTTTCAATCACAAGATATACAGTGTAACCACTAGCCCTCCCTGAGCCTGACCTCTGTCATCTTTCCCTTCAGTATCCACAAACACATTTCAAAAATATTTCTATTAGTATTTCTGATCCATATGACGCTTTTTTTTGACTCATAAAATTACTCTGAAATGGCAAATCCCAAGTGTTCAAGGAAAACCTTAACCCAAAGAAAATAGGACATTTCCTTAGCTCTTTAATAATACTAGTAAATTATTTTTGGCTGACAAATTTGAATTGGAAGTAAGATGTACCATTTGCTACACAGTGTATTGTAGTGGGTAGCCATCCCAGCATTGGCCTGGAAGTTCCAACCCCCATTGAGACTTCGGTAATGGTCACGCCCACAAGGCGGGCTGAGGGAGGAAGCAGAAGACCCAGGATTGAAAGGAGAGGCCTCACTTGGTTCTGGGACACTGGACACAGGAGGTAGACGGAGCAGAGTTCTCCAGAGAACACCACCGGACTGCGCCATACCTTTGCCAGACCCTACAACCTATCCTTTCATTTGTAAGTTACTCCACAAAATAAACCTCCCTTTTAACTACGTGGAGTGGCCTTAATAATTTCACCAATAGTGTATGTATCTCACCCTCTTTTAAATCTGATTAATGCAGATTTTAGACAGGTCCTCATTCAATTAGAATTCTCCCTAGAACACAAGTGACTATTCTTACCCACATTAAGGAAGGTTGTGAACTACTTGAGAACAAAGATGGAAAAACACATCCGTTTGCATTCATTGTTTTGCCTTGTGCCTAACATATGGTGCTTGCAAAATAAATATTTGTTAAATAAAATGTAACTTGTTAAATTGCAGATGTCACAGAAACTGTCTAATGCGTAGAAAGGACAGTGCACAAAGCAAAGCAATATAAATACATCAGAAACCATGCTCACCTAGATAAGCAGATTTAATAACCTTGTATGACAGAGCAGCTGTCATTTTCCAGTTGCTAAAAAAAGATTGCCTGTAGTGAGCTGGGGGGGGGGTACTAGACATTGATGTAAATCTGTCTTAGTGATGGTATGCTGTCCTATTAGAATGCCGTAAACACATGCCTTTCCTCTTTTGAAATATACACAGTTAAAGACCTTCAGTTTCTCAACTGCAAATAAATCCCTCTTATTTCAGGTCTGTTCTCCCCTTTCTCATTTTCAGATGCTGCCACAACCACAAACAGGACTTATTACTGCTGGAAATCGCTATTGGCATGCTGTGTGCAGACTACTAGCTGCTGGCCAAATTCTCCCTGGGTGAAGGTTTGACCTGGTGATGGCTGCCAAGAAGGCAGGAAAAGATGGGTAGAAATAGCTGTCCTGGGCGTTAGCCTTGGTGAGGAGGAGGGAAGGCAGCCCTTGTCTATGGTCTGGTTTCTCTTCCTCTGCCTCACCCATATCCCCACCAATGGTCACCAAGGAAACTACTTTTCAGCATTGAAAACATGGGAGGGGTGTTCTGTTTGTCCATGTCGTTAAGGAAGAAACTTGCATCACTTTTTAAATTGGGAGTGAATATACACAAGAAATAGTTCTCCAAAGATATTTATGGAAGAAATATGATTATGGAAATTGTCTAAAATAATATCTATGTTCCTGCTGCCCAGAAACTCAACAGGAATTAAGATACCAGTTTTTGAATGATTAGAAGGGGATATAAGTCATGATAACAAATTACACTTTGTTTTTATTTCGAATATATTCACAGTAAATTATAGGCCACTTGATGAACTATGAACTATGAATTTAAGCCACATTTTAAGGACAAAAAGCTAATTATGAAGGATAAATGGTGCCAAGGGTAGACAGTAAGATAAATCTTAAAATCTTAAAATTATGGCTTTCCACTTGAGCAACACTTTTTTTTTTTTTTTACAAAGAGTGTAGGTTAGTGCTTACCTTTAAGATTAAAACATTAATCAGATGTCTTCAAAATGAATGGAGATTTATAGACCAATTTCCAGAGAATAAATAAACTATAAAAATAGAATGCATTTGTGTGACAAGTGTGATAAGAAAGTTTATTTCACCCCAGTGAGCACTGTAGCTTTTCTGGAGCAGGGCAAGATCATGCCTGTGGCTTTATAACTCCCAAGGTAGAAATCATTTCACAAGGCAATGTGGTATGTACTTACCTCTCACAGCGTGGTCCTGTGTACCCAACAGGACATTCATCACAGATCAATCCCAGACTCCGGTCTAAATGGCACGTTGGACTAAAGCTGTGGTGATGTTCGGGAGACAGGAAGAGGCATACATGAGATCATTAGCAGTGTATCCTCACATCTCATTCTCTACAACTGCTGTGACAAGAGGGTACAGGCTGGCCATTCTCATCTCCCAGGCAGAAATTAAAGTCTGGACAATGGAGGATGAAACATTGCTATTTTGACAGAAACTAATACAGACCCATGGAGAGCAGTGTCCCTGTGACATGTTATTAACTGACTTTTGACTGTTTGGGCTCTGAGATCACCAATAAGAAGAGTGGACACATAGCAGCTTTTCAAGAATTCCGCAGCCCTGATGAAGCCTACTTTCCCATTCGTCCTTTCCAAGCATACCCCTCAGAATTTGAAGCAGCATGGAGAAATCTGAGCTATGCTTAGACAGCAGTGGAGTCATCATGGCTGTATGGCTTCCTATATCCAGATGAGCTGCCACAGGGCATGCATGCATACAGGCGTCTGTGCATGTGTACCCCCAGGCACAATGCTACATGGATGGAATCCCAAGAGAAGCTTTCATCAAATACCTAATGCATGCATTCTGCTTGATTTATAATTACACAAATCAAACCAAACCAGCTTTGTTATGTCACATCTTGCAGTGTGCTCCAAAATTTACCTGTCTTTAAACACAGTTCCAGTTTGGGGCTGTAGTGCCAGAGTGTGACATCAAATGAGAAAACCAACACAGTTTTATGGCAGCGTCAGCCATTATTCATCCTGTTCAGCATTAGTACCACTTCTTTGCCTGGTAAGAAATACCTCTCCTGCAACAACTGACTCAGCATGAATGTCTTCTGGTTTCCCCATGAGCTAGTCCTCATCGATTTTGAACTCTGTGTTACACTGTTCTTTTTAAAAGTTCATTTTTATCTGATAGATACAATTATACAAAATACAATTTTATATTTATATAATAATGTCATTACACCCACGGGTGCCATATAATGTTTTGTGGTGTGCCTTGTGCATATTTAAATCACGTGAAACATATCTCCTAAAATATCTTTCATTATTTCTTTATGTTAAAAATTTTCAGAGTCCCATATTGCAGATTTATGGAAATGTGTGCGTGTGTGTGTGTGTGTGTGTGTGTGTGTGTGTGTGTGTGTGTGTGTGTGTGTGTGTGTGTGTGTGTGTGTGTGTGTGTTGTTCTTACCTATAGACCTCTTACATAATATCATGTGAGAAATTCTTGGTACCAGTTAACAACAACTTCCTATCTCCTATCAATTTTTCTCAACTGCTTCCCATTACTTTCCCAGCCTCTTCTCATAAGAATGATCTCTGTGAGATCAGTTGTTCTAGACTCCATATCATTCTACCATTTTAAAGGTAACTGCCCTCAATGAATCTCACTCCAATTATGTTTTCCCTATAATATTTTCTATTCCATAATACAAAACAATGTAGTCAATTCTTGCTTAAAAGCCAAATAGTGAAAGAGATCACAATAAGTTAAATGCACTGGGCCCTGGTCTCATTCTGTTTCTGATAGTTGGTGTGACTCAGGAATATTTTTCCAACTTTGGTGCCAATCATTGTGACTACCATTTAAAAGTGACCTCCCTCAAGCATAACTTTGAGTGTTCCTGAAACGCTCCAATAATTCTCATTTCTCTATAGTACCAAGCTATTATGACCCATTAGACCCTTCAGACCAGCTTTTTGAGCTCATTATAAAGCCTAAATGAATCTGTGAGGTCAGAGAGAAAGTCGAGGCAGGAAAACCTTGAATTTATAGATGTTATCCAAGTGGAGAGGTTCTGATGGGTGCTGTGGAAACTCATCTTGGGGTCTAAGAGATAAATCTCTTGTGAGAAGAGAGCTCATAACAGAAGGGTCCACGTGCATGAGGTCTTGGCACATATTAAGACAAACAAATGGAAATCCAATTGATCCCACTACTTTCTTGTCATTTGTTATTGTTTGCAGAACTGAAAGAAGGAACTGGATTCTGACACAACTCACTGTTGTGTACCTGTGTGTTCTTCCATCATTGACATTCTCTAACTGCCTCATCAGTATGGAGAAAGAAACTCCAAGGGAAAGCTGAGGTTACTAACTTTGTTGGACTATAGTGACTAAAGGAAAACCAAGTGAATTATTTTTTTAAAATTCTAAATCAGTTTACCATAAAGACATGTCAAAGGTGGTTGACAAGCTTCTGACACCTTAAAACCATTTCTAAAATAAATCTTAAATTCTTAAAAAAAAAAAAAAAAAAACTCCCTTGTCAGTTAAAACTAGCTGCAATGAAGTCAGCTGAGCTCACTGACAGAGAGAAACACTTATTTTAGGAAAAATATTAAGCAATAACAATATATTCAATTTGACGAGCTCTTACATTTCAGAGTACTTTTATCATAATTGTACTGAATTTTAAGAGATTTCTATGAGCTGGCTGAGAGAAACTTAATTTTTCTTCCTCAAGGTCATATACTAATTTCCAGGAGAATTTACATGAGATTCATGACTTCAGGGTCTTTATTTGATCCTTTCCTCTCCCTATAACCACCTGTCATTCAAACTTGCTGGTGAGATTATGTGAGTTTAAGATTCCAGTATATAATATAAATACTTGCCACAATGTATTCAAATAAAATTTCTTCTTAAAATGCTCATCTGTGTATGCTTTCATATTCCTTAAATAATGCTAACTGAGCATGATTTCTTTCCTAGAGTAGTTGCAGTAGCAGCTACAGGAGAAGGTGACAGTCAACAACATAAATAAAACTAGAACCAGAAACTAATGTGCATAGTAATGATGCCCTGAGAATCTGGACTGGCGGAGGAGGCCTCTCCAAACTGATTCTGCCCAAATGTGATGCTAATTGCTGTGGGACACAAAGAGGGAATGGTAAAATGATCACTGACTTCAAGTGATTACAACCTTACGCCATTCAACCATAGTTGGCTCACTCTTCACCAACAGAAAAAAAGGCCCTGCTCCCAGATTTTCCAACCCATGTCACCAAACACTGGGTGAGCCAAGAACAAAGAAGAGGAGAGAAGCAAGCTGCTGTTGGGATAAACTGTACAGCCCTTCTTGATAGCCAAGCATATATTATTATAAATACAACAACTTATTTATAAGTGTGTATATGCATACACACATAAACTCATGTACAGTCTCAGTACAACTTGAATATATATGTGAATCTATTTATGTGTAACTATGAATTCACATGTACAGGTATAATTAGCCTTGTTCTAAACAATGTTAAATCGTCATGGAATATAGTGGAATAGCTTGTCCTAAAATTATAAGTACCAATTTTGTAATTCAGTGTTACTCTGTGTGTGTGTGTGTGTGTGTGTGTGTGTGTGTGTGTGTGTGTGTGTATGTGTTTTGGCATATATTTATGCACAGGTGAATGGGCTGCACATGTATGTGTGTGACCATTTTTGATGGCCTGAAACTGATGCTGGTTATCTTACTTGATTAATATCTACTTTATTTATTAAGGGAGGGTCTGTCTGTCTCTCTCTAGTTCTTGGGTTCACAAATTGTGACTAGTCTAGCTAGGTAGCTTGCTCTTTGGATCGCCTATCTCTGCTTCCTAATTTCTGAGACTACAGGTCTCTGCCATGCCTAGCCAACTTTTACATAGACCCAGTGGGTTTAAACCCTTGTCATGCTTGTATGGAAAGTACTGAGCCATCTCCCCACCCCAATAGAACCTCATGTGTAATCCCTAAGATCAGCTCTAGAAAATGTTCCACTGTTTTACAAACATAGCTCTTGGTATTCCCAAGCTACCAAGTAGTGTTACAACATAGTACACAGGACTTGTTAAGGTCCAACCTCCCATCCACTCACTCTAACAATACCTCTAGACACATCACATAAATGAGGAAAATTTAAAAAGTCTTCAGTGATAATATCTATTTCTTTAACCTAAGTGTTCAAACAAAAAATATTCGTGGAGTGTTGTCTTTAAACTACAAGCTGTGTAACTACAACTTGATGAATATAAACTGAAATGTTTAGACTTTATTTGTTTCTCCAGAAGGAAATTGCATTACTTTAGTTACTATCCATAGTTAAAATACATACATCACTAAGATGAAAGGGACATTGTACACTGTAAACAGCTGATGAAGGTGATCTATATTTATAATTTAAATATTATATGCTCATATGTATCCATATATCTGAATAATCATACCAATCTGTTTTTATCTCCTTCACATTTGATTTATTTAGCAATATTATCTAAGAAATTTGGAGCCAAAATGCCAGTGATTTCTAAGATTTATGACCAGGGATTAAGAGATAAATCACTAAGATAAAAACTATCACTAGGCCTGCACTTCAGATAGAGGTTGCTGCAACCTTTAGCTCTTTTTTTATTATTTCTGAATAACCTGAGAAAAGTCAAATCACATCTTATAAATTAAATGTGAATATTCAATTATACCTCAGAGTACCTAGCATGGATTACAACAGTAAAGTTTTTTATTCCCCGGATATAAAGATGGTTTCCTTCATTATTAACTGCTTACACGTACTGAAAAGTTTTGATGAAAATATTTAAGTTATTAGATAAAGATGATCTTTTTGCAACATAGTTGTACAGCTAAACTATAATAATTTTGTAAACTGTTTGAAATTTAAAAGAATATATGACTTAGTCATAAAATTGCTGACTTATAAACTATTGGAGTACCATTAATTCTTATTTTTCTGTTTACAAAAATACCACAGTTAAGTCTATAATTTAAAATAGGCAGTCTCTCTCCCCACAAATCTACTAATAAAAGTAAAATTATTATTTCACAATTAAATATTTACTTTAATAAATTATCTTAAAATTTAGTCAATTCTGCCTTGTGTTACTGATGTTATTATATTTATTTTTATTTTTTAGAAAACTTGATCAACATAATTAAACTGAACTGGAAAGCATTTGTTTTAGGAAACACAACCATTAGACACTGGGATTCCAATCACTTTGACATCATGGATGGGTTTTTAACATTTGCTGAGATAGTTTTATCTGGAAGAAATAATAAGAAGCTGTTATCAAAGAGACACACAATACACAAAGAGGGAACATGGGTCATGAATGCCAGTAAATATCATGCAAATTCTCTCCCAAATGACTCTTACATACAGAATTGGTCAGACTTGAGAGGAAATCCATAATGTCTGTACATCTAAATATTTCTATACTTGTAAAGTGTACTGGGCTGGGAGTCACAAGATAACACAAATGGACAGTATTTCTGAACTGAAAGCTGTACAAATACTGACAATATTTTGGCTGATAAGATATGTTATAGGACAATCTCAGTTGCCACCTGTTAGTTTTTATCAGTAAATCCCGGTGTGGAATAATGATTGTTATGTGTAGGTAGATGGTTTGGACAATACCATTCAGCTACAGTGAACACGGAGGTGAACCCTTCAAATATGCCGCTGACAGCCTTCTAGTCCCATCATGCCCAGCACAGCCCTGAGTAGCCATTACTTAGGGAGGACTCACCTTCATTTGTTCCTTCACAGTCTTTGCTTTCTAATTTCCTTCTTTCTTTTTTTCTGACACCTTTAGTGATTAAAGGTTCTTTAGTGTGGTGATATTTTATTTGTGCCGAAATGTGATAATTTATTTGTATGTTAATAAATAAAGCTTGCCCAGAGATCAGACGTTATAGTCAGCCATAAACAGAAGTCATGTGGTGGTTGCACATGCCCTTAATCTGATCACATGGCAGGCAGAGTCTCTGTGTGTTCAAGATCATAACCAAGCATGGTGACACACGCCTTTAATACCAGTACCAACCTGGAGGTCTGTATAGATAGGCAGTGACAAGGAAGTGATGTGACTGGACTTAGAGCCAATGAGAAGGCAGAACAGCAAGGCAATAAAGGTGCAGGTTAGACAGGAAGAAGCTCTCTTGGGAAGCTGTGGCACGGTGGTGAGCTAAGGTTAGTTGGCAGCTATTGCTCTGATATCTACGGCTTATATCTCTGTATTGGGCTCTGTGTTTCTTATTTAATAAGACTGTTTAGAAATTTGTCTACAGTTCAGTTCTGTGCCTGTCTAGACTCACTCTTTGAACTCTAGAAATGCATGATCATTAAAGCACATTAAACCAGTTTCTCATTTCTTTTTAGTGTCTCTCTAGGGAACCTAACGTACTAGGCAGATCAATGAGTTGTTTTTATTGTTCTCAATTAAAATATAGATTTTACTTCCTTAAAAAGTTCTTTAATATGTACTTCAGAGGACTGGAAATAATAGGGACATTTAGTAACTTCAAATTCTAACAGGATAATTGAGACTGGGACTCTGAACTGCTTAAATCAGTTATCAGTTCTCCATGTCATCCACTATTTTAAGTGCTTAACACAGTTTAATTGTGTAATTCACACACAGCTCTGCAAGAGGGCTAAGTTGGTGAACTGTGTGGTGTTTTGGTAACCTGCTCAAAGTTTTGCATCTTGAAGTAGGGTTAGCAGGAAGCCAAGGAATTTTGGCTCTAGATATGACATAAAAATGCCATCTTTTCAGAAACTTCACTTTCCACCTTACAGGGTTATTCTTGAAACAACAAAGCATGGTGCTCAGGTTTATTCTGACAACCTGCTTCCACTAAACAGTAGTTTGCCCTCTCCTTCTGTCAACAGTGAATTCTGAAAAGAAGTATGGTTGAAGAGGATGGTAAAGAGTTGACCAGTGTGGATAGCAGGGACTTCAGTTCTACAGATGACTTAGGAATGGCAGAATTTTTTCCAAAGTCTTTCACTTGGAATATAATCTAATAGATGACCATGAACTTCTTGGTTAAGGTCTTAGAGTTTGCCCTGCTTGACTAAATTCTCACATTAGAAAGCTACAGTTGACATATTTCCCTTAAGAATATTTACAGTTTTTATTATTGTATTACCACAGCAACTGGAAAGAGCCGAGGACATGTACTACAGCAAGAGATTTATTAAGTATCAAATTTGCCTTTAATAGGTCTCTTCAAATAGGAATTTCTTTCATTTGAATTTAATTAGGGGTAGGATTGAGCTCAGTGGTACAGCATGTTCAAGGCCCTGGGTTTCATTTGCAGCTTTAGAAATAAAAACAAAAGAAATAAAATGGCATTTTTTATAAATATTCAATATGAAAATTACTAATCTATTTTCAAGGCGATGTACACTATAGTAGTATTTTGTTGTTGTTGTTTTTTCAGGACCTATTCATTGAGACATGTCTACACTTTGGGAATGTGCCATATTAGCAATGAGATATAGTATTCTCATATGATGGGGGAATGTCTTTTTGTATGTTGTGAAAATATGTTGCTCTGATTGGTTGATAAATAAAGCTGTTTGGCCAATGGTGAGGCAGAATAGGGTTAGGCAGGACATTTTATCTAGAGAGGAGGAAGTTGAAAGACAGAACAGAAAGAACGCTGCCAGCCACCACCATGTGAAGCAAGATGTAAAGATACCAGTAAACCATGAGCTACATGGTGAAGTATAGATTTATAGAATGGGTTAATTTAAAATTTTAAGATCTAGCTATCAAGAAGCCTGAGCCAATAGGCCATATAGATTTTAATTAATATAAGCCTCTGTGTGTTTACTTGGGTCTGAGTGGCATCAGACTGGGCAGGACACAGGAAAACTTCAGCTACACTCATAAAGTCAAGAAAAAACTCAAACAAGCTGCATATTGTATCTTTCTTTCTAAAATTTCTGCTCCAATAGATTATTTCTCTAGGTGAAAAAAATGAGAAAAATTGATAGAAATAATATGACACTTACATTATACTTTTTCAAAATCTACATTATTTATGTAAGATAATAGAGTAACTATCATCCATAGTTCAATACTCATTTATGATATAACGATGCTGTGGGATAAGTTTAATAAGGCATCTATAACATAAAGGTACATTATAATAAATAATTATCAAGGCTATAGATTTGTACAAAGTAGGTCTGTTCTGAGGAATGAATTTAGAAATTTCATTTGGATTTGATCTCTTAAGTTATAAATCAAATCTGTAGCCCAAATAGCAAAATCCATGGAAATGGTCATAATTTTAAATACTTCACATATCAAAACTTACATTCCCTCTTGAGAAATCCACAAATGTATCTTTCTGATGTCAAAAGTGTATCTGTAGAAGTGGAAGGGAAGCTCTGTAGTAGGGTCAAAGTGGTACTCACTTATTTGATGGAATATTGAGTGGACAGGCGCAGGGTTGACAGTCTTCAGAGGTTCCTCGAGTGGGATCACCATAGAAACCAGGAAGACATTCATTGCAATATGGGCCACCTGTGTGATCCTTACAGTTCTGAGAAAGAAGTACACATCACTTCATTACTTTGGTTTCAAGCACAATCAAGTTACCCAAAATAGTTCTCCAAAGTTATTAGTGTGTTCCTGTCTGGGGGAGTGATTTCCCATATTAAATGTTCAATTTTATGGTACACAAAAAAAGTAGCACTGGAAGTTAATTTAACACATACTTAATATTTAGCTTACAACTTCACACTAGTTTCAGTGTAGCATACCTAAAGAAAATGACCGAAATTCACTAAGAAAATTTTCAATATGAAAATTTTATTTACCATTTTTATTTTCATAAGGCAATCTCTCTCTCTCTCTCTCTCTCTCTCTCTCTCTCTCTCTCTCTCTCTTCCTAAGTGTGTGTGTGTGTGTGTGTGTGTGTGTGTATTTAGGAGTAAAGCCCCAATGGCATTTAAAACGCTGGTTTAATAGGAACTGTATCTCCTTATGTAAATCCCTTGGAACTTACTCTCTTAGCTCAGAACTTAGTGGACTTGGATGGATTGAACAATGCATTCCCATATTATTTCAGGAGGAGACTATTTGGCCCATAATTAAATGTTAAAAAAATATAATTTAAACATACAACAGAATATAATGAAACTGCAAGGTATGTAACTCTTGCCTTTAGAAATTAAACAAACAAACAAACAAAAAACAGAAGCTACATGCTCTTACCATTTGTTTTGGGAAACATGTCTTCTTCAAAAACAAAAATAGTAATTTATTTCTTGAGCCCTTCTTATGAACTAGATTATTTTCCTTGGGTTGGGCTGCATTTGTAGAAGACACCAAGTCTGAGATTCAGGTGAACAATGCAGCTGCTAAGTACAGAATTATCTCTGAAGCTTCCAAGGGTTCAACATGATTAGTCTCCCATGATAAAATGAGGGTGTTTACTTCCCATGGAAAAGTACTCATTACTACTGAAGTATATTTCAGTGTAATAAGGATAAACAATAATTTTTCTGCATACTGAAAGAGTTCATAGAACCCAAGGATATGCAGTCTTTATTTTATGATCTGTGAGAGAAATAGCTAAAATATAAATTAATTTTAAACTGAGAGTATAAAGTTATTAACCTGTGTGGCCACTGGAATAGACTGAGTTAATGAAATTCTGAATATTATTTATTTTGATGTTTTAAAATCAGAGTGATTTCAATTACATTTACTAAATGGACTCAACAGAAGCATAGGCATTAATAAGTAAAGATACAATCCTGAGAACAACTTATTAAAATTCCTTGGAGAGGTCAAACTTGTTTGTTGAAAAATATCCAAAATATAATTTATTAATTTATCTTTGAACTTCCCATTCAACTCTGTGAAGGAAAGGACCTGAAGCCCATTAACCGAGGAGAAGGGTAGGGTTTTCTTTCACAATAACTAGTATATTTAAAAATGGACTTTATTTAAAATTCTTTCTCTATTTGTTTAGCAAATATTTTTAAAGAAAGAACAAATGTTACTCTCTCTGTTAACAATACCTAAGGATTATAAGATACCTAAGGAAAATGGGTCCATTTGCAGAAAATGGGTTTTCCTTCAGTTGGGTCTTCCTGCCTTTTCTTTTCACTTTCAAATCCCCCATAAGGCACCCCTTATTTTCTTAAACCTAAGAAATTGATTATTGTTTGAAAAAATTATTTTCCTATATCAAGTTGACATGATGAAAATTTAATCTATAAAATATTTGGTTTTTTTTAAAGGATCATTCAACTGATTACACAGTATCTAGACCAAAATTAGAATTGCTGAAATTCAACTGAAAATCTTAGATAATTTGCATCTCTTCAACTACACATTTAAAACAAAAACAAGTGCACTGTGTTCCTTATACTGTCTATTTTTACATTTCCTTAAATGGAAAGAAGAGTAATCTTGAAACTCAAGTATGTTGGTAATCAAAATTGAGACACCACCTGTCAAGCAACACAATGGAAATCAACAGTGGAAACGATAGACTGTCTACTCTGATGAACAGAGTCTTTTCACAGGTAGTTTGCTATAAACTCGACTTTAACCATTGCTTGCAATTCAGATCATGAAAATACTGAGACCAACACAGGCTTCCTATGTGGCTTGAACTACTCTCTGGGTTTTCTCCAGTGCACTTGAATTAAGATGACCTTGTCATACAGATCTACTCTAAAACAGAAGCCTGTAATTTCTTCTGAACCCCAAGCTGCTCATTTATATTCAGTTTTCAAAGGTAAGCTACACTAAAACACCCTTTAAAAAAATAAATTCCATGCTGCGCATGGTGGTGTACTCCTTTAATCCCAGCACTTGGGAGGCAAAGGCAGGTGGATCTCTTTGAGTTCAAGGCTAGCCTGGTCTACAAAGCAAGTTCCAGGACAGTCAGGGCTACACAGAGGAATCCTGTCTCAAAAAACCCAAAAACAAACAAACAAACAACAACAAAAAAAACCCCAATAAATAAATAAATTTCTTGGTATGTTTGCTACTAGTGAAAAAATTCCCCCTGAAAAATCAAAAGGAGATAAAATAAAAACTTGACTGATTGATAAGAATTCCTTTCATACACAATATTCTAATATTGTTGTCTGTGTAGATTATGTCAGAACTAAGAGATTCAGAATGGGATTGACCACAGAGTTATCAGTACCAATACAGAGAAGTGACACTTGACCATCTCCAGAAAAGTCTGCAGGATCATTTGCTCCCTCGGGAAACCTAGGAAGAAGAGACTGAGTCTGGCTACTAAGAATCCACGGTTTCCCTAAGATCCTTCCGTCATTGGAAGGTTGGCTTCTGTCTCTTTGGCCATCAAACTGTCAGTAACCCTGCCTACCAATTCTCACCATTCTTATCCTCCCCACTCTGCTGAAAGAAGCTATTTTGTTCTGAAACAAACGGTTCCTATTTGACAATGTATCATCTCACCAAATGCATCAACTTCAGGATTTGATTTAATCCTAATGAACTAACTTCATAGAATACCTTAGGAGACATTATGAAGTTGGTATTGTGGCATATTTATTTTGTCCTTTCAGGGTAAGTAAAGCAAATTAATGTTAGTTTGGAATTGAATATATTCTGCTGCATGCTAATAAAGTGTTTAAAGGTAGTTCAATATTTCCCCCAGAGTCACTTTAAAAGACTGTAGTATAATTAAAATGGAAATCACTCAGTCTTTTTATTTGCAAAATCGTCATTTGAAAAATCTACTGATCCACAAATTAGGGCTACCATGCTTTATGCTGCTCTGCAATTGAACAAAAATCTTATGCAGAGAAAACAGAAAGTGCACCAATAAACTGAAATGCCAAATTATATTGGAACAAAAGCCCTGATTTTTCACTTTGGATTTCCCCTAGTAGCATTTAAGTAGAGGAGAAAGCAGAGAAATCAGCAAGAGGAATACAACATAAGAATTACAGACAACAGAGTCTGCCTTAAATTCTGCAGAGAGATGAGAATATGATATCCTCCAAAGCTGGCACCATCTCAAATTGTGTTTTGTGAGACTAATGGCACGAGAGGTGTTCTTTCAAGTTTCATGCCATGGCAGACAATATAAAGCTAACATGCCCTCGAGTGTCTGTTAAGAAGAACTCTCCAGGCCTCCAGCTACTTAGCAGCCCAGACAGTGCTCTGCGCTTGTATATCTCCAGTTTTTGTGGTTAAAAGTCCAGAGCCAATTGTAGAAGGAACAATCTTACTGAAGATGCATTATATATATTTAATATGTTCAAATCTATGCACAACACTTTAATTGATCTCAATGTTCAAAATTTTAAATAAAAATACATAATATACCCTTATTTTCCATGTGAAAGGAACCTCTAACATATAAAAAAGTGAATTATTTTTATTGTAATGGTTGTATGTTTTTCATATTATGGGGATATAAATCATTTTATGTTTTAGAATAGTCTACTTTTGGTAGATTTATAGGAGAGAGAGAAACCATATATATTCATAGTGGATGTGTATCCTAGTCATTAGTTATACTTATAATGATTTATTTGATCCTAATTCAGATTTTAGATGAATATGAAAATGCACTTCCTCATAGTCTCTAGGCAGATCACATATGTGTACCACGAATCTTAAAAGGTCTTATTAATAAAAACTAACCCAAAGCCAGGTATTGGGGTGAACACTGAAAGATCAGAGAGACAACCAGCCACAGCTACCTCTCCTTGACAATTCCACAGCCGATCCTGTTTCCTCAAACTGGAAGCCTCTGAGTCCTCATCCAAATGGATCTCAGCTGAACTGCTGCTCAGAAGCATAAAAGCTTAACCAGACTCTAGTTCCTGGTTTTCATGCCTTTTATATCTTTCTGCTTCCTGCCATCACTTCCTGGGATTAAAGCTGTGTGCCACCATGCCTGGCTGTTTCCAGTGTGGCTTTGAACTCATAGAATGCTAGGATTAAAGGTGTCAGTGCCACCATTTTCTGGCCTCTATGTCTGTCTAGTGGCTGTTCTGTTCTCTGACCCCAGATAAGTTTATTTTGGTGCACAATATATTGGGGAACACAATATCACCACACAAATGAAAGAGTATTCTTTGCTTCCAATGCAGTTCTGGATAAAGATGTTTGACACATCATTTGCTGACTCACTTGTTGAAGGTTGCAAAGGTAGCAACAGAATTCCAGGGTTTGTTGTACAGATTTCAACTACGTCAATCAGCATCCTCAAGAGAGTAGCACTTACCAGACACTCTCCTGTGATGTCATCACAAGATTCTGCATGACCAAAGCACTGACATGGTTCACAGGTGCCACCAAAAATAGTGCCATTAACTCTTCGGTACCTAGGCCAACAGGACTGAAAAAAAAAAAAAAAGATAAGGTTTCAGTGTCACTCTTCAGTATTTAAAGAAAAAGGAAAGTCGTTCCCTTTTTCCTGATAATAGAAAATAACCCAGGTAGCAAACTCAGCAAATGTGCTTGTCAAAAGAAGCAAAGCCATTATTGAAACATTACTACTGTGCTATTACTCCTGACACTGGGGCTTCGTACTGACCTTACTGTTATTGGCAGGTATGAGATTAGAGGAAGCATTAGCTTGGTGTCTCTTCTGAAATGGTAAAATAAAGCAGAGATATAAAGAATTGAAATGTGACAGTCTCAAAGCAAAAAGCACAGACAAGAAAACAGAAGGAAAGGTGCCAAGAAAGGCAGTGGGCAGGGCAGGAGTCTACAGAGTCATAGGCTAACAGAGCACACAGTGTCGTCACAGATTGATTCTCTGCATGGACACCCTTCCCCACAAACTGACTGCCCCGACCACCTTCACTTTCAGAGAATCTTTGGAATCACTGGGAAGGCACACCCAATGTTTCCCCTCTTTCATTTCAAAACATACCCAGTCGCTGGCACACACTCATAACTCATATATTTTATCTTAAATTTCCTCTGTCCTTCATGCTTTCTCAAGTTTGTGTAAAATAGGTTATGATTTATTTAGCATGTATTGCCTTGCTAGTTCATGTATGTTATTTGATTGTAAGCATGCTCATATTCACCACTGATATTTTAAAATGTGGAATAAAATTATTTAAAAACAGAAAACCAATGTGAGGTATTTGCATGGCAGATTACCTGCAGGTCAGAACTTCACATCTACTGTCATCATTCATTACATTTCCTTCTTTGTGGACTTCCACAGATGAGATGAGATGTTAAAAACAATGTGCAAACATTGCTGCCCTCTGGAAGTTTATGATACCCTCAGGTTGCAATCGCATCTTGTGAGTTATTTACTACGTTTCTGGATGGTTAAATGTGTCATCATAAGTCAAAGAAAAGGTCCTTTTTCTAGTTGGAAATGGAACCCAGAGAGAATCACTGAAGTAATAAACTACATAGAACCATGCTGTGTAATGTGGGAAGTGATGCTTTTGCTTCAAGATGTGAAGAAACTTCCATTTGAACAACAATAACAAACATTAGGTATGTGAAAAATACATATATTTCTTATCTGAGAAGAAAATAAAATTCACTTCCTCTTAATTTGAGCAGTGCAGAGATAATGGTTTAATTTCATGTCTCCTTCTAGTATGTTTTCCCCCATTTCAATACAAGTGATTCCTTCTCTAACATATATTTTTCAAAACCAGTAAGCCTCCACAATCCAAATGGAGGTAAAATGTTGCTGCAGGCCTCAGGAAAATATAATGGAATCCAGCTACTATGACAAAAGCTACTACTTGGAAAAGTTAAGGACTTTTCTGAAGGTCAAGCCACAGCTTAAGATGTCTTGGTGATATTTTTAGCTTTTGTGTACATATTAGCTGATTCCTACAATGATTATCTTGTATGCTATGTGTGCTTCCAAGAACTCCTAGCAGTGTATTTATCTAAAATACCTATCAAGCATCCAAGGCCAATCGATCTCCTGATCTAAGGTAACACCCTTATGGAAACTGCCTTATGGCCAGTGGGCTCTGATGCTTCAAAAGACCATCTGCCATTCACAGTGTGCCTTCTGTCTTCTGCTTACAGATCAAGATGTGGGCTCTGAGTTGTTCCTGCCATCCTGCCTCTGCTCTTCCATCATGGCCTCTACCCCTCTGGAGATGTTAGCACAATTAAATGCTTTCTTCCATAATTTATCTTGATATTGGTGTTTTATTTTTCACAGCAATAGAAAAGTAACTGACACACTTTTTCCTTAGCCATGGAATTTATATTAATATCCATGGAAAAGTGAAAGCCATTATACTTATCTTTTTACTTATAAGCTAAGAAGCACCATGGTTTATATTCACACCTTTGTACCCATTCCCCATGCAAAATAATAGAAATGGGAAGAACAAAGTATTCTAATGGAATATTATTTCACTCATATTCTAGAACCAAGTTTATGGGTGTTTTTTTTCTGTTTTTATTTGGTTTTGTTTTCCGAGATAGGGTTTCTCTTTGTAGCTTGGAACCTATCCTGGAACTCATTCTGTAGCCCAGGCTGGCCTTGATCTCACAGAGATCTCTGCCTCCCACCAAGTGCTGGGATTAAAGGCATGAGCCACCACCTCCTGGCCAAGTTTATGTTTTTACAACATTCTGCCTCTCAGTTTTTTATGGAATAGTTACCACCCCTGTGAAAACATTGCCTATTATCTCCAGGAAAAAATGATCACAAAAGGCAACACAGCAAAATCACCCTCACAAAGCTGACTAAATGGAAATTTTGGAAATGTGATGATGGCATAGGGTTGAAAAGAAGAAAACATTTGAGGGAGAGAGGAATCAACTGGGTCACATGATGGTGACGGTGGGTAAGATGAAATGTAGTCACAGGATTTCACTTGGCTACCTTGAATTTGACAGCAAGAGCAAAAGCAGTGTTGCTTGAGTAGACATAAGAATAGAATGAACTGTGAAAGACCACTGAGGAGGAAGTGGCATTTAGTTTACTGAAAACAGAACAAAAAGTATTATATACCTGCTCTCATCCATTCTCAACACCTCTACTTATTTCAGCTACTTAAAATTGTGTTTATTATTTATTTGTTTATTTATTTATTTACTTTATGTGTATGCTCTGCTTGTATGTCTGTACATCATCTGTGTGTCTGGTGACTGAGGAGGCTAGAAGAGAATTGGATGTTACAGGTTGTTGTGAGCCACCGTGTAGGTGCTGAGAATAGAGCCCGAGTCCTCTGGAAGTACAGCCAGTGATTTTAACGGTTGATCTGTCTCTTAAACTTCAGTGATGCTTCTAGGGACCACATCTGAAATTCTTAGAACCTTATTCTTTATGTCCTCTCCATCATCACTTGTTAACGTCTCCATGATGCTTCCCAGACATCTCCCTCCACTGAGCAGCTCAACCCTGAGAATGATTATCACCATTACCTTATCTAACACTCACTGCCCCTGTAATTATAGAGTGCTGTGCTTCAATTTTCCAGTGGTACTTGTTCTATCTGAACAGATTGCTAGATCTTTAAGGACAGAGATCATGCTGTATACTTATTACTAATTCATACAGATGAATTTATAAAATTTACTAAATATATAATTTATCAAAAATATTTCTAAAGGATAAAAGAAAGAAAGCATATAATTGAACAAGCCCACTATTATGATTTTACATTCAATGGGCATTTAGTATAAAAGTTGATGGGGAGAACTGAGAATAAAGTGGAATATATTAAAATCAAGAATAGAATGAGGGCATTTATTATTCCAACTGAAATAGGAGTTTAAAGCTTCAAAGAGCCCTGCCTGGTTTGAAATCAAAACTGGAAGAGTTGTAATAAAGGAATATTTTATCAAGTACAGCATGTGTTTTATATGTAAGATCAAATTCGAGTTGACATAACTAATTCATATCCATGATTATTTTTCTCTTATCTCTATAAATTTTGGAAAAGCAAGTACTTCAATGAATTACATTTAGTTTCATTTCTAGACGAGCAAATCTCTACCAAATTTAAAGAAAACACATTAGTCATGAACATGACTTTAAGCTCTGTGTAGCCTCTGGAAGCATGTATTACATTAAAGAACACAAGAGCCAGCAAAGTTACGCCTAGGGTGTTTCTCCAAAAGGCAGAAGTAGTGTTGTGAAGTGGAACATCTCAGAGCACTCAAATCATTCTTTCAAGGTACCATCTTAAAGAAACTTAAGCTCTTATTTATCTATGAGCCATTCCTTCCACCAGGAAAGTACACACACACACACACACACACACACACACACACACACACACACACACACACACAAACATACACACACACACACACACACACACACACACACAGACACACACACAGAGACACTTACACACACAGAGAGACACATACACACACAGAGACACATACACACACACAGAGACACACACAGACACAAACACACACACACACACACACACACACACACACACACACACACACACACACACACGCAAACATACACAGACACACACACACAGACACATACACACACACAGAGACACATACACACACACAGACATACACAGAGACACATACACACACAGACACATACAGACACACACGCACACACAGAGACACACACACACACACACACACACACACACACACACACACACACACACACATACAGAGATAGAGAGAGAGAGAGAGCCAGATTTCAAGTAAATCAAGTTTCAAACTACCTAAAAGAAAATACCTCGAATTAATCTTCTAAAAATCATTTTAAAATGATACGTGAACTTATTAAGAACCATTGATCTTTAAAAACAATTACAAATATGGAAAAATGAGACAACAATAAAAGTGTCAAGTCTCAGGTGCTCAAGAGTTGCAGAGTTTTCAGGAGTCGTTGGTTTCTCCCACATAATCTGCCCTTGAAGTTTTCAGGATTGTATTCTGGGCCCAGGATGCTTTCTTCAGAAAGAAATAGAAGGAGAGGGTGATAGGACTTAAACATGGGAGAGGACAGAGGCATGAAACAAATGTCCATTTCTCAACAGAAGTAAAACGCTGGGGTTGGGGATTTAGCTCAGTGGCAGAGCACTTGCCTAGCAAGCGCAAGGCCCTGGGTTTGAGCCTCAGCCCCCTGCCCCCCCCCCAAAAAAAAGAAATTAAACGGAAATCATTTTGAAATATTATTTTGCCACCATTACCTTAGAGCTGACTAAAATGGGAGGGAACACACAAATTGCAGTTATGGTAGGGCAAACTATTTCAAGAGGCACTATAGCTTTGAAAATGCGTGGTTAACTTCATTGAAGAGCTGTGAGTTCTAGGCAGACATTCTAATTACTCCTTTAATTTAGCGTGGATGAAGGAGGGGCTCCCAAGGCCCTACACCTGACTGAAGAGTTATTGGCAGCTGGCTGCTACTAGGGGAGGGAGAACCATTCTTTTCTGGGGTTAGGTTCACTGGTAGGTTAACCATAGTGCTGCAGATGGCCACACCCACACACACTTGGGAGTAGTAGAAAAGAGCACATATTGGAGGACCCAGTGATTGGGAGGAGGGAAGGAGGGGGTAGATAGGATCACACTTCATTGAAAGCACCTATGACATTCTCAAAGAAGAGGAAAAAAAAAAAACCTTGAAGCCAATTTTATTTGAATATGTTTATGTAGTTAGGGGTTGAAAATTTCAAAACATCCCTTTCAGGGCAGTTTATTGGCACACTATCTGAGGGATTGGTTCCTACAAACTTACTTCACAAGAGCTGCCACTGTACCCTGGTGGACACTGGCAAACTTCCACAGCAGTTGCGATACTTCTATCAGTGGGATAGGGGACGGCAGATTCAAGATTGACAGAGCTCAACCTGGGAAGAGAGAAATTAATAGTAAATAAGTGGTGGTGCACTCCTTTAATCCCAGCACTCGGGAGGCAGAGGCAGGCGGATCTCTGTGAGTTTGAGGCCAGCCTGGGCTACAGAGTGAGTCCCAGGAAAGGTACAAAGCTATACAGAGAAACCCTGTCTCGTAAATAAATAAATAAATAAATAAATAAATAAATAAATAAATAAATAAAATAATAAATAAAAAACCAACTATGAAGTATTTTGAAACTAGATGAATGGTGATATGTGACTATCCATAACAATGTAAACATGAATAAAGTATCCACGCTGAAAAGAAATGCTTCTGTAACATAAAGCTGCTGCCATCATTCACTATAGACTCAGTGCTAGCTACCAATGGACTCTACATCCATGGAGTTAATCAATGTGTACTGAAAATAGCTAGACAAAACACTTGTATTTATTTGTACTGAGCATCTGTAGGCTTTTAAAAATAGCCTTTGTCATTATTCCCTAAATAATACTACATTGCCTCTATTTATACAGCACTAGCCTTATACTATATACCATACAACAGTCTAGCAATAATTTATGGCTATGATTTGAATTTAAAGTATCCTATATCAGTTCACATGGAACACTTTATTCCCCCATCAGTGGTGGTGTCTTCAGGCATCTACAGGGTCTTCTGGACATAGGCCTGAGTTTGTCCTTGATGGTTATCATTAATCCCTATTTTGACATCAAACTCTTTCGTCTTCCCAGTCCACTGAGATGCAACAAATTATACAGCATGTAAGATGTCTTCAAAACACTCATGTGTTTGATGCTTGGGCTCCAGATGATGTTGCTGTTTTGAAAGGCCATGGAACCTTTGGATATGGGACTAACTGGCATAGGGCCATCCAGGTAGGCTGTGAGGATTATGGTTCATCTGTGCTTCTGGTAAAGGTCTTTCTACTTCTCAGTCTATGGAGATGTCATAAGCTGTGTTCTAAGTTGCTATTTCCATCAACCTATACCAACACACTTCCTGCCATGATGAACTGCATTCTCTGAACTGTGAGTCACAATATGCTTTCCTCTCTTCAGTTGTTACAGTCAGGAATGACATCACAGTGATGAGGAAACTGTTTAATCCATCCTAAATCATCACAGTATATTTTAAATATGTATTTAAAACAATATGTCAAGGCAAAGAAACAGAAATTATCATTAATGGCCATTAAAGGAAGTCAAATTACTCTACTCAAAGACTATATGTACTTGCTGTACAGTGCTTACTCTATGGTACATTATCCAGAAATTCTAATGGCTGGAAATGGTATAGAAAATCAGCATTTGAAACTTTGGGGAGTTTTTGTAAACTACCAACAACATTGCTGACAAAGAAATTAGGAGATCAATCTAATTCTAAAAATATCATGTAATAAATTTAACCAAGGAGCACCAATGACAGAAATTGAAGAGAAAACAAACAAACAAACAAAAAAACAACAAAAAAAGATACCTAGAGTACCCAGCTTGTAACAACCAATATTACTGAAATGTCTATAACATTCAAAGCCTTCTACATAAATATTCAATTCAATTTTCATAAAAATATTAGTGCCATTCCTTATGGAACTAAAACCAAAAGAGAACATTTCTGAAATTCATAAGGAACCTTAGAGTCATTTAACAGATAAAGCAACTTGAACAAATCTGGTTGCATCACAGTAGCTGATTTCAAAATATTCTGGGGAGCCATAGAAACTCAATGACGAGAACACAAGCCAAAGCAATAAGAAAATAGATATAAAGACACACACACACACACACACACACACACACACACACACACACACAGAAAAATGAATTTTTAACAAGGTGCCAAAAAACATACATTGAAGAAATAGCAATACCTTTGACAAACAGTGCTGATAAAAATGTATTATCTATATGCAGATGATTAAACCTGACCTCTATCTAGCTCTGTAGTGGATAGCCATCCCAGCATTGGCCTGGAAGTTCCAACCCTCATTGAGGCTTCAGTAATGATCACGCCCACAAGGCGGGGCAGAGGAGGGAGCGGAAGACTGAGGAGCAAGAGGAGGTGGCTCTCTTTTTGGTTCCGGGACGCTGGACGCTGGACGCTGGAGGTAGACCGAGCAGAGTTCTCCAGAGAACACCGCCGGACTGCCCTATACCTTTGCCAGACCCTGCAACCTACCCCTTCATTTGTAAGTTACCCCACAAAATAAACCTCCCTTTTAACTACGTGGAGTGGCCTTAATAATTTCACTGATATAGCTCCTATTCTGTAAAAAGACTACACAAAAACAAACAGCAAGAAAATAAAAATAACAATAACAAAAATAACCAAAATATATCAAAGTCCTAATGTAAGAAATTATGAAAGTAGTAGAAGAAAATAGAGGTTGGTATGGGTTTCACAACATGACCCTGTCTCAAAAAACCAACAAACAAACAAAACCAACCAAGAAAAGAAACAAAAAAACAAAAACAAGAAAAGAGGAAGAGAAAATTCAAATTTCAAAATTTTAGAAAATAGACAACTTCCAGGGGAGGGATTGGGACACCAACCCAGCCACATAACCTTATACCTACAGTCTGTCCTGCCTATGGGATGTACTGGATTAAAGGTGGAATAGAGATTGTGGGAGTAGCCAACCAATGACTGGTCCAGCCTGAGACCTATGCCTCAAGAGTGAGCCTATCCCTGATAATGCCTGGAGTGCCAGGACCTAGAAGGCAGATGGCCCAGAGACCTAGGATAGAACCAAACATGACTGGAGGGAAACAATAAGTCAATGGAATGATGCCTAATGATAGTCTGTCTGTACTCATAGATTAGTATGTAGTCCAAAAGATATCAGGGAGATATCATCTGGCAATTGATGGAAACAAATGCAGACCCACAGTGAAACATTAGGCTGATCTTGGGCAATCCTGCTGAAGAGAGCAAGGAAGGGTTATAGGAGCCCAAGGGATCAAGGACACCATATTAAAACCCACAGAAACAACTAACCCGGGCTCATAGGAGCTCACAGAGACCAAACTGACAACCAGAGAGCCTGCATGGACTGACCTAGGCCCTCAGCATATATGGGACAGTTGTGTAGCTTAGTCTTCTTGTGGTCCAGAATCCCCTAAACAGTATGAATCCTCCAAACAAGGTCTATCACTAATGTCCTTGGTTGCTCACACAAACTAGATCACAAAACCTCGTTGCTTAAGACCCCACACACTTGGGTTGCAGAATACTGAAAAACCAGAGTGGATCTAATCTGGAATCCCCACCCTTCTGGCTAGCTTTCACAGCACTGAACCCTGCTATTCAAGTTGTTTGAAGGAAAGAGCCATCAGTAGTTCTGCTTAGATGCTCATCCCATGAGGTACAGTAATGACCTCCCTAAGAGGAAATGTCCACCAGCCTGATATGTTGTGATTATTATGGGGGTAACCAGTAACCAAACACATTCTGATTGGATTACGTATGGTCCAAAGGTCATGGCTGGGAGAGTATATGCCATAGGGGTAAATTTACTGTTTTGCCAAAGGGCCATGGTGTCAGTTTGCCTTCTAAGTATTGGTTTATACTCACAGATTAGTGTTCCTCTAAACTTTCATCATTTTCCAGTGGGCATTGGTTAATTGGAGACTCAAAACTGGTAACAGTGCTGAAAATAAGCAACCATGGAGTGTCCCGAAATAGGGCATCACTCTCTCCCAGGCTCAGGGAACATTGTGAGAGAGAGGGCTTAGGGGATGTACAAGTCAAAGGTTGGAGAGGAATGTTGTGAATCATTTTCCTTGCTGTTATGAATAGAGCAGCAATAAACATCAACATGAAAGTATCTCTCGGGGTAGGATGAAGAATACTATGGTGATATGGCTGCTGAGAAGTAGTCTAGTTGGATCATATGGTCATTCTCTTTCTAACATTTTTAAAAGCTCCAAGCTGATTGCCACAGTGGCTGCACCAGCTGATACTCCCATCAACTATAAATAAAGGTTCCTCATTCCCAAATGTCACTCACATTTGCTGTCATTTGTTTTCTTGATGGTAGCCATTCTAGTGGGGAGAGATGGATTCTAAAGCAGTGTTAATGTTTGTTTTCCTGCTGGCTAAGGATATTGAACACATTTAAAGCCATCTACTGGCCATTTGTATTTCTTCTTTTGAGAACTGTCTTTCAGTTCATTGGCATGCTCATTGGTGGCAAAGGTTTATTCTTTTATGTTTTTTTCTATTTTTTCTGCTCATTTTTTCTTTCCTATTATTTTAATAGACCTTTGTAGTGTGTGTGAATTTCTAGATGATCTTTAAAGTAGAAAAGGAAGCTTAATTTCAGTCTTTGAAATACGTAGATGGATGGAAACTCTCTAGGCACTGAGTGACATCTATAACCTCCAAAAGACCAAGCATGTATAAATGCACATATACACAGCCAACACTATTTTTCAGTACTTTCTTTGGCCATCTTGGTATAAGGTCTTAGACTTATGGGCTGTCATTATAATGTTTCCATGCATAGGTCACTTAAAAAAATCACAAAGTAGAATTTTTGCTCACCAGGCAACCTAATACATGAAAGATCCAATTTCATGGGCATTCCATTACTTATCTCTTACTAGTTAAGATGACTTTAACAAAATAAAATCAGTACCTTTTTATTAGTTGAGAATCCCATATTCTCATAGTGAGACACACATATAATGCATTTTGATCAAATACACCCCCATCTCCTCCCCTTCAAAACCTCCTCTATTCCCCAACTACTTTCTTCTTCCTAAAGAACAAAACAAAAACAAAAACCAACAAAACAATCCTTATTTCATTTAGTGGTGCCTACACATGCATGAGTATAGAACCACCCACAAGATGGATTATAGTTTATAAGGGGCTCCATCCCTGAAGAAAACTGACTCTTTGTCTCTATCTCTATCCATCCATGCATGCATGCATTCATCCATTCATCCATCTATCTATCTATCTATCTATCTATCTATCTATCTATCTATCATCTGTCTATCTATCTATCTATCTATCTATCTATCTATCTATCTATCTAACTATCCTCTCTCTTTCTCTATGTGTGTGTGTCTCTCTCCGTCCCTATCCCTTCATTCTTATCTTCATCCCCTCATGAACTGTCAAAAATTCTACAGCTAAGGGTAGAACTTCATGAGCTCCTCTCTCATTTTAGAAGGAACAATTTTGTTATCTAGGATATTCACAATACTGTACAGCAGTCACTGCTGTAGATCCAAGACATTTTATCAACCCTGAACTATACCTGTCCCCACTGCCCAGTCAGGATTTCCCTCTTGTTTCATTCTGCTCTCTCATTATTTATGTATTTTAAATAGTTCTTAATGGTAAACTCAGTAATATGTGACTTTGGTATTGGCTTTCTCTCATTTAGTATGTTTCTAAGGATCATCTTCACTGCTGTATGTATGAATACTTTTTTATAGTCTTAAGTAATATTCTACTGTATGCCAAAATGTCTTCTACTCATTTGTTGATGGATATTTGAGATTTTTCTACCATTTGAATGCTATGAATATTTATAAACCTATTTTCAGTACCTGTTTTCCACTTTTCATGGTTATAAACTTTGGAGAATATCTAGGTTGTCAAGTTTTCTTAACACAACAAGTACACAACTAAGGATAGTATTTACTTAGGTTGACACAAACGTGGATTATTTCTCAACATAAACCATACCACATTCTTTACATAAGCAGCAGGACTGTCTCAGTCTATGTACCACAAACTTTTGGTGGATATGTGGATGGATGAATTAACAGATGAATAGATAAATGGATAGACATATCAGAGATTAATTAATATACACATAAGTTAGTAGATGAATGGAATACAGTTAAAGTAGACATACTAACTAAAATATCCTGTGACAACAAGTCCAATAAAACCAACAAGTCCACATATCAGAGAAATAAAATGCAGTAAGAAAAGTTAAATTGTGTTCAATCTGACATAGAAAACAAATGGGGAAAAATTTGTCAGGACTTAAAACCAGAGGCAAGAAATGTCCTGAATATATCACAGCATCCAGTTGCCTAGAATTAATGTACTATCAAATAATAAGCCTATAATTCTGATCATTAAGAATCAAATGGTTTCACTGTTGATAAATTAGTTGATTACTATATAAAAGAGTCACAGCTTACTAACTAGCAGTTTGATTGATAAAGACAGATATGTTTCAGGACTTTCATTATAAAATGTAAAACCCAAGGAAGGGACTTTGTGGAAGAATGGTTGTTTGAGTACTTTAAGAAACAATTTGAAAATGAAGATACAAAACAGGAAATATTTTCAGTGAACTGCCAAGTCTCCTTTGTCTTTTGAACAGCAGATGTTCTTTTTAATCTGTGTAACCATTTTGAGCTGCGAGAAATTTCAACACTAGAACATCTTTCCCCGTAATATTCCGCATTAGTATTCCCTGAGCAATCTCAATGTTCATTAAGTTCTGCTGTTTGTTAAATGGGATTTTAATGCGTTTAACGGTTTTAAGTGTTACCCATGAAGAAGGCGCTGTTTCCTCCCCCTTCAACACGGTCATTTGCTTTCCTTGATACCAGGCTGCATTCATTTAAACACAAAGTATTGGCAGCGACAAAGTACTGAAGGCTGAAAAACGAGGAACTCTCCAAGGTTTAACTGATTCTCCTTATTGTGACTTGAAAATACAGATAAGATGATGGAAGGAGAGAAGAAACATGACTACAAGTTACTATGGAAAATACTTGAGTCAAATCACATGCTGTCCTGTTCATTTATTTCTGTTTGATTGTATTTCTCAACCAAGTTGACTAAGTCATGGTACCCTAAAACCACCCAAACCGTTTGAAACAACAAAACTCCCATGGTCTTAAAACTCAGTTAAATACCCCCTCTTTCTTCTTCATACATTTTTTTCTTAAAGTCTTTCATTTCATTCAACTTTTGAAAAATGTAACTTAGGGATGACCACCACAGAAAGAATTTTTTTTTCCTAGTAACATATTTTATTCTGTTTTGCATTTGTCAAAACCTAAGGCAGTGAGTGATTCAGCATCCACTCCTAACTGGGTCTGGCTAGGTAGGCTTTGGATCCAAGCTCTGAAGGCTGAGAAGCAGAAACAAAGCATGTTCAAGGCCTGCTGGGGCTACAGAAGGATGCAGAGGCAGCCAGGACAACTCAGCAAGACTATGCTTCAAAATAAGGGATGAGAAGAGAGCTGGTCACTGCTGCAATGCTGAACTAACACAGGTGAGGCCAAAGTTCAGTCACTAGGACAAGTCCCCAGCTTGTGCCCTGTGGAACTTAGTTAAGACCTTCTCTTTAGAGGTAACCGATCATTTCTACCTCATTGCTAATGAGGCAACAGATGATTTCATGATCCAGGTGATATCTGAAGGAGTTTCTGGGACAGAATACCTCCACTTCAAATGTGTAGGGGCACGTGTGTGTGCATGCATGTGTGTGTGTGTGTGTGTGTGTGTGTGTGTGTGTGTGTGTTATGTGTATATTTGATGTATATGTCTGTGTGTGTGCTATGTGTATATGTTGTATGTGTGTTGTGTGTAGTGTGTCTATGATATGTGTGTATGTGGTAGTGTGTGTGTGTGTGTGTGTGTGTGTGTGTGTGTGTTATGTGTATATTTGATGTATATGTCTGTGTGTGTGCTATGTGTATATGTTGTATGTGTGTTGTGTGTAGTGTGTCTATGATATGTGTGTATGTGGTAGTGTGTGTGTGTGTGTGTGTGTGTGTGTGTGTGGTATTATGTGAATGGAGTGTGTGTGTATGTGATGTATGTGTGTGTGTATGTGTGTGTGTGTGGTATGAGTGTAAGTATGGGGGAGTATGTATTTGTGTGGGATTATGTGTATGTCTGTGGTATGTGTATGTATGGTAATATATGTGTGTGGTATGTGCATATCATATATGTGTGTATGTGTGGTATGTATGTGGTGTGTGTGTTTGTGTGTGTGTGTGTGTGGTGTGTATTTATTTGGTAATATGTTTGTGTAGTGGTATGTGTGTGATGTATATATAGGGTATGTGTTTGTATGTGGTATGTATGTGTGTGGTGTGTATGTGTAGTATGTGTGGGGTTTTGTTTGTTATATGTGAGTGTGTATGTTTGTGGCATGTGTGTGTGTGTGTGTGGTGTATGGTATGTTTCGTATGTGAGTAGAGATATGCATTTGTGGGGTGTGTCTGTGTGGTATGTGACATGCATGGTGTATGTGTATGTAGAGTGTGTGTGTGGTTATGTGTATATGTAGTGTGTGTGTGTGTGTGTGTGTGTGTGTGTGTGTGTGTGTGTGTGTATGTGGGTATGTGTGCATATATGTGTGCTATATACACACATGTGAGCATGTGTGAGGCCTGGGGGTCAATGCTGAATGTCTTCCTCAATTTTTTCCCAGCTCATTTTTAAAGCATCATTTCTCAAGCACTAAACCTGGAACTCATCAATTTTGCTAGGCTGGCTGTCCAGAGTGTGACAGGTTCTTGCCTGTCTCTACCTCCAGGGAGCTGGGGTTACAGGTGACAGTTGCCGTGTGTGGCCTTTTACCCAGGTGCTGGGGACCTAAACTTAGTCCTCATGTTAGGTGTCAAGCAGTGCACTTACTAAGTAAGCCATCTCCTCAATCCTTCTCCAAACATTTTGATCCATGTCAAGTAGGAGGAATAAATGAGAGAATGTGATACTGCTCCAGGTATTTCTAAAAACATAAAATGCTAAATAAAATTTCACCTCCTCTTCTTAGTCCTCCAAGTGTGCAAAGTATTTACTCTTATTGCAGTATCCTTTATATTATTGTAAATAGATGCATCTTGCTTTCATTCTGGATATGCTTTCTTTGAATTCAGTGTCCCACATGGCATCACAACATAGGCTGGTAAATCAGAGACTATATAGGCATTGTTCCCTCACCTCATCTTCAATCTGGAAATTTAGATATTGTTTCTGCCAATTTACATGGCAGATAACAGATTTAGAGAATGCACATACAAGATGCTCAGTACGTGTAGACTGAATGAGTCCAATATTTATAATTGAACATTGAGGGATGCTTAAAGACCATGGGAAGAAATGCCTGTGGGCTTAAACCCTGGCTCTGCTTCTTACCAACAACAAGATGAAAAGTGAGTTATTTAAATCTTTTTAAGTCCTAGGGTCCTTGTCAACATATTTCTTTAAAATATGGTCACCTGTATGGCTCATTTCAAATGTAAACAGAAAGTATGTACTCTTCAGCTACATGTCTCTTACTACCAAAGATGCTTTTGCTCATGTGGTTTTTTCCTAGATAATTTATAATACAAACCCTGTCAAATTCTATTCAATACAAAACTCCTAAATTCACATAAAAATATCACAGTTTTAAAAGGTTCTATATAAGGGCGAGTTCAAAGGGTATGATATACTTGAATAGAAACTATTTATGAAGCTCATCATTATGTATAACTGCTATATGTCCAATAAAAATATTTCTAAGTGGTATTAGAAAGATGGATCAGTAGTTAAGAGCACTGGCTGCCCTTCCAGAGGACCTAAATTTGATTCCTAGTACCCATAAGACAGCTTAAAACTGTCCGTAACTCCAGCTGCAGCTGAACTCTATTCTGGCCTCTAAAAGCACCAGATATGCATGTGTGCACTGATATACTAACAGGACAAACATTAGCATAATAAAAATAATTGAGAATTTAAAAATATTTTTAAGGAGTCTGTATTTGTTTCATATAATGAATGCATATGAAGTCTATCTTGATAAAATCACAACGACCTTGATTCTACCTTAGTAGTAACTCCAAATTCTGGTAGCTGATCCAAGCCTGTGAGAGGATTCCCAAAAGTCTACCTTTCTTCAGGAACTAGAAGATCAAAACAACCAGGGTGTTGACCTCCATGTGCTGCCAGAATTCCAGGTTGTTTATCTTCTGGTTGCTGAATAAACTCTAGGCAGTTTCACACTGACAGTTCAATGTTCCTCTTCTCAGGAAGATGCTCATTACTTTGGTTCATATTATATTGGCTAAACCACTTCATCCCCCCTCAGGAGTCAAGGGAAATGTGATATCCCCAAAGGAGTAGAATTTGGTGAACTTTAACAATGTCTATGGTAGGGCCAAAAGGAAGACAATTTGTTTACATTTTTGTTATTTGTGGGGTGTGTGTGTGTGTGTGTGTGTGTGTGTGTGTGTGTGTACATATGAATATATGTATGAATGAGTATACAAGTATAGCCAGAGGTTGATATTAGATGCTTCCTGGACAGATATCCACTTCATATTGTGAGTCAAAGTCTCTTACTTGAATCTCTAGGTCATAAATTTGGCTAATCTTGCTTGTTTTAGGGACCAATCCAATATCCACTTCTCAAGACAACTCACCATGTCCACCTGGCATTTATGTGAATGCTAGGTATCCAAACTGTGTCCTAATGACTTGAGCACTTCACCTACTGTTCCATGGCCCTGTGTTACATTCTTTAAAAATAATGCATATTTTGCTTTTCTCCTCGTTTTACTAAATACAGCCATAAAGAGGGTATCAATCAGCTATACGTAGTTTTTCAGCATTCTGGATAAGCACGGCTGCAAGCGTTCTCACAGTTGTGGAAGTAGAAGGGTATAGCACATTCTAGATGTCTCCAAGCCTAAACGATGTTTAGAGAAAGTATAATCACATGGAATGAGATCAGTCAGATGTCAATACTTCATATTTGTGAGCTGATTTTCTGTTAGAAAAGTGTTTCGGGATTCTCTAATTCCCTTCCCAAAGTGACCTTTGGAAGTGGGCAAGGCAATTGTCTTCCTTATTTCAGAAATGAAGTGACTTAAGTAAAAGAGGTCAGAGCCATATTCATGTTTACAGCCATTAAACATGTTGGAAACAGAAGTCAAAATCCTTGACCTACAGCTCAGTCTTCTATTCAATTCCACCTAATCACACAACCGGGCAAACCTAAGCCCATTTTGCTGAAATAACTACCCTTCAGTGAGTCTAAATATGAAGCGTTGTTGCAATACTTCAATTTCCTTGTACTTTCACACAGGCGGTATCTAACTCAGAAGCCTACTGTGCAAGACAAGTCGAAACCAATTCAAGCAATGTTTTACAAATAAGATTCAATCTACTGGTAGATCAGAGATAAATCAGATATCAAAAGCTAACTGATTCAGGATTCATGGTGACTTTCCCTCTCCTAGAATGGGCTGGAGCTTCAATCTGACATTGGCTCCACCTCAGCGCTTCAGTAATAAGGGTGGTAAAGAGCAGTCACCTTCTTGGAGCCCTTCTAAGTCAGTTCACATAGTCACACGCCATGACCACATTCACAAGTACAGATATAACCCCAGAAGGATTTCAATGAAACCAGTGGCTTTAAGATGGGTAGATGCTGAAATTCTCTGACATAAATCAGGAGAGTGTCTTTGAATTAACTAGCCCGAGAAGCAATGAGACAAAAATAAATAAGCCCTCCAGCTACTTTTGTCAATTTGGTTGTCATTCACTTTCAAAGCTGGAGGACTCATTTCTTTATACTGTTTAAACATCATGACAATCTCTATTTACTAAACGGGGGGGGGGGAACATAATTAATTCCTAAGTGCTGCATCTCATCTTTATAGCACTTTAACCCAGCTTCTGGCAGAATTGCCGATGCAAAAGAGGCATATTGTTTGGCAATGGTTTTGTTTATGAACCTGCAGCTCCCTCCTTTGGGAAATGGTAATGATGATTGTACTTTGCTGAAATATTTTAAGTGAAAGACAAACTCGGCAGCACTAGCAAATAATGGGGGTAGAATCTGTAACTGGAAAACCCAGGGCAGGGATATTGTTCTGCATCAAGCCATATCAGCTGTTGTCAGTGTAGCATCAAGCTTGATCTTCTAATTTAATCTCATTGAGAATGAAGGTGCAATAATATCCTGTGTTATTATCTGGAGTTTTTAAAAAGGATGAAAATAATATTCCAATATATCTGAAATAAAAATTTTATGAGACAAAAATATCATTGATTCTAAAATAGTAAACATAGGGACTTCTCGCTGTGATCAAATTTGGCTCAAGTCAGGGTTCTCTCTTTGTAGCACAATATATAGAGAATAAGAAGGAACTAACCAGCCTTTGAAAATGTCCAAGTTAAAGCAGTTCATCATTTTAACCACAGCCCTGGTTAAAGTGGGATGAGATAGATACTATTATGGGCACATTGCACTTAAAATCAAGATTCCACAAATGCCAATCACTTGCCAAGATCAACAGAGCTAATTTAAGCTCCAAAATCTCCCACTCTTTCCTTTAAACCATGTGTCTACTACAGTGTCATGGTGTTTTATAAAGGGGTGTATAATAATGTAAATGAATAATCTTGTATTTCTTATTACAATTAGATACTATTAGAAACAAGTTAATTGATTAATAGAAGAAAATATTTTACAAACCACTTTCTGAATATGAGCAGCCTGGAATCATATATCTTCAGTATATCACCATCTGAGCTGCCATAAAAGAAATTGTCTTTTTGTTTCTCAATAGGAAGTCACTATCATATGATCTGTTAAATTTGCAGAGGATTCATCTGTGTTAAAATCCAATACATTATTATCAACATTTAAAATTTAAAAGTTGCCTTCTAGATTACCTTCTAGAAAACAGAACTTATGCTTGTCTTTTACTTGAAGACACAAAATTAGACCTTTTAAAATGTACTTTTCTAGCACACTTTTGTTTGCTCCAGATACACACATGAACATTGGGAGATGGAGTTCTAGATCTTACCTGAAGATGGCATCCATCCCCAAGTTGTATGTGATTTGTATGAGGACTCTTTCCAAATTCGCCAGCACGGTCATAAAATCTTTTCTACTGACTGGTAAGTTTGTTCCATGTATGGTAAAGGATCCTTCTTTGAGTGGTAACTCCTCAATGTGTTCTTCAGTTGGATCTAAATACACCTCCTTATAGGCTGTGCTGATTCTCAAGTTATTTCCCTAAAGAGAGGCAAAAAAAGAAAGTATATATAGATAAAATTGCAAGAAAGTTACAAAATTTATAAAGGTTATCTGAATTTGGATTCTCTACTCCAGATTATCCTCAGGAAGATTTTAACTTAAGGTTGGCTTTCTCCATCATTTAGTATACTTTTGGTGTACAAGATTCAAAGACAAACCAATGTGAAGATCAGCCTTCATCTCCTATACTACCAAGTCTACCATTATGAGTTTGCATGAACTTGCTTTATCCATCAACTAAAATAATAGATATCATATATACATATATATAGTTACAAATAATTTAGTTTTCTACAAGCATGCAAATATCCTGTATTTATAGCAGAGATAAGAATTACAGGACATTAGGCAAGGAAGTTTCATTAATATATATTGAATATATTAATGAATATGAATATATAAGTTAATGAATATATAAGTTAAAATATTTCTGATTTCTATATAAGGAAAGATCTGCACAGTGATGTTCAAAGTAGGATAACAGCATCATAAAAATCATTTAGGTTTACTTAGGACATTAACGTCACCTTTCTTCATTTAACATTTTAATGATACATCATCTCTCAACCTTCATGCTTAAGAGAACTCCCTTTATCTTCAAGAAATTACAAGATACTCACACAGTTTTGTGTTATATGATGTCTAAACCACTCCATTTGGTTCAGGAAAAAATTCATTCTGAGGGAGCAATGCTGCCATTCTGTCACTGACCCATAAGCAAGGAAGACTTGGGGCAAGAACAGAGCCTAGAGCTCAATGAACACTTTCTACTTGGAACCACTAACACACATGCATGTGTGTGCCTATGGGTTTGTGACTACAAGGGGAGTTTTTCCACCATGTCAGTGCAAGGAAGTAAGACAGGGCTCTAATCACATTACTGCACCCAGCATTTAGAATCATGCATGGTCTTCTAGTTCTTGTATATTTTCTTCCTAAAGTAAGATTTTCAAGTCAAGGCTTACCAACAGCTCAAGTAAGTAAGTTACTTTCCCCCTTTCCCTTTGAAGATATAAACAAAAAATCAAACCATAAAATCTGCAATATAATTACATAAATTAGTATTGACCTAAACTCATGGATCATATAACCTTATAAGTGTGGAAATATGATCATGTTTTAACTTTGAGTTTCAAAATGTTTCTAAATGGTCTCCTTTGTCATCTGAACCCATTCTGAACTTTTTTTTTTTGACATGTGTCAATGTCAGCCAATCAATTAAAACAGTATGAGTGACCTCAGGTGACATGAAGATATCATATGATTGCACAGTGACATGCTTATTTTGGTACCTGTAAGATAATCATCAGCTGAAGGATTTTTTCTGTGTCTTCTTCCTCTTCTTCGAGGTCATATGAGATGGTAAACGTCAATTGTCCTCCTACAGCTGGGAGCTAGAACAAAAGAGATGCATGATCATTTCAGCATAGGAGATGGTTTATTGAACCATCTTTTATGTACTATTTTCAAACCCTTTTATTGTTCTAGAGGGCAATATTTGGAAGCAGCAGCAATAACTGGAGTGCAGAGTGGAGATGATAGACATTTCTGTAGGAATAACCTTTATATGAACCTTTGCCCATCAACAGCAAGCTTGAGATAAATATAAATTCATTGTTTACTTCCCCAGTAATGTAGGCTTGATAAAATAGCAGAGATTCTATGTAACCTATCACAGATTTCCCTGTCATCTTCTTAGTCCATAGTTTGAGCTTTAGAGTTCCCCAAAAGAAGGACTAGTGTCAAACTAGACAGTTTCTTTCTGTCCCTATATTTACTTACATTCTGTGGCTCTGAATACATTCAACAAAGTCATTCTTCCATTTGAAAGGCACTTTACATAGACTATGAGCTAAGCTGAGAAACATTATTGGTCAAAGAAAAATAAAGGTTAGCTGCAAAATTTACATGTAAATTCAATCAGAACTACTGAGAAGGTTTACTTTTGCCTATGTAATCAAATAAGATAGTCTGGATGAATGTTATTACCCCCTTTTCATTAAGCAAACTTCATTTCTTCTAACGTATACTTGATGCTTACATTTTCTGACATTGACATTAACCTTGTAAAATATATTTTTCGACTGAAACACAAGATCATTTTATAGGGCAAGAATCAAAACTTGATCAGTGAGTGACAGAATCAATGCAAATGTAGGAGCCCCTTAAAATTCTACCCTGGCACTATAAACAAAGACATTCCTAGAACAAAGCTGATGATTTATATTCTGCTGTTAGCTTTGCGCTGACATGCGGAGCCCAGCTTCTCTGACCTGGGCTCTCTGTGTGTCTTTTCATGGCAGACCTTGACCAGAAGGCACTTCCTGGGAAGGCAGTGGATGGAGGAGAAAGAGCCCTGATCTCTTAGAATTGTCCCATAGGGGCCACACAGAGCTTGCTATGGCTCATTAAACAGGATTTTACATTGCAGCTCAGCATTGGCTTAGAAGAGCTCATTACATGGTGCTCTGGAGGGACTGAAATTCAGAAAACATTTATTCCCCTGCTCCTCTGAGAAATGTGCTACTCTAATGTCTTTTCATATATAAAATAATACATATCTGCCTGAACAATAGCACTTGGCATTATTATAAGTAATGGGAGATGAATCAGTATACCAAGATTTTGGCTCTTTTAGAATGAGCATCTAACTTTTCATATAGCCAGCTCATTCAAATCAGCTAGACATCAATAAGAGGCTAAAAAGGCTGCAACTGATTTTTATTAATATCTCAAAGAAAACTGAATTATTTAGTGTTTTCTAAATAAATAAAGAGATACAGTAGGAGGTAGAGATTAAAGGTCCCAATTTGGATCTTAGGCATAGACTGAGGTAATGGGAATTTGGACTTTAGCATGTGAATTTTAGGGTGACGCAACTGAACCCAGAGGTGTATGCTGGGGGATGCCTTTCAGTATGCTGTGAATTTGTATGGTTCCCATGAGATAACAAGGCAGGCAGGGAAATCCAAGGAGAGAGACAGGAAAGAGAAAGGCATTTTAGGGAGAAGCCATCCCACCATCCAGGGAGCAGCATGTCATAGCACACAGGTAACGCCATGGAACACATTGCAACATATAGATTAATAGAAATGGGCTGAGTTTAGTTATAAGAGCTAGCTAGCAAGAAGCTGGAGCCATAGGCCATGGGCATACAGTTTGTAATTAATACAAGCCTCTGTGTATTTACTTAGGTCCGAGCAGCTGCAGAATTGTGGGATCAGGCAGGACCAGAGAAAACTTTTGACTACGTTTGTCTATCCAATATGTTGGCTCGACTTTCCACCTAAAACTTGAGAGAACTTAAAAAGAGATTCTAAAATTGAGCTAAGAACAGCATCCTACTTCATGTCTCATACAGACCAAGATATAGAGATGCCAAGGTCCAGAGACACTGTGGATTTGAGCTTGAGCTCAGCATGGTGAACTCCTGCCACTGGTACACAGAGGCATCTCCAAGTTATGCAGCATACTACATGTTAGATTTAGCCTTTACTCATACAGTCAAAAAAGGTTTATGGGCCAGCTGCACACTACCTGATGGCAGCATGAGCCCCAGAATTGGCGGGATAAGCATGCCTCTCCTGGGTACCTCTGCCATGTTGGAAAGCTGAAGGGGCTTGAGTCAGCATCCAGGGCTGTCACTTTCATCCTAGCCATGCAGCTTAACAATTTAAAAGTCTCTCCTGGTCAGATAAGGACTATAGATTCACAATAAGACAAATTCAGAGGGAATAGATCTTTAACTGGTTTACAGTGTGTGTAACAATATACATGGGCTTGGAAGAGAGAATAAAATGAGTATAGATAGTTACATAAAGAAATACATAGGGTTTTGTTTGTTTGTTTGTTTGTTGTTTGTTTTTTTTGGTTTTTCAAGACAGAGTTTCTCTGTGTAGCTTTGTGCCTTTCCTGGAACTCACTCTGTAGCCCAGGCTGGCCTTGAACTCACAGAGATCCACCTACCTCTGCCTCCCAAGTGCTGGGATTAAAGGTTGTACACCACCATTGCCTAGCTAGAAATACATAATTTAATAAATAAAGTCTTTAAAGAGATAGTGAAAGTAATATGAAAGTTAAGCCATGTAAACATGGAAATTCCACAGAGAGTTTGGATTGTTTTGTTTTGGGGATTTTTAACTGGAGAGAGATATTTGATTATAAAGGCTTCTGAGTTAAACCAATATATTTAGAAAGTGTCTTGACTTCAAAATTTGTGCCTAAGGTTATGTTGTTTTGGAAAAGAGGTTCTGTTTTTATTTCCACAGAAGATGAGAACCTGTGGATTGCTTCCAGGCTAATATGGTTTGATAAGCCAAGACCCTCTGAAAGGTCTCCAATAACACCATGGCCCACATGATCCAACAACCAAAATCAGCTTCAAAGCAACTGGCTGAGGCAATACATCCTCACAGACTACAGCCAATATTTAACTATAATTCTTAATTTCTCAGGATCCCTATAAGATTGCCAGCACCCTCAACCAGCAGGAAGTAGTATGAAAGCTATGCTCAAATTTCCAAAATATTATTTATATATGTTTATTTTTATTTAAAGAAGGTTGATTATAAATATAATTTTTTTCTAAAGAAAAAAGGGGATATAGATACAATAGGATAAAAGGATAAGTTATTAAATCTACTTTTAAGGAGCAACAACTTTTTAAAAATGTTTCACATTGCTATGGATTTTAGTTTACTGATACAAGTTTAAAGTTAATTTTGTTATACTCTTATTTAAGGTATTGTGTTTATGCAACTCATTTAAAATTATAATGTATAATTAAGAAATATAGATTAATAAGTAGTCATCATCTATGATAATCACACTTATAGTCATGTTAGTTTTCTAGGTATACATATGTTTCAGTTAGGTAGGTAATCTTCAAACACTTCAAAGCCCTACATAATATGGCATTTTAAATGTTTTAATAACATAGTTTTTTTTATGACAATGAGACCTGGCAGCACCAATTTACTTCAGAGATGATGGGCATTGAAGAAACTCCTTAAGGAGTTTACTTTCTTTGTGGCAAAAGTTAGCCACTGGGCAAGAAAATGCCCTTGCCTTGACTGTTGACATCATACTGTCCAAAATGGACAAACAGGACACAAAAGAAAGGACTGATGATCCTTGCCAAAACAAGGTAGGAAAACTCTTTAGAAAATCTTGCTTCACAGATAAGTCTCTTAGATATTCTAGTCCTGTAGGCCAAAGATGGATGCTCTAATGTTGCAGAGAAACTTTGGATGACTGTCCAGGCAGCCAGCTGTCTCTGTCGTTCTAGATTTTTGGAAGTTGCTTACAATGCACTTCCTGTTTACAAAGGTAATATTATGTCTTTCTGGGGTCTTTGATGTAGTTGAAAATTATATAGTTATAATTACAATTTTTCTTGGTTATGATAAAAGATAAATTAGATATGAAACTTTAAACAAACAAATATAGGACAGATGATAAAATATTTTCTTTAATTTTGCCAAATACAAATAGACTAGATATTATAACTGTAATTCTTGCATGATAACTGTTTGTTATATATAATTTTACTATAGTGAAGCTAAAACCTTGCTTTTTGATTAGATAAAAAAGTGGAAATGCTGGGGGATGTTTTTCTGTATGCTATGAATATGTGTGGTTTTCATTGGATAATAAATAAAGCTGTTTTTGCCTATGGCAAGAAAGCTTAGAGGCAGGCAGGAAATCCAAGGAGAGAGAAAGGCAGAGTTTAGGGAGATGTCATCCCACCATTCAGGGAGCAGCATGAAATGGCACACAGGTAATGCCACAGAACATGTGGCAACATATACATGAATAGACATGGGCTGAGTTTAGTTATAAGAGCTGGCTAGCAAGAATCTTGAGACATAGGCCATGGTCATACAATTTGTAATTAACATAAACCTCTGTATCTTTACTTAGGTACAAGCAGCTGCGAGACCACACGTCTGGGCAGGACCAGGGAAAACTTTCAACTATAGTTGAATACTAATTATGTCTCAAATAGTCAAAATACCCAAATCTAATTTCATTACCTGAATCTTTCTGGGAGTGAAACTTGATCATTTTTTTCAACTTTCATTACTGGGTCAAAGCAAATGTTGCATCTTGGGGGGGGGGGGGTTGAGACAGGGTTTCTCTATGTAGCTTTGCACCTTTCCTGGATCTTGCTCGGTACACCAGGCTGGCCTCAAACTCACAAAGATCCGCCTGCCTCTGCCTCCCAAGTGCTGGGATTAAAGGTGTTCGCCACCACTGCCAGGCTCAAAGTGAACTCTGTTTTTTTTTGTTTTGTTTTGTTTGTTTGTTGTTTTTTTTTCTGGAGCTGAAGGCCGAACCCAGGGCCTTGCACTTGCTAGGAATGCACTCTACCACTGAGCTAAATCCCCAACCCCAAATGTTGCATCTTAATACAGTGACTGTATGCAATCCAAAATTGTTTTTACACTATTAAATAATTTTCACATTAGAATATTTTGGCTAGACATTTCCTGATAAAATCCCTGTAGTTTTCTGGTAGCTCAAATGCTTTTCTATTTGTCTGGTTAATGTCTCAACAGCCAAAACACTAATGAAAATCATTTTTTATTATTCTGAAGTGTAGTAAAGAATCATTATAAAATATCATGAGTATTATAGCTGAAAGATTCTAGAATGGGTACAGTTGTGCCCCAAACCCAGCCATCAGCATTCATTGAATAGTTCAACAAAACATGATATTTGTAGAAAAATATATACTGTATGTAATTAATTTTTTCACCATTTTGAGCTTTCTTAAACACATATGTAAATTCACTTTGGGACTTTCAAGTTAATTTGTGGGACAACATTCATTTTTACCATTTTACTGAGCTTTCCATACGTCAATAGAATATCTAATTTACTTCCATGATTTATAAACATCCTTGCTATCATAACATTGGATAGAGAAGTGGGGCTTTTCACAGGGATAAGTAATGGCTCACCTGGATATGATTATTGTATTTACTTGGTAGATTAGACTATCCCTACAAGAGACGAATGTTGTATGCCTTTTCAATCCTAGGAGAAAGTATATTTCTTGAGAATGGGCTATTCTGTGAAATTTCCTATTGACTTAGCTTTTTACTTTTTTTTCTCCATTATTTATTCAAGAACATTTTGTGTGGGGAGATTAAGCTTCCAAGTGGAGAAGGAATTTCCCATTGGAAGGCAAAGCACCATTCTATTCCAGGATGTAGTTCAAGGTTAAACCCTACATTTTCCAGTCCTCAGTTTCACACCATTAAGACAAGAGTGTCACAGACAGCTCTTTCCCATGAGTATCTGCTTGAACCCTACCTTCATTGGAAAGAAACGGCTTGTTTGTTGGTAAAGTTGCTTCCATGCAATATGGGAATCTTGTCTAGCATAAAAACATGGCTGAATAGAGCCAGAGATCTTTCCACTCATTAATGGAAAGGACTGAATGCAATCCACAAAACTAGCTTTCCCAACAAAGTATTGGGTATGGGGTTGTGTTTTTGTGTCTTCCACTAAGTTTAAAGAAATACAAATTGAGGGAATGTGGGATGAGGCACATATTGAGGACACTTCACCTGGAAAGCAAATTCTTCTCTGGAAATAAGCTAGGAATATTTGGATCTCTGATGTCAGATTATCATCAGTGTTATCCCACTAAATGGAGTGTGAAACCTAATATTTGCCTCTGCTTACTAGAGCAAATATTTCAAGAGGAATATAGTAAAATGAAATGAGTAAAAGATTTGTAATAATAAGCTGGATAAATTAAACATAGCTGTCAGCTTCCATTTAGTACCACAGACAGAACAAAGGCAGATAGATATGATAGGATGAAAAGATAGATTATTAAATCTACTTTCAAACTAAAAAAGCAATTATCAGTGTTAAATAATTTACATGGTATGGATTCTTCTGTATTGTCACAAATTTAAGGTTAGTTTTATTAGACTGTATATATGTTTCTACTTCTGTTTAAGATATTTTTATATATTGATACAAATTTAAGGTTATTTTTGTCAGACTGTATATATGTTTCTACTTTCCTTTAAGATATTTTTGTATATTGTTACAAATTTGAGGTTATTGTCCTTATACTGTCCATCTCTTTCTAATTTTGCTTAAGGTATTACCTATATAGTTCATATCTATACAGCTTGTTTATTTATGCAATGTAAAGTTGTAGTCCTTAAAAGCAATATAGGATAATAAAGAAATGCAGATAAATAGTCACCAATAATTATCAAACTTATAGTCATGTTAGTTAGGTTTGCTAGGTATACAGAGATTCATTTCAAATAGATAGGCAATGCTCAAACATTTCAAAGATCTACAGAAAATGGCACTTTAAATGTTTTAATAATTTAGACTTTTCTTGACATGAGACATGTCTGCTCCTGGGGGCACCAATCTACTTCTAAAGAGGATGATGGGTGCTGAAGACACCCCATATGGATTTTGTTTTCTTTGTAGCACAAGCTGGCCTATAGGGCAAGAAACTGCCATTTTCTCAACTGCTGACAGTAGTATGCTGTCCAATCTGCACAAGCAGGGCACAAAGAAAAGCAACTGCCAAACTTTGTCAAGACAGGGTAGGGTAGTCCTTCAAAATTTCCTGCTTCTGAACAAGGTCTGTCAGATATTGTAGACCTGTAGGCCAACGATGGACATTCTAGCATTGCATAGGAACCTTGGATCCAGGCAACCAGCTGTTTTTGTTATTTCTTATACTTTTTGGAAGTTGCTTGCTTGCACTTCCTGCTTCAGGTAATATTATTTTCCTTCTCAGGTCTTTGATAGAGTTAAAGATCAGACAGTTATAGTTCTCCTGAATCTTAGCTAAAGACATATTAATTACAAAACTTTGTATTCTTCAGGAAAGAACAGCTTTTGGAGTAATCTCTATAAATTTGCCAATTACTTATGATCTGGCCATTTAGAATGTATTTCTTACTTGATAATTGTCCTTGTTGTATGTAGTTTCATTTTTGTTTAGGTTATTACCTTTTCTTTATTTTTGACAATACTTGATAATAAACCTTATTGAATATAGTTTTATTTTGTTAGGATTAGAACCATTCCTTCTTAATCAGACAAAAAGGGGGAAATGTTATGGGAATTCTGTCACCTGTCTACTAGCCAATTAAAAGGAGCATTTGGGTCCAAGAGTCAGGGCTTTCTTTGGGATTGGATGTGATCCAAATATAAGGTGGGGTCGAGGGATGCCCAGCCTTTTTGGAATGAGGAATGAGCAGTCACTGAAAAAAGCCAAGCAGCTGGTGACCTGGCTCAGATACCCCCTTCTGTCTTGTGATAATTGTGCTTGTTAATAAATAGTAAAGTAATCTTTTGACTTCCTTTTCATCATTTCTAGATTCTGAAGACTTAGAAACTAAAATTCTGAAAAGTTATTCCTTCCTCCTATACACATATTTACAGTGCATATGTTCAATCTATTCACTGAGTTGCAAGGTCCCATTTTGGTCTTTCATACATTTAAAACACTGAAGTAGACACACTGCTTTTTCAGGGACTGTGAAGTATTACAACAAAATATGGCCAACAGTATTAATTGATAGAAGTTGCAGAATCAACAAAGGAGAATTAAGAACATGTTCCTGTTTAGAATATAGAAAATTGACTAGGAGCTGAGGTTCCCAAAAAGAAATGATGATACATTCGAGAATCATTGATTTAGAAGGCAAGAGACCTCATGGTATAGAATTTCTATAAGAAGCAGGATGGATCTACAGCATTCATGCCACTATTGCATCAATGGGCATTTCCAGACATAACTGCGTCTCATAGAGTTTTAAGCTAGGTAAGAGTGATGATCACTTTCCTCCTCTGGCAGCCTACATAGCACTGTTCTAAAACTATGAAAGGTAGCCAGTAAGCATGATTCAAGTCAGTACTAGATGGATTTCTCCATGTTTTGAGATTCAAGTTATGGTGTCTTCAGCAAAAAAGTCTTACCATCAAGATCAGGAGGATAATTAAGAGAAATGGCAATAGCCTATAGTGATTAGAAGTGTGTAGGACCCTACTGACCATCAACTCAAAAAGATGTTCCAGTGCTGGAGGTTGTATTTCTAACCTATAGATGAACAGTCTTATTAAATAAGAAACACAGAGCCAATTGTAGAGTTCAAAGCCCAAGAGGTCAGAGCAATAGCTAAGAGCTAAAAACCCTTTCTTACCCTCACTGCTGCTGCTGTCCTTCTCCTCAGCAAGAGACCTACTTCCTGTGTGTCTGTCCTTTATTAACTTTCTGTTCTAGCTTCTCATTGGTTGTAAACCCAACCACATGACCTCCTCATCACTGCCTGTCTATACAGACCTCCAGGTCTTCTAAAGTTGGTATTGAGATTAAAGGCATGTGTCTCCATGCTGGCTGTATCCTAGAACACACAGAGATCCACCCAGCCAGCTCTGCCTCCCAAGTGCTGGGATTAAAGGCATGTGCCACTACTGCCCAGCTTCTGCTATGGCTTGCTATTAGCTCTGACCCCTTGGGCTTTTAACTCTGCAATTGGTTCTCTGTTTCTTATTTAATAAGACTGTTCATCTACATTTAGCACCCAATGTGTTGTGCATAGATGAAGGAGCCTAGGTTGGCCCCAGATAGTGGGCTCCCCCTCCGTCCCTGCTGGCAGTCCATGGCACTCCCGAGAGTGGCGGGTCCCTAGTGCCTTGGGACTGGGGCCAGGTGTTGAAAGCCATTAGTCCTAGGAAATGGGGTGCGGCCAGAAAGGGGGCCACCCTCTCACTCATCATGTTGAAAGCCCAAAATTCGTGGTATGAATTCATGAAAAAGCTGCTTGCCTGTGACCTTGTGGGTCCCTGATCAGACCCAAGCTACCCTCAGCTGGTTGTGGTGGCACACTAGTAGGATTTACTGAAGGAGGCAGAGGCAGGAGGAACCCGAGTTTGAGGCTGGCCTAGGAGGCTTCCACTGGGGCCTAGCCACAAAAGGAGACAGCTGTGGGACTATGGAGGCATCGTCTGCTGTTCCAAGTTGCCGGCTTCTTCTCATCGTGTTGGTGACTGTGGTGATGCTGCTACTTGGGACAAAGGGTTTCTTGCTGCTTGTTCAGAGAAGAATTGCCAAGACCATCATGTTATAAGAAAGCATCAACAAAGGCCAGTTTGGAAAAGTTTGGCAAGACAAATGGTGGGGAGAAATTGCTGTGAAGATTTTCTCTTCTAGAGAAGAACATTCATGGTTCTGACAGATAGACATTTATCAGACTCCTATTGCTCTGAACCTCAGAGGAGACAAAAAAAAATGTTTTCAGGGAACCATGACCACACCTAACAATGACTTTGAAATCTTCAAAAAGATAACAGGAGCCCACAATGATGATTCCACATCGACTATGGTAAAACCATTAAGCTGATTAACACCATGAAAAGATCGACTTTGGACTACAAACTATTTAGGACAATTTTGAGATGGCTAGCTGAGATGATCCAGCCTGACAGACTACTTTAACAAGGACTTGAGACAAGCCCTACACTTTCCCATTACACAGAGACTGGACAAATGATACAGGACTTGACAATTAACCCAAAAAAATTTCTTTTCAGGATCCTCTAAAGATGTCTTCACCCCCAGAAACCAGGAAGTAATTTTAAGAAAACCACACCCACAATCCTAAGAGGTGGGATGAGAGGTTTTTGGTCATTTAATGAGTTTTGGATATTGTCATTGTTTACAATGGTTGGTTACAACTTATTAATTGTTAATGGTCAGGAAAAAAGCTGAACAAGGAGATTAGATTCAGAGTTTTTGTTTAAAAAAAAAGAAAAAGGGAAAAAGAGAATATAGATATGAGGTAGATCATTGAGTCTACTCTGAGAAAAACGATAAAAAAAAATAGGATAAATAGGTAGATGATTGAATCTACTCTAAAAAGAACAAGGGGAAGATATAAAAATGACAAAAGGTAGATTACTGAATCCATTATGAAAAGAAAAAAGAGTATATAGATATGATAAGATAAAAAGGGAGAATATTGAATCTACTTTTAAAAAGGAACTACTTGTTTTACATAGGATAATTAATGAAAATTTTTTGTCTGAGTTTATCAAATGTTACTGGACTGGAAATTGTTAATATATATAATGGAGTTTTTTATCTGAATCTGTCAAATGTTAATAGATTAGACATTGTTAATGTAATTCTTGACTGTATGTATTGTATATACTTATTGGATAGTTTTTCTTGTATTAGTTATAAGCTTTTCAAAATTTTAGACAAAAAAAGGGGAAATGTGGTGGTATTGTGTTTCCCGAAATATTGTGCACTCTAATAAACTAATCTAGGATCAGAGACAGAACAGCCACAATATTAAACATAGAGGTTAGGCAGTGGTAGCACACACCTTTAATCCTAGCATTCCAGAGGCAGAAATCCCTCTGGATCTCTGTTAGTTCAAGGCCACATTGGAAACAGCCAGGCCTGGTGACTCATGCCTTTAATCCCAGGAAGTGATGACAGAAAGCAGAAAGGTATGTAAGGCATGAGGACCAGAAACTAGCAGCTTTTAGCTGGTTAAGTTTCAGGCTTTGGAGCAGCAGTTCAGCTGAGATTCATTCTGGATGAGGACTCAGAGGTTTCCAGTCTGAGGAAACAGGATCAGCTGAGGAACTGGTGAGGTGAGATAGCTGTGGCTTGTTCTGCTTCTCTGATCTTCCAGCGTTCACCACAATAACTAGCCTTAGGTTTGATTTAATTAATAAGACCTTTGAAGATTCCTGCTACACTAACCTGCAGTGTCTAGTAGAAATATTGTTATCCTGTTACATGATAACTCCATTTAAGTTCTTTTGTATATATTTATGTATATATCTTAGGACATTTCTATAGTTCTAAAAGGCCTCACAAATCTAGAAATACATCTACCATGGTCCATGCTATACTGCTCTTGGGCATCTACCCAAAGCATTTATATCCTACTGTAGAGATACAGGCTCATTCATGTTCATTGCTGATCTATTCACAATATCCCCTAAATAGATAACAACCTACATATCTATCACTTTGTATACATTATCCTGCTCTTATGAAAAATAAAATTATAAAACTGGTAGGTGGATGGGTGAAACCAGAAATAATCACTCTGAGTGAAGTAACCCAGACATAGAAAACAAATATCATCTATTTTCCTCCAAATATGACTGCTAGCTTTGAATCCTCAGATACGTGTTAATCATTTGGAATACCCAAGAAGGTTATAAAAATAATAAGAGGTCATGGGGAGTAAAGTGGGCTTTTAAGAGAGGGGAGATAGAATGGAGTGATATAAAGGGGGTATTATTGTAACAGGAAGGATAAGTGAAATGGGGTGGAGGAGGAAGAGCAGGTAGAAGGGGGGAAATAATTGACACTAAAGGCCTTTGTAAGTGTTTAAGTTTCTTAAAACACATACATAAAAAGAAATGCTGAAAATCCTTAAGCATTTTTCCAGCTATTTGCATTTTGTTTTTTAAGAACTTTGTATTTGGTCTTTGCCCCCATTTTTAATTGAGATGCTTTTTTGCTTCATGATGTTTAGTGTTGTCAGTTCTCTATATAATCTAAACTAAATAATGAACATCTGTCAGGTGTATAGCTGGTAGAGATTACTAAGGGAGTAACCAATCACTTTCTGATTGTATTTAAGGCCTGTTTATTGAGATGGATTCCAGACCTGGCACCATTATCTGGGCTAAGAACATGAGACTAGATATGTCATAGGCCATATGGTAGAACCCACATCTATTATTCTGTTAAATGGGCATAGTATTAAAACAACTCCTAATGACACATCAGAGAAGCCTCCTCCCCCACAGTAAATGATAGTTAACACAGAGACCCACAACTAGTTTACACACAGAGTAAGAAACTTGAATATTCAGGCCTAAATGGGACATCTATATCATACCCCTTACCCCAAAGCTCAGAGATCATTGTGGAAGAAAAGGCAGGAACATTTTAAAAACAAGATGTGGTGGATGACTTCAAGGAAACAGTGTGTTCTGAGATAACAGGGCAGTTGCACATACAAATTTTCAACAGCAGTGGCAACATGTACAAGATTGGTGCAAGCTGAAGCCAGACAAAATCCTCAGTGTAAAGGTGATGATGTAAGAACCGGGTCCTATTTCTAGCTGAGGAACTTTTGGCAATTAGCAGCTGCTGGAAGAGGGACAAGTAGTTTTCATTAAGGGTGCCATTGATTGGTTGTATATTGACCACATTCTAAGGCAGCTCCCAATACCCAGGTGTACTTAGGCAACAAAAACTGGACTCATAGTTTCTCTCCCCCATCAAAGAGGACACAGAATTGTGTCTAGGGAAGTGAGGGTATTTTCTGAAATGCTGGGGTATGAATATGATCAAACTACACTGTATATTTTTAAGACTTAATAATATATTATTTTAAAGAAGATTGGAGATTGTGTTCTTCCTGACTGCAGAAGTGGATTCCTCCTCCCTTGCCTCCTACCTGCCTGTTTTCCCTCCCTCTCTATTTCTTTTCTTTAATCTTTTGATCCGTTTGATCCATTACTTTCTTATTTTCATTTAATTTTTCATAACCAATACAGAGTTTTCACAGTATTTTTTTCCACACTACCTCTTGTCATTTGATTAATTAGAAGTGGAAAAGGCAAATACAAACTTCAGGATCGCCCCTTTTAACATTACCGCTACAACCAGTCCAATCTGATAATTTTATATCTCAACAACTGGTGGCACCCAAGCTTTGAGAGCACAAAGCAGTGGTGAACACACTGTCTGTGACCAGATCAAGAACAGAGCCCTAGGGCTGATGACCAGTGTCAGTTCCTCAACGTGACCATCAGTGAGGGGACCACCAGATTCCTGCAGTACACAGGCTTGCAACACTACATTTATTCTGCTTGAAATTCACCAAATTTCACCACACTTTTATTGATTGTACTCTATTCAATGTTTCATTTTGATAATTATAAGGGACACTCAATTTCATGTTTTGATTGGTAAGCTGGAGAAAATAATTGTGAGAGATGTATAGAGAAGGACTGTAAGGACAGTGTGAGTGTCCCATGGACATATAGGTGAATTCATGATCCTATATAGACACATTCTTCAATACATTTTCTGTTCCATGTCACAACCAAGACCAAATGATATGGTTCATATACTCATCTATAATTCAACTCAAATGGGGTTATAAAAATTGTGCCAAAGCACAATACTTTTGGCTGTGACTGAAAACCATACTATCAGTGGTTCTCCTGTAAGAAGAAACCCTGTAGATACATTTTAATGTACAACAAACAGATTAGCTTTTCTTTTCCTCATATAGAGACTCAATTGAGGACTCTTGAAAAAATATCAATGGCCTGTGAACATATTACTTGTATACTGCCTAGAAGATGAACCATAGTTTTAAAAAAAGAAAGAATCCTGTACAGTAAATTGATACTTGCTCTTCTATTAAAGTTCCCTGGTTCAGAGAATTATCCTTATTTTGTGTCACACACTGATAAGATCTTGGGCTGAGCAGAATCTCAACAAATGCAAGCATAGGAGCCAACTTCACAGAACCATTCTGTGCTCTGTGGCTCAGACTCAAAGCAAGGTCTTTGCAACAGCTGTTCACTTTCCATCTACTTAAGTTTGGATGGAACATTCCACTGGCACTCTTGCTATGGCCTAGATTAATTTATATGCAAAAATCCTGTACAAAATACATGTAATACGTAATTAAACATTGATCTAATAAAATAAACCATAAAATACAGTTTTGTATATGCATAATTTTTTTATGACTAGGGCTTAAATTTTTTTCAAGATCTCTGCCAAGAAAATTGTAACTGTGTGCTCATGACACACAACACTGATGCTGGTTAAAGCAATAGAGCACATTTTAATCCAAGTTCCATTAGGTTAAAAATAAATATACTCACTGCAACATAAATGACAAATGAGTAGTAACAAGTTGTACAATCCTTTAAAAATGTTATGGAAGTATTGGGGAGAGAGAGAGAGGAAGAGAGAGGGGGAGGGAGGGAGAGAGGGAGGGAGGGAGAGAGAGAGAGAGAGAGAGAGAGAGAGAGAGAGAGAGAGAGAGAATTGCTATTCTTTCAAAGTAGAATTTTAATCTCCCTCTCTCACTGTTTAGGGAATTTTGTCTCGTATGGATATTTATTACCTTTGACAATTTTTGGCTATCATTCAGCTATCCCTTGCTTTATTACCAGAAGAGAAACAAGAGTGAAGAAACAGTTTTTCTCTTCTGTAGGAAATCCTCAGTGTTTGCATCTTTGGTAACCCTGAGCACAGTCTACCATGAGGTCTTTCAGTTAATTTTGGCTTACATTATTCAGATGAAGGTGTTTTGAGAGAACAGTTATTATTATTATTATTATTATTATTATTATTATTATTTGCAAAAGCACAAGTGAGACTACCAGATGCAATATTTTGATTAGATTCTAAATGTCACTGATCTGCTATTATTTCATGTCTTCTCCTCCTTTGTTCATGGATGCTGCAGGGGATTTTTTATTGAGGCAGTAGAAGTTGGTTGTGAATTTTAGGAGATAAGAATCCTAGAGGTTCAGAGGGTATTAAGTCATACTCCAGAGAAGAATCAACAGGCCAATAAAAGACATTCAAGTGTCTTCTTCCAGAATAAATGGGCAGACTTGTGTCAATGGTCTGATATGTCTATTAATACTAGAATCTTATATAAATCACACAGAGGTGAAGCTCATTCCTGGAGTTTTAGCTTTTCAGTTTGGGATTCAGACTCTGCCTTTATGTGATGTGTGGCTCTTGGGAAAGTTATTTATGCTTTTAGAGGTTCAGTTATTTTTCACTAACATGACCTGAATTTTTCCTCCCCTAAAAGCTCATTTTGATTAAAAAAAATGAGAAAATATACATGTAGTCCTTCACTTGGCACCATGCACATAGTAAATGAATATTTTTGACCATACCATTGTAGTAAGTATCATCTTCCAAATTAAAATTCTACAAAGAGCCCCCGCTTAAGCCCTAAATGGCAAAAATATTAATTTCATGATTCCAAATGCTTTTTAAAAAAATCATAGGATTTCTGGGAGATCATAGTGATGGAGGACTCAGCCCTTACACATCTCTTGATGTTTCCCTGTGGTACTTTCCTAAGCATTTCGCAGACAGTAGACCTTGCATAAATAACTGCTGAATTTTAATAGCATTCATAACCATCTATCATTTCAATGTATAATATATGGAGAGAGCATAAAGAGCAAGATAAAGGTGGGCTACCTCAGAGATAGTGTGCAGTTGTTTTTTAAAATGTCTCTATTGGTCTCTCTATTCCTATAAGTCCTAAAAACAAACCAAAGTAAATATGCCTACCTAACATTTCAGCGGTTTGCACTTACTTATGACTACTGTGCTGCTGACTGGCAAACCATAAATTCATTAGTCTTAAAGGAATGAACTTTCACCATTTAGAAAGTTTAATTGGCAGTTGAAGAGGAAAAAAAATCAATATTTAAGCTATTTAGACATTCACACATATAAATCAACTTTATGCTATTCTGTTTCGCCAGTTTCTATGTGGTAGGATAATAATGTAATTCTCGGCACCCAATACATATTTTATAAGTTGTAAATACATCTGCAGTATGTTATGATCTGTGGGCAAGCCACATAACCCTTGAATTAAAAAGATAGCAAGTACACAGGCTTCAGGAAGCGGAGATGCACCTACACTCATACCTAGTCAGAGCACATTCGGCACCCCATGATCAATTCCTGACACCACCATTTAAGAGGGTAGTTGACAAATTCGAGTTCATCTGAAGATGTGTGACCCGGGTGCTGATGGTTCTAAGAGCTGAACAAGGGGTTTAGAAAGGTAACACAAGTACTTAACAGAAAAAGAGAAGACTTAAAAAAATCTGTTTTCCTGGAACACTGAAGGTTTATGATGTGTGATAGACAGGGAAATTGTGGTTTATTGTATGAACATAGAACCTGTTTCTGAAAATGTCACAGGAGGGGTGTCTTTTTAATCCTGCATAAAATTAACCCCTAACACCTAGAATTGTCTGAAATGCAGTGAAGTAGTGTGTGAGTTCTTCATTCTGTCTCTGAAGGGGCAGGAACAAGTCTATCTGTCTAGGATATGGAGAAAGACTCCTGCATCAGCAGAAAGGTCAGACTAGAACTGGTAGCTTGGTATGATTTGCAATTTCATTCTGATAGCTTTGCGGTTAATGTATTAATGGTAGATTTCTTAAACATTATAGAGAAATCATTTGCAAAGTCTAATGTAAAGCACCAGAATAGTGATTAGATTTATGCACATCTGTTCTATGATTGTAGAGCTAAACCACATGCAGGGCAGAGGGACAGATACACACATATGCATACAAATAAGAAAACAAGATATATAAAAATGTATGGATCAACTTTATCTCTAAAGGTAGTCCATATATTGGGAAAATTAATTTAACTTGAAGTTAAAAAACTGTTTGTACCTAAAGGATGATAATATTTACCTTCAAGTTTTAGGTTTCTTTCTGAAGCCAAAAAAAAAAAAAAAAAGTCTATGACAGGAACATGTGTAAACATATTCTTTATGTTCTATATGAGATACAGAATTTATTTAAACATTATTGCTTTTGTGCTTTTGCTTGTACCAGGAATTTGATTAAAATAAATTTGTGAAGTTCAAGTGTATAAAATATAAAATATTATTTTTAGCACTAAGATATACTGTTTCTATTGGTGAGAGATTGCTATGGCATCATTTTTCACCTATTAGGCTGATAAAGGCTAATTTTTTTTTTTTTTTCGAGACAGGGTTTTCTGTGTAGCTTTGTGCCTTTCCTGGAACTCACTCTGTAGCCCAGGTTGGCCTCGAACTCAAAGAGATCTGCCTGCCTCTGTCTCCCGAGTGCTGGGATTAAAGGCATGCGCCACTACCGCCTGGCTCAAGGCTACATTTTTAATAGTATGTCTTATTAGTGAGTTTTGGCGAAAGAAATATATTGGGCAAAGAAGTATAAAATAGGGAAGATCGACTGAGGAGTAAATATTTATGGCAGAAAAACTTTGAAAATACTCTCATGTCCATCAGTATGGATCTCTCATAGATATAAAAATGATGCTGATGAATGGGATGGTTAAATGATGTCCGGACAAAGTGACACTCACTGAACCACAGTTTTGCAAAAATTAATCCATTTAATCCTCAAAACAGTATATACATGGCCTTGTGAGATGGAACATTTATTTATTTATTTGTTTATTTATTTATTAGTGCAATGAGCTTTGGAATCATCATCTTTCATGTATAAATTTCAAAATTTTTCCTATTTGCTTTGAGATTTACTTAGTATGTTTGGGAAGTACACGTATGCATATGTTTAAAGAAGTTTTTTTTTTTAATATTTGAAAAATTTACCTATGCATTTAGTACTTTTTGGGCACATCTACCCATATTCCCACTCATATCCACCCACCCATCATTTTTCCCTCTCATTTTTTCATGTGCTATTTTTTTTTTTAATCCACTGACTCTATTTAGTATTGTCAACATGTACATGGGTATAGGGCCATGGGTAGCCAACTGGGGACCCCTAAAGAACTCTGACCCATTCACTCCATAGCCACCAATTCCCAATAGCTCCTCTAGAAGGGATGGGACTCTTCCCTATACATGCTGGGTGGGATTTGGGCTTGTTTGGTCTTGTATAGGCACAATTTCACTGTTTGACACCTAGCCGACATAGAATTTAAATTTTCATAAATAGAAACTTCATGTTCCTTAGATCATACAACTTCTGTGCATCTCAAGACCTCTTGCTTAACTGGAAAATTCTGTATCATGCAGAACTCACCGCCTTCCAGTGAATGTATTATTACATAGTGCTTTAGACTTGCCTTCATTCTATCCCCTTTTATTTTCTCTAAGTAACATATTAGCATAAAAAGGTTTTCAGTGACAGCCCTTGGGAGGAAGAGGCAGGATCTCTGTAAGTTCAGGACCAGGTATGAGTACTCATTGAGACCCTGTCTAAAAAAAAAAAACAAAACAAAACAAACAGTCTGGTCAGGATCTGCATATCTAATCACATGTATATTTCTAAGTAGTTTAGACTATGCCATCCCCAAGTAAAAGGAGAAAGAAGAGGAAGACAAGGAGAAGGAAAGGAAGGAGAAAAAATAATGCAGAAGGAAGAGAATGGGGACAAAGAAGAGCAAGAAGGAAGACAATGGCCATTTTCCAAGTAAAGCTGAGCATTTGCTATAAGATGCATGAATAAGTTCGGGATTTTCCCCTACACTGCTTAATTCCCATAAACTATAGGTACCCTCTGAGAACAAAGGGAGTGCAAACTGTTCTTTACTGTTTTCTAACAAAACAGAGTTTCTGACACACAAAAGCAGACAGCCCCTCAGGGTACTCCGAAGCTCCTGCTGAGAGTTCAAAGTGGGCCAGCAAAGCCCCTCTATCAATCACAACATGAAATGCACTTTCTCACACTCTCATGGGGGTACAAATGTTTGTGCAGCTTGGGAAACTTGTTTTCTCCACGCTCTTTCACATCAGCGCAGTAACTGCCTACCTTGGTGGGGGGCCACCTTCATGTGTCCTGTGAACTTTCACCTACTGCCTTAGACTTTGCAGCAAATACTTGATTTTATGTAGAGGTTCTTTCTTTCTTTCATTCTTTCATTCTTTCTTTCTTTCTTTCTTTCTTTCTTTCTTTCTTTCTTTCTTTCTTTTTTTTTTTTTACATTTCTCATTTCGAAATGCAAATCCTTTCTACGCAGGCCAGATGTTTCTCCACTTAGAAGAAGGCAAGTCATTTCATATCATAAATACCGAATCACATCTCAAGGTCACAGTCAAAAGCTTTTATGTCTCATTAAATGTCAGGCTTCTCATCAATTTCCCTCATTGAGCTCCATTTAGATCTTGGGATGTGAAAATGCATGGGCCTGGGGTGATTAGTTAGAAGGCTTCCAGGGCCACTAACGACTACTATAAAACATTTGCAATTACATGCGCAGCACTTCACATACTTTTTTCAACAAACTGCATGACTGCAGCAAACACTTCCATGACTCAAAGTTCCAGGAGCTTTCTGGTCCATGTAACAATAATTTGTCTCATGGAAGGAGAAGAAACAAGATGCCTCTATAAGTTAATCTATAACCTGACTACTGAGATACAAAAATATTCACCTTTACCTTTTTCCCAATTCAAACCAATTTAGGCCACTCACTCATGTAGTTCTCAGAAACGGCTGTTACAATTCTGATGTAGTAAAAAAATAAAATAAAATAAAATAATGCTTAAATTCACTAAAGTCAGCAAAAGCAAAGTAATAATTCATTCACCTTGCTCTGATCATCAATTTTCATGCATTCAGGGATAAATGAGTGGTATGTTGATAACATGAACAACCTTCCAGTGTTGCATAATCTACAACCTAATTTCCAAATGTAATCGTACATCATCAGGTAAACAAAATCAAATTATTTTATTCATATCCTCATTTGTCAAAGCATCTTAGATTATTTTTTTTAGACATGAAGTGTTTATTTCAACAAAAAGGAAGCATGATACGGAGAAGATACATAATAGCTAAAGGCAAATTGCAAATACTGGCAGAGAATCTGGGTCTTGGGCTTCAGGCTCTCGTGTTTATATGTGATCATATACAATTGTTTGGCTTGTTGAGGGTTTTTTTTTTTTTTTTTGCTTTATTTTGTTATATTTGTTTTAAACTATGGTCACACATTCTTTGCCCTCCATCCTGGTAAGTGTCACTGAAGTCTTTGCTCCCTGGCCCAAGTCTCTAGTGGGTATTGATTGCTTTGATGAATGAAGTACTGTAGACATGGAGTTCTGAGACTTCTGAAGAAAAGTTATAAAGATCACTGAGTTTGCACCTTGCCTTAAGATTACACTTCCCTTTGAAGCCCAACAAATGAAATTCAACCACCCAAAGCCATCATGTATTAAGGAAGCCTGAGCCACATCTACAAATCATGTGTGGGAGAAGTAATGGTCCCCTCAAACAAGCATACATTATGCTTTTATAGTCCAAGCATAGACGGGCAAGTTAAAAGATATCCAACGTTTAGCTCACTTATGGCTCTTCAAGTCTGCCAAGATGAGACACAAGATGTCATGGAGCATGATACACCATCCCTGCAATGAACTGTCAAATCATTGCTGGAAACATGGAACAAATTCAAACAGTTTTCTTGCACTCCCACTTTCAAGGTGTTCTGGTACTCCAGCTATACTTAAATACTTTGAGTTTTCAGTTGTTTTCTACATGATGTTGAGTAAAATAATATATTTGAAAAGTTCAGCTACTACCATTTAAAAACTATGAGGGTCAAATGGCCTTCCTTTTATTAGCATTTATACAGAACCTATAATACTTCCTCTGATATTTGTTATTTTTAAAGGACAAAATAGAGTAGTTTTGTGCTATTATTTTTTAGAGGCTCAAGTTTTTTAATCATGTAATTAATTTAGTTAAAATAAAAATGTCTGAAGCATACCTGTCCAGGCACTTCTGGGTTTTAGAGTCTTCACTGAGAAATTACATGCCAGAAAAGACTACTATATACAGCAAAACTTACAATTACCATAGATGGAGAGAATAAGCTATTCCATGATAAAGCCTAATTTAAACAATATGATGCACAAATTCACCCTTGAGAAGGTGCTAGAAGGAAAACTCCAACCTTACTACACCCATGAAAACAGAAAAAATTAATAATCTCACACCAGCAAAATCAAAAGAAGGGAAACACACACACAAACACCACTACCACCATCACCATCACTACCAACAACAACAATAAACAACAATCCTTGACCATTGATATCTTTCAATATCAATAGTCTCAGTCCCCTAATAAAAAGACACTAAAAGAATGAATGAAAAACAAGATCCATCCTATTGCTGCATCCAAGAAACACACCTCAACATCAAGGATAGATATTACCTCAGGGTAAAGGGTTGGAAAAAGATATTCTAAGCAACTGGATGCAAGAATCAAGATGGTATAGCCATTTTAATATCTAACAAAATAGACTTCAAACCAAAACTAAGCCAAAAGATAGGGAAGGATACTACATATGCATCAAAGGATAAAACTATCAAGATGACATTTCAATTCTTAACACCTATACCCCCAAACTCAAAGGCAATCATGTTTGTAAAAGAAGTACTACTACAGTTTAAATCACACATCGACCAACCCTCATACACTGATAGTGGGAGACTTCAATGCCCATTCTCACCAATGGACAGGCAATCCTGACAAAAAATAAACAGAGAAATACTGGAACTTACAGTTGTTATAAACCAAATGGACCAAGCAGGTATTTACAGAACATTTTACACAAACACAAAAGAATATACCTTTTTCTCAGCATGGCATGGAACTTTCTCCAAAACTAATTACATACTTAGATATGAAGCAAGGCTCAACAGATACAAGAAAATTGAAAGAACACTGTTCATCCTATCAGACTACTATAGATTAAAGCTGGATATCAACAACAGAAACCACAGAAAGCTTACAAACTTATGGAAACTGAACAAATCTCTACTGATTGAAAAATGGGCCAAGACAGAAATAAAAAAAGAAATTAAAGACTTCCTAGAATCCAACAATAATGAATACATTGTATTCCCAAACTTATGGGACACAATGAAAGCAGTGCTAATAGGAAAGTTCATAGCTGTGGGTGCCTACATAAAGAAATGAAAGATCTAGTAGAAGCAACTTAACAGCACACCTGCAAACTCTAGAACAAAAATAAGTAATCATAATCAAGAGGAGCAGGTGGCAAGAAATAATCAAACTCAAGTCTGAGATCAATAAAATAGACACAAAGAGAAAAATACAAAAAAAAAAAAATCAATGAAACAAAGAGTTGGTTCTTTGACAAAATCATTAGACAAACCATTATCCAAACTAACTAAAACACAGAGGGACACTATACACACTAACAAAATCAGAAAAAAAGGGGGGGGGGGACAAAACAACAGACACTGAGGACATATAGAGACCCACAATATACACTTCAAAAACCTGTACTCCACCAAACTGGAAAATCTAAAGGAAATGGATAATTTGCTTAATAGTTACCCTTAAAAAGTTGAATCAAGATCAGATAAACAATTTAAATAGATCTATGACTTGTGGTGAAATAGAAGCAATAATTAAAAGTCTCCCAAACAAACAAAAAGACCAGGACAGAAGGTTTTAGCACAGAAACCTACTAAACTGTCAAAGAAGAGTTAACACCAATACTCCTCACATTATTTCACAAAATAAAAATAGAAGGAACATTGCTATTTTATAAGGCCACAGTCACCCTTATACCAACACCATGTAAAAACTGAACAAAGAAAGAGAATTACAGAACAATTTCCCTTATGAACATAGGTTAAAAAATACTCAATAAAATACTTATAAACTAAACCCAAGAACACATCAAAATGATCAAGTAGACTTCATCTCAGAGATGGAAAGATGGTTCAATATATGAAAAGCAATAAATAAAATCTACCATATAAACAAACTGAAAGAAAAAAAAAAACACATGCTCATCTCATTAGAGGAAGGAAAGACCTTTGACAAAAGTCTAACACCATTCATGATGAAAGTCCTGGAGTGATTAGGGAGATAAGGGATATACCTAAACATAATAAAGGCAATGTAGTACAAGCTTATAGTCAACATAAATTTAAATGGAGAGAAACTTAAAGCAATTTCACTGAAATCAGGAACAAGACAAGATTGTCCACTCTCTCCATACCTCTTCAATAGAGTTTCAGAAGGCTTAGTTATTGCAATAAGACAACTGAAGGAGATTAAGGGGATACAAATTAGAAAGGAAGAAGTAAAGATATCCTTATTTGAAGATCTATGATAGTATATATAAGTGACCCTAAAAATTCTACCAGGGAACTCCTACAGCTGATAGACACCTTCAGACACCACAGCAAAGTGGATGGATACAAGATTAACTCATGAAAATCAGTAGCCCTCCTACATACAAATTACAAACAGATTGAGAAAGAAATAAGGAAAACAGCACCTTTCACAGTAGCCTTAAATAATATAAAATATCTTTGGGGTAACTCTAACCAAACAAGTGAAAGACTTATGATAAAAATTTCAAGTCTTGAAGAAAGAAATTGAAGAAGATTCCAGAAGATGGAAAGATTTCAAAAGCTCATGGTTCAGTAGGGTTAATAAAAATGGCCATCCTACCAAAAGCAATCTACATATTCAACACAATCCCCATCTAAATTCCAACAGTATTTTTCATAGACCTTCAAAGAACAATTCTCAACTTCATATGGGAAAACAAAATATCCAGAGTAGCTAAAAATATCCTGAACAATAAAAGAACTGCTGCAGGTCTCACCATTGCTTATTTCAAGTTGTACTACAGAGCTATAGTAATAAAAACTGCATAGTATTGTCATAAAAACAGACATGTTAATTGATAGAATTGAATTGAAGATCCAGACATAAATCCACTCACATGTGGCCAACTGATTTTTTATAAAGAAGCTAGAAATACACACTGAAAAAAATAGCATCTTCAACAAATGGTGCTGGTCAAACAGGATGTCAGAATGTAGAAGAATGCAAATAGATTCATACTTATCACCTTTCACAAAACTCAAGTCTAAGTGGGGCAAAGACCTCAACATGAAACCAGTTATACTGAAACTGATAGAAGAGAAAGTGGGGAATATACTTGAATACATTGCCACAAGAGATGACTTTCTGAACAGAATTCCAATATTGCAGGCACTAAGATCAGCAACTAATAAATGGGACCTCATAAAACTGAAAAGCTTCTGTAAGCAAAGGACACTGTCAATCAGACAAAGCAACAGCTCACAGAATGGGGAGAGATTTTGAGTAACTACATGTCTGATAAAGGATGAATATCAAAAATATATAAGGAACTCAAAGTCCAGTTATCAGGAAAACAAATAACCCAAAGTGTATAGATGAAAAAAGGATAATTCTCAATAGAGGAAATGCAAATGGCTGAGAAACACTCAAACTAAGGTTCAACATACTTAGCCATCAAGGAAATAAAAATAAAAACTGCTTTTAAAAAATCATACACTTGTCAGATTGTCTAAGGTGAATAACACAAGTGGTAGCCTACACAAGTTGGCAAGGATATAGAACAAGGTGAACACTCCTCCACTGCTGGTAGGGGTGTAAACTTGGACAGACACTATGGAAATCAATATGACAGTTCATCTGAAAGTTGGAAATCAGTCTATCTCAAGGTCCAGCAATACATCTCTTGGTCATATACTTAAAGGATGCTCCATTCTACCTAAAGGACATTTGCTCAACCATGTTCATTGAGGCTTTCTTTATTCACAATAGCCAGATACTGAAACCAACCTAGATGTCCCTCAACAGAAGAATGGATAACGATAATGTTATACAACAGAGTATTACTCAGTGGTTGAAAAAAAATGACATCATTAAATTTGCAGGCAGATGTATGGGTCTAGGAAAAAAATCATCCTAAGTGAGATAACACAGACTTAGATAGATAAATATGGTATATATTCACCTATAAGTGGCTATTAGCCATTAAGTAAATTTTAACCAAGCTACAATCAGTAGAGCTTAGGCAAAGAGGAGGAGTATAGGGTAAATGCATGGATCTCTACGGGAGGGGGAAGTAGAACAGATTTTATGAGAAGACTGTGGACAGGTAGGATCAGGTGTGGGGGAGATGGAATGGAGTGAGAGACTACAGGCTGAGACATTTGGGGTTGGGAAGTGGTGTGGAAACCTAGCATAGTTCCTGGGATCTATAAAGGTGATCCTTATGAAGACTATATGGGGGATATTAAGTCTCAATAGTCCTCTCTTTTGTCTAGGCAAAGTTTCCAGTGGTAGGACAGGGTTCCATTAAATAGAGTTTTTGGCCAAGTGGGTCCCATGGAAATCCCCAAACAACCCAGGCTGTTGCTAAGACAAAGAGTTACTCTCTACACACTGACAATGGGCCCAATTATTGAAGACCATCCCCACACAACTCATTGAACATGAAGAAGTCAAGCTGGTACCTAAATCGAGCCTTCACCACTATGTTCTAGTCTCTTTGGTGTAGAAAGGTACCCTGCAGGCTACCAAAAGAGAAATCTAGACACCAACCCAGCCACAAAATCTTTGACCTGCCAATATTGGCACAGAAAGTGTAGGAATAGCCAAATCAAAGTCTGATTTGCCTTAAGGCCATCTCCATGAGGAAGAACCCATCCTGGAACTGCTTGAGTAACCAAGAACCAGAGACTAGATAGCCCAGAGACCAACAGTAAAACCAAACACTATAAAAAAAGAATGACCTGTAACGATATTCTGCTATACTCATAGATCAGTGCTATACAGGCTCCACAGCCATTGTTCCAACTCTGATGAGTCCCCACTAGTTTGGTTTGGCCATCTCTGCAGGTTTCCCTATCATGATCCTGATCACTTTTAGAAAATACATTTTAAAGTTAACAGTAAGAGTTCAAATCAAGTAAGGAAAGAATCATCTAGGGAAGGTATTTCTGATGTAAGGTAAGTTATATAATAAATTTTTGGCAAATTAATGCCAGAATAGATATATTCAGAGCTGCATTGCATTAAACTAATGAGAACTACAGAAATGTCAATGTGCACCTTACTCATTAAGCAGAACATTTATCATATTACTAACTTTTCTAATAGCTTATTTTATATATGTTGGCATTTAAGAAATTCCAATCATTTGTCTGGGTCAAAAAATATCCTCTTGTAATTTTTAGTTATTGTCAGATAATCCAGTAAGTATAGTGGTATATTTGGGTGGATGGTAGCTCGCCCTTGTTCTAAGCATATACAACCTATGGAGACAGTGAAGAGAGTTGATTGTTTCTATTTTGCCACAAGTCATAAAAACATAAATCCTGTATTTTATATTATGATATAAGTATAGAAAAGCCTTGTGGTTCTGCCAATGGATGGGGAGGGTAGATATAGAAAGTCTGCTCTTTGGGAGAGGTACTGGCTGTATATTGCAAGTGAAATGATAGAACAGAACACTGAGTTTTTAGATCATCCTAAAATGTCAACATCATTTACTCACTAAGGGTTAACCAAAGGAAAACCAAATGCAAAATTCTGAACACACTATTAGCACTATAATTTGTAAGAATGTATTATTTGTTCACAGACTATGCACTGGAGTACCCAAAGATTACTTTGAGTTCAATGGGTTAATAGGTTTCTCAATCTCTTGGACTTTCTTGCTTATAATGCACACAAACATCCAATAAAGAAGACAAATCTAGAATGATGTGCTGCCTGAGGTTTGATAACAGGTTTGTCCCTTTAACATTTCAGAAAAATGTCCAAGGTTTTTACTTCCAACTTTTTTCGAGCCACATATTTACTAGAATAATTGATTGAGTTTATTGCATTTTATTTGCTCAAACTTATAGCCTTAATTTACAGGTGAATTCAGACTGCCATCATGTCCTGTTATACTTTCAATGTGAAATGTCTCCCAACAGGTTCATGTGCTTGAACACTCTGTCATGAACTGGCGGCGCTGTTTTGGGAGATTGTGAAAACTTCAGCACTGTGGTATAGCTAGTGAAAGTGGGTCGCTGGAGACAGACCATGGGGGTGATACTCACTTCTGGTTCCATCCAAACTCCTCTCTCCTGACCCATCAAGATGAAAGAAGCTGTTGCTGCAAGCTCTTCCTGCCACACTCTAATCACCTCCCACTGAAATGCCTTTCCTACCTCTGAAATCATGAACTAGGGAAAATTCTTCCTCTTTAACATGCTTCTGCTGTATATTTATTTTACCAATGTGACCAGAAAAATAACTAATGTGTTTAGCTTCACAGATACATTGGGTTAATGACCAGTTTCATGTCTCTGATTATACGTCTGAGGCGGTTAACTTACTGCATATTTAAATCACATTCTATGAAATTGAGTAAATAGCACAAAAACACATATACAATAAGCAGTGAACCTGTTAATATTAACTTAAATTGATAATACCTAATTTTGAAAATACAGATTAGACTTTGAAACTATTCATAAAATGTGCTCATCATAAAAATATTTTGCTTCTTTAACAAAAGATTTCATAAAAATAAAAATGTAACTAAACCTAGACTGAAAATATTGTATGAACATAAAATACATGGAAGAAAAAATAAGTTTCATATTTTTTTACATTAGCTCCTTTCTTTTGTTATATTTTAAGCATTTCGACTCTGCAATAAAAAAAACTGAGAACTCATAAAAATGAGAACAAGGTGACCTCTGGTGGGACTCCACAAATTGTTATGGTAAATGAATCACTTTGGAGCTTCTGTCTATGCATGCATAGCATCATGGAGACCGAAGTGAAATGGCTGAATATTTTGAATTAAGTACTTGTGGATTATCTCAGTATAAGAAGAAGGTTTTTATACAATGCATACATGTCCTAGCCTCTCACCATTATATGCATACATCAAGTCCCCTTTACATCTTCAAAAGCAGTCTGCTGATATTCCTCACCAAAATACCTCTTCAGTAGGCCTGCGGTACACACCTTAAATGACAGATACTCAGGAGACTACTTGTGAGGCAGGAAGATCACAAGTTCAAAGGTAGCCTAGGCTACACAGTAAGCTCGTGGTCAGCTTGGGATACGTTTGAAAAGTTTTCTCAAAAAAGTATCAGTATTCAATGTTCATAGTGAGCCTAGAGTTTCAGAAAAGGCTGCACAATTTTTCATTTTAATATTTATATTTTATTTCATTTGCATTGGTGTTTTGCCTGCAGGTATGTCTGTATGAAAGCATTGGATCTCCTGGAACTGGAGTTACAGACAGTTGTGAGCTGCCATGTGGGTGCTGAGAATTGAACCTGGGTCCTCTGGAAGAGCAGTCAGTGGTTTTAACCACTGAGCCATCTCTCTAGCCATGCTCAATTTTTTTTTAAATAAATAAATTTGTTTGTTTGTTTATTTATTTAAAAGAGTTGGAGACACCCCTGTTTCCACTGTTAGGAGTCCCACAAGAGGACCAAGCTACACAACTGTAACATATATGCAGGGAGAGAAGGCTGCTCTTAACCTGTAGGGTCTAAAACTTTACAACCAAATGCGGGGAAACAGGCCCTCCTGTAATCTGTCACACAGGATTTTTGTGATAAACATTTTTCTTTCATTCTTTAATGCTCAGTTTTCTCTCATTTGAAATAAGGCTCCAGTTAGTTTTCTGAGGCCTCAAGTGAACCGGAGAGGGGGGGAAAGGAAGACACATTCCTTCTCCATTTCTTTCATCCCACTATTTTACTGTTTCCTCCTAGCCGTGTGCACAAAATGCTTCCAAACTCCTTCTACCCAAAGAAGGCATCTATACAGTGTTAGCACTCATGTGTCATCAGAGGCCTTCCTTACAGTGTCGGTGTCCTATTGCTCTCTGGAACTTAGCAGCTCTCTAAGGAACTAAGCAACACAAGCATATGGCATCACAGCTCCATAGGTGAGATTCCAAAACAGGTCCCCCTGGCAAATGTGACCAAAATTGTTTCTACAGAATATGGCTTCTCTGTAGCCTCCCAGGGTAAAGCTGTGTCCTCGCCTGTGCCAAAGGTTGGAAGAGTTCAGCTCTTGTGGCTGTGTTACTGAGGTTCCTGTGGACATGCTGGCTGGGTGCCAGCGTCCATTCCCAGATTCTGAAAAAGGTCCACATTCCAAGGCTCCTGAGCTTCTCTCTCTGCAAGACCAACAAGTCTTTTTCATCCTTCAACTCTCAGCTCCTTATCTCTCCAATGTGACTATTCTGAAGCTCTTTTCTCTTCCCCTTGTGCTTTTAATGCCTCTTGTGATTAGATTGTACCCACTGACTTCATCTAAGATAATCACTTACCTCAAGGTCATGCAGGAATTAAGGCTATCATTCGGCCAATGAAGTGCCTGCCTACCAGGCCATGCACAAAGCCCTGTGCCAAACCTCAACACTGCAGAAGTCCAGGAGGACAATCCTTGCATTAGGGAGGTAGAGACTAGAAATTCAAGGTCATCTGAATCCTCATAGTGAATCTGAGGCCATTGGCAGCCTTATGAGAGCTTTTCTCAACCAACAAAGAAAAATCAAGGTACCTTAAATTAATCACATTTACAAAGTATAGGGTTTTTTGTTTGTTTGTTTGTTTGTTTGTTTGAAACAGGGTTTCTCTGTGTAGCCCTGGCATCTGGAAACTCTCTGTATACCAGGCTAGCCTCAAACTATAATCCATCTGCCTCTGCTTCCTTGCGTGCTCGAATTAAAGACATGTGCCCACCACACCCAGTACAAAACGCATTTGATCATATTTGGTAACATATTTATAGGGCTGAAATATTAGGATCCTGGTATTTTTTTTAGTGGACTGTCATTTATGCTACTAAATTTATCAATAGCAATTTAAATAAACATCATTTTAGATCCATATAAATCAGTGGTTTTCACCTTGTGGATTGTAACCCTATGGGTTGCATATTGGATATCATAGATGTACCTAATGATTACTAACAGTGGCAGCATTATAGTTATGAAGCAGCAATGAAATAATTTTATGGTTGGGGGTCACCACAACATGAAGAACTGTATTAGAGGGTCACAGAATTAGGAAGGTTGAGAACCACTGATAAAAAAACAAATGCCCATCAGGAGTTCACTGACTAGGAGTTCTGTAAACGTACCCAGAATTCCATTTTAGAGTCAGGTCCTGCAATGATAATTTCAAAATAAGGTATTATAACTTTTGGGAGAGGCTTTGTTGTAAGATATTAGATGGCTGCAGAGCTCTCAGGGAGTAATAGAATTTAGCAGATTAAATCATAATATGCAGAAAAGGAAGGCTCACTGAAAATTCTGACAGGCTTCTAGTAACAGGGCTGAAGTCTAGGCAGGCACTACTGTAATAGGAGCATATATACCTTTCCAGCTAATGTCATCCTGCTGATTTTCAAGCAGCGAGAAGCTGAGATCAACCTAGAATATAAATCATGTCAAAAGTAAGAGCTGAACACCAAAATAAATTCAGTCAAATTTAAAGTGACTTTGCTAACCTCAGCACGCATTGACAAAAATTAGGAGCATATTGTCTGCCTGCTCTGCCAAACTAAAAGCATGTCTTTGCTAGACAGACAGCTACATTTTCAGGGTTATTGAGCTGAAAAGAAAGAACATTACAAAATAAAGTTTTAATCAAGGTGAAATGTTTGTGGAGCACCACATAGGTACTGAGGGTATGCTAAAAACAACTGTATAAAGGCAAAATACAACTATGCATTTATAAACAAATGTCCCTAATATCTAATGACATGCTATTTCAGAAGTTGACATTTTTCTTTATGCTGTAAGTCATTTGATGTTTAATGTGCTCTGAGCAATATTTTAGAGAGCATATTCACTTCAGGCTTGTATGTTCTTAAAAAAAAAAACAAAACAAAAAAACACCCAATTTCTTAATCTTAGGCATCAATGTGAAAAGAGAGGAAGAAGAAATTGTGTGAATAGTTCAAGGGACTAGCAGACAGAAAAAAAAATGTGTTTATGCCTAGAAAAAAAAAAAGAGGTATTTCTTATTGTTGCTCTCCTAAATTGAAAAACATCCAAAGAAGGATCCAGTGTGGATGAAGGATGAGAAGCCACATGGTATCTTTGTGAAGCTCACCTCCCTTCCTTGAGGAATGAGTACACTTCATACTGTCTGCAGTCTAATGGAGGAAATGGTAACACACCAGGAAAATGTGCAAAGACCAAACTGGTTAGATAATGCAGGTAAAACAATTAGCACCATGCTAATTGAAACTCTGTGTTACATATGAAACATTGAAACATCCACACACATGTGCATGTTTAATACATTAATGTTATAATTATCATATAAGAAATAATTACGTGAATCACCAATTAAAATTCTTCCATGAGAAGTAAAATAAATTTATTTCCACAGTGTTAATCTGGCCATTCCTTGTTGGAATATTTTATTTGTGATAGAACAAGCAGATGATTGGGGTGATTTGCAATGCACTATAATGTTAGATTAACTCATTTTGGCTTTAGGGACATGCATAAAACCTCCATTTCAATGAAGAAGAAACTACAATGTGTTTAAAATCATGTCAAAGATTTGAAGTTGTAATGAAAAAAGACATGGCTACTGAATGCCTCAAACTGCCTTGAATGGGATGGAAAACCAAGACCTGCCCCAACATCCCATGGCTGACAACAACAAGTTGGTTTTATTTGTTTTCTGTTCTTGCTTTTGTTTTTTGATACAGTGTTTCAGTATGTAGCTCTGGCTGGCCTAGAATTCTCTATGCCAACCAGGAGGCTTTGAACTTACAGAGATCTACCTGTCTTTGTCTCTAGAATGCTTAAATTAAAGGCATGGGACACCATGCCCATGGGTGTTTTACCTGCATATGCATCTATGTACCTTATACATGCCTGGTGCCAGCAGAAGCCAGAAGAGGACATAGTCTCCTGGAACTAGGGTTTATAGATGACTGTGATCTGCTTTGTGGGTGCTGGGAATTGAATCTGGTTCCTCTGGAATAGTAGCTAGTGCTCTTAAAGGCTGAGGCATCTCTCTAGCTCCAAGCATAGTATTTTTTAAGAGGGAAAGGATATCTCTTCTGACTTAAATGCATCTGTCTTGGTGGCTCAAGCATTCTTTTAACCTACAATTCAGATTTTCCCAGTGAACATCACACCTATATATTATCAGTTTTAGCATTTACCACTTGGATGTCTCATAGAACTCTCCCACTTCTTATATATAACTAGTTAAACTGAGCCTACGATTACCTTTCTAGAACATACTCTTCCACAGCCCATTAGCTCAGCCACTTTACTCTTTTAGTTGTTCAACCCTTAACTTTGAAGTCATCTTTGAGTCTTCTCTTTTCTATCTCCCAGCCAATTTGTCAGAATATGTTTGTGATGGATAACCTTCACTATTGACTTGATGGGATTTAGAATCTCTGTGCGGAAATATACTTCTGGTTTTGTTGGTGAGGGTGTTTCAAGAAAGGTTTACCAAAGCAAGGAAACCTCACCCTTAATATGGTGGCACCATGTCATGGTCTGGGTCCCCGACAGTGTGAAACAGAGAAGAGGAAGCAAGCCTGCGCATGAGCATTTGCTACCTCCTGCTTCCTGACTGCAGACATCACGTGATTAGCTGCCTCAGGAATTCCTGCTGCAGGCCTTTTCCAACCTGATGGGCCCTGCAGACTGTGAGCCAACAATATAAACCTTCTCTTCCTTAGATTGCTTCAGTCTGTTACTTTGTTACTGCAACCAAAAAAAACCACTCAGTGTGCTTAGCCCTATCTTCAAAATGTATCTGGTACTGCCATTTCTGCTAACTCTCACTCTGTACCAAGTCTTAACCAATGGTTGGATAATTACCAAGTCTCTTAAGAATAACTGCAAACCCTCTTATCTGATTCTCCCAAGCATAATAAATATTTGACTGTTAAAATAAGCCAGATGATTATAATAAGTTAGGCAAAGAATTCTGGCTCCCTATTTCTTGAAAACAATACACATTATGATGGCAAGGGTCTGCACTCTCCCTCTCCATCCCTGTCATTATCCTCACATGTCTTTTGAACATGCAGGCTCAGTTATGTGTCGGGGTCTTGGTACTTGTTTTGCTCTTGCCTTGGGATCAGTTTTAGCAGCAGAAGGAAGACCCACCCTGAATGTGGGCAGTAGCAGCATCACATGGGTTGTGATGAGATGGCTGAGTAAGAAAGGCGGGCTGGGGAAGCAGCCATCATCTGGGCACTAGCATGAATCTCTCTCTGCATCCTGGCTGCAGACTCAGGGGAAACAGCCAGCTCACAAATCTGCAGTGATGTCATTCCACTGTAATGGACTGAATTCCTCTGAATAGTAAGCCAAAATAAAATTTTCTGTCTTAAATTTATTCTAGTTAGATATTTCATCCCAAAATAAGAATAGTATCCAATATAAGTTTGTGTGTGTATATTCTACATGTATACTTACTTATTTATTAAATATATATGCTATGATATATTGATTTTTAATAAAATATGTACAAAAATATTTTCAAAAGAAATGAAATAAACACTACTTTAAACTTGTAATTTGTTGATTTAAGATCACCTTTTACTCAGAAGAATGACACTATCCTTTTAGGAGAAGCAATGTAGTAAAATATGTTTACATATTTTAAAAATCTTGGTATAATATTTAAATATATTACTGAATACAGACTTTCAAAATCTGTTTTAGATTATTTTTAATACTCAGAATTAATAATTTTACACATAAAATTATACAAATGATAAAAAAATATACACCCTAGTATAAGAGTTTTAGTGATGATAAAAATACTAATTTATTATCCCCAACTTTCTATGCTTTTTACTAATTATTTTAGGCTCCAGTTGAAATTCAACTAATAATTGTCTTACTGTTAAATGATATTAGTTGAAAAATATTTTGACAGCATGACATTTTAACATATTTAACAGATCGGATCAGAGTTGACTATGATTTTATATTAAAAGTAAGCTATACCATCCTACTTTTCATTCTGATTTGCAAAAAGCGCATTTGTGGTTGATAGGCCATCATCAGTTTGAGCCTTAAATTACATGACATTTTAAGGCAGACAGTGTTGCTCATTGTCCATATTTTGTATCCAATAAAATTATACATATAAATAATATTTTCAAGTACTTAAATTTCAATGTATGTTCAGTTTTGTCAAACAGAAGCTACATTTATTAAATGTATTACTGAATGATAAATTAACATTATCAAAGTTGTATATGTAAGACCCTATGCATATTTTAAATTTTATGTACACAGGAAAGTATGTACATAACAACTGGCAAGTACGTCTGTGCACGTGTTGTATTCCTGGTACCCACAGAAGCTAGAACAGGGTTTAGGACTCCCTGGGACTGTAGTTACAAATTCATGGTCATTAGCTGCTCTGTGGGTTCTTGAAATCAAACACAGTTCTTCTGGAAGAGTAGCTGGTGCCCTAAATCACTGATCCATCTCTCAAGCCCCCAATACTAGAAGTTCTTGAATTGGCCTCTATATACTAAACACTTTCAATGTTAGCCCATTACCTGACTTCTTCTCAAGCCTCATGCTGGCATTACTCTTGTTTATCCTTGGAACTGGGGATAAATTCTAAGTATAGAGGAAATCACTGGGATCTATTCTTCTCATTCTGTGCTTATACTCACATAAGGTTTCCTTTTTGTTCATTTTTAATTTTGGTGAGGCTTCATTGGTTTAAAATTCTGAGAGAAAAAGTTCATCAATCAATTTATCTGGAAACAATGAAGTGCAATATTTCATTATCTCAAAATTAATCCACAGGTGAGATAAACATCAAACACACTCCAATTTGCTACTACCAATGTTTCCCTCAGAATAGCCTGAATATGGGACCTACCAAATGAACAGGGTAGAGTTGATCATACATCAGACACTTGAAAAGCATTTATGTAAGTTAAATGTGGTGCACCAGCCTTCATCTCTAGCCTGAGAGGCAGAAACTAAGGATTGATTTCTAGCTAGCCTGAAGTACATCATGAGATCTATGTCCAAAAATAGGTGAAACCTACATCCAGTTACTGCTACCGTTTTATTGCCCTCACTGTGTAAGCACAGGGTCTTACAAACACATCTTTGATAACGTTAATTTATCATTCAGTAACACATTTAATAAATGTAGCTTCTATTTGAAAAAACTGAACATACATTGAAATTTAAGTACTTGAAAATATTATTTATATGTATAAATTTTATTGGATACAAAATATGGACCATGAGCAACACTGTCTTAAAAATATAATTTCATCTTGTCTCCTATTCAAATGCTTTCTGTATGTAGATCACCATAATTCTCTCATTTATTTTACCTCTGACTATATGACAATGTTATAATAACCACAATCTCTTCATTATAATCAGTTTTCAGAAGGTACTGGATAATACTAGGCATTTAATAAATGTTATTGAAGAATGTGAAAAATCATTATTTTAACTTAGGGCCTATTGCTGTTTTATATCACAGATATAGTGTGCATCTAATTTGCAGGTTTCCCCAAGGTTTTAACAACCAGATATTACTTGCCCATTTTTCACAAAAGGCTTTATAATTTTCATAAGTCCACTAAGTGGAAACACAATTTTTTAAACTAAGATTTAGTCAGTTTTATTGGATACAGTAAGCCCATTGAACAATTATTGTCTGTAAGGATGCGAGAAGATTGAAGGTCACATTAAGGTCAGCAAAACACTGTTCCTTGCAGTAGGCTGTTTTGAATTCAGAGGAAAAGAAACACTGAACTTTTTCACAATAGTATGAAGACAGTTCAGTTCAAATATCATTAGATTACTACAAATATGAATGCACTCTTGTTTTTGATTTATTAGGAGTTAATTGGGATGCCATCTGTAGTAATGGCAAAGCTGCTCTTAATGTCATCTGAAATAATGGATTTGGGCACATTATCTGCATTAATCTAGTTCGTATTTCAGGTCTTTAAGCTTTGATTCCTTTCTCTCATTTTCTTTTCTTGCATTAAAATGACGGAAATGACGATGAAAAGTTGATGTTTCTGTATTTGAAAAAGAAATCAATAAATTCTGGCAAATTCAAGTGCTGTGAGGCAAAAGCTTTGGACTTTTGAATCGGTCTAATGGGATCACCCATGGTCACAACTTCCCTCTCTCTTACCTTTAAGGGACAAAGGGAGAGGGTCCTTTTGGATTCTACCTGGTTCTTGGGAATCTTCTGGATACAAACTCTATTCCATTGCCCCGAATGCATTGTTCTCAAAGAAAAAATGATTAGCATGTGGGGGAACTTTATGAGGCCCATCTGTATCTGAGCTCCAGACTCATCTCAAGTCACAGTGGCTGACTAGACCCCAGCCTATAAGTAGAAAACTGTGTTCATCTATGAATGTGTCTAGAATACATTACGTGCTGGGGCTTCCCAGAAATCCTAGTTTGATTCCTTTTTCAGTGAAAAAATTTCAAAAAGCATTAACCAGACCCTTTACTTATCATTTCGAAGGGGGAAGAACTTTGTGTTGTAATACCAACAAAATGAAAGATTTGGATTTGCATGTGACCTGACAACAGAGGATATCCATGCAAAGCACCTTGAGGGCACTCATAGGGGAAAAAATCCTTTGGATAGAGCAATGCACTGCTTTTTGGTAGCCTTATTGACAATGGTCTAGTGACACATGTTTCTTTGACTTAAAGAGAAAGCCAACAAAAAGAGACTACCTATTTGCTAAACATAACTGAAAGACTGCCCAAACCATTTCTATGCTGTGTATTTACACAGTGGATATAATTACAAACCTTTGGACATAGGCAAGCTGGAGAAAACTGACGTTTGGACATGTATACAAAAAGAAGTATTGTAGAGGCTAGTGATTCTAAAATTATTTGATTTGTACCTTAAATGCACTCCTAATTTACCTAGTGTTTTAAGAATATAATTATATAATTTACTTTCTTGCTCCAAATATAATTTTTGACATGAAGACCTTAATACAAGATTATGAAATAATATGAGTTCCTAATAATTATACCTCCATCTAAGTATTCTAAATAATTTAGAAATATTTTCTAATTCTGCACAAGAAAGTCTACATCATGCATACTGTAAATTTTATTTTACTGGTTTTATATTTTATCTATTAATATGCACTATGTTAGTAAAAAGAAAGAACAGTTTTCTTTAAGAATGAAAATAGATATTACATAGCTTTTTACAATTCAACAGTAGCTTGCATCTTCATGATAAATACCTTTAGTCATAAAGTAGATTATCCCGTATCTCCAAGACAATATCCTTTATATTTTAGCCATTAATTCATAATTACTGGTAACACAGCATGATTCATTACATATTCTAGGAAAGTAAAAATCTACTTATTGTGAAAACTAGCTCAAGGCTATTCAGATAACCATGTGTCTCCATCTTTATTCCAAAGAACATCATTTTAATTACAAAGATTACTTATTACTTATAAAACATACCAGAATCTGCTCTAGGCAGCCCTAACATATGAAAAGGTATGTTTTGCCCTCAAGGATGTTCTTCTACCATCAAACTGACAAGAAAACAAAGAAAGAGCATTTTCATAAAATATAAATGATGAAGTTGTTATCTCCACACTTGTATTTACTCTGTAGAAAGTTGCTGCAGGTTACCAGGATGGCACAATCAGAGTTTATGTTTCTCATTTGCTCTATGAGTTTTCTACCATTTCAAAAATAAAATTTTCTTTCTCATTGGAGATTTTATCACATTATGAGCTGATTTTTGGCACACTCAACCATTACTGTTCCTGTTTATACCAAATCATTATTTTACCCATAAGCTTAAGATGTATAAGCTACAGTTTTATTTTATCAAAGGTAAAAATCATATACTCAGTAAAAAGGTGTTAAAACATTGAGAATACAAGCTACATATGGGAAAGAAGCATTTGCAAGAGATTATACCTAATAAAAATCTTTCCCAAAACATTACATTTTTTCAATATCAATAGTAGGAAAATAAATATGGTGATTCAAAAATGGGCAAACGCATGAAGACAACTTGTGAAATATTATGTACACATGCAAATCGGCATATGAAGAGTTACTCAATGCTGTAAATCATTACAGAATCATAAGTGAACACAACAAAATATTACTGCACACCTATTAGAATAGCTTATGTTCAAAATAATGGCAATAAAATGTCAGTAAAGGTATAAAAACAAGAAAGTTCACATCCTATTGAGAATATAAAAACAATATAGTGGAGTAGAATGTTGACATTTTCTGACAAAACTATTATCCATACAATGTAGTAACCACACTCCTTGCTATTTACCCACACAACTGAAAAGTTACAAAGAAAAAGTACAAACAACAGCCTAGGTGTTTATTCTTGTGGAATAATCTTTTTGTACACTGTGAAGATTTTGGTTACCCAGATTGGTTTATTAAAAAACCAAATGGCCAATAGCTAGGCATGATTTTGGGGGTAGAGAGGACACTGGAAAGAAGAAGGGCAGAAACATTCCGAGTCAGTAGTCATACACATAGAAAGCAGCATTGGCATTACAAAGTAAATGTAATCAAGCCATGCAATAAAAGAAAATAGATGAAAAGAAATGGGTTAATTTAAGTTATAAGAGCTAGTTAGAAAGTAACCTAAGCCACCAACCAAGTGTTTATAACTAACAATAAGTCTCTGTGTGGTTATTTGGGAGCTGGCTGGTGGGACAGAAAAATCCACCCACAAGTGGCACCCCATATTGAGTGACAGATGATACATTTATCTAATTATTATTTATCAACAGAATCTTGGGAGTCATAAATGGGTAAGAACCTGAACAATCAGAGAAGTGGCAGAGAAGTGACCAGTTACCTCCTATCTCTTCTGTTCTTCCATCCAAAAGGGCTGAGACCCTCTCTAAGCCCCACCCTACTATTCCCTATCTCTCTATTTGTTCTCAGTCCTCCAAAACCTCTATGGTTAATTTTGGTCAGATAGAAGCTAGCTCTGCCCTCTGATAGAAAGCAAACTTTATTTTCAGAAAATAATCAAAATATTACACAATAGTTCATAGCACCAGCTTTATGGATACCAACAAAATTTGAATATAACTAAAATGGCCTTCAGTAGATGAAAGGATAACTAAACTGAGGCCAATCCTGGCAAAGGAATATTACTCACAACTAAAATCAAATAAGCTATTGGCCATGAAAACACATTGAAGGAAATTGGATATATATTACAAAGTAAAATAAGCCAATCTGAAAGGGCTACTCAGGAATGTCCCCAAGTACAGGACATCTGTAAAAAGCAAAGCTGGGGAGAATGTGATGTTGATCACGGTCCATGTCATTTTGTCACTTAAAAATTTAAATCTGAAAGTAACATGTGTCTTAGAAAACATATTCTGACATGGCTGGAGAGATGGCTCAGTAGATAATTTTTTGCTGAACAAACACAAGGACCTGTGTTCTCAGCACCCACATAAAAAGCCAGTATAGTAATGCCAACTATATTTCCAGCACTAGGGAGGCAGAGATGTCACATCCTTGGGGCTCAGGGGCCATGTAACAAAGCTGAATAGATGAGTTACTGTTGAGAAAATGACTCTAAAAACACGATGGAGAGAGGTTGATGAAGATATCCAATATAGAACTCTAGCCTCCACACTTTCACTTATACCCAGATGCACACACACACACACACACACACACACACACACACACACACACACTGAAGAAAAATAAGTATCATTTCTGATCCGTGGATGCATAGTAGTGGAAAGAGGGTTAGATCTAGGAATCCACAATGGACATTTGAAATACTTTAAAATTCATACACTTCTACTGGAGAACATATTTTAGAATGAGGCAGACTAAACAGTATTAAATCAAGCATTTAAATTTCAAGCCACAGCTGACCAAATATTATTTTATCTATTTATTTTTACTATCTTGAAAAACAGCTGCTTCCTAAATGTAAACAGATTAGATTCATTTCAGCCAAATTCTTAAATTTAATGGCAAAACCTTGAAGTTTCAAAATAAATTGTTTGATTTTAACCCATCTTGCTGATAAAATGGCCTACTCTTTTTTTATTAATTTATTTTTACATCTTGCATTGAAGCATAGAAAGAGGTCTAAGTGGATGTCAGGAAGTCATAAATTCTGTGTGTGCTTGGACTCAGGAAAAGCTGTGCTTCTTGATTCAAATGGCTTAATTGCTTGGCTTTTCACCTTACACATTTCATCCAGGTGTTGTCACAATGCAAAACAGGTAACAGATTAAAACACATTAACTTATGAGGCAAAGGGAATCCCTATCAGTCCATACTCCCTTTTGAGCACACAGAGAAGCTGCATCAGGATACAATAGAATGTAGAAACCACTTAATAGAGTACAATTCATAGTCTTCTCATCCCTGAAACTTTGCTTCTGTGTAAATATTCGTGTCTTACATTCCTTCAGAACACATAGGAAAATACTTTTACCCACTTAGTGCTCTATAGGCACAGAAAATTTGGGGGTTGGGAAAGAATTTAGAAAACTAAATTCCCCTTGGCACTGAACAGATATGGACCTAAATGACTCCAGACATATTTTATGTATATATTTATATTTAGAAGATCTACTCAGACACTTCTTAGGAAATTCCAACCAAGCATTTTTAATGAGATTTTTTTCCTTTTCTTTATTTAAGAGAAATCAACCTATACTTTTCCTTCCTCATTTTCTAACGAAATAGGAATAAATGTTAACATAGACCCACACATTTACTCACTCAAAAGTGATTGTGGAATTTCTATCTGAATTAATCCGTGTGCTCTGGGAGCACAGAATCAGTTGTACGCATTGAGGGAGGTAACAAATTTGTAGAGACTAAAAAAAAAAAAAGTATCTATATGTAAGGAGGTCCAACGGGAAGGCTTAACTAAGAAAGAGGTGTCAGAGATGAACCCCAGAGAATTTAACACCTGATTTTCACTGTTCTTGATGAACAAACTAATCAATCAGGAAAATTGTGGATGAAATGCCTCACAAAAGGAATGCTGAATCAGGATAACTGAGGAAGCGTTAGTTATGGGCATTTAATGGTGGACTACTGGCTTCTTAAGCTTCATGGGGGCTGTGAGTGTAGAAAGCACTCTGGGTTTCCATTTTATCCTTCTAATGCTAAGCTTCTGGGGAAGGGATAGGTGATCAGATTTGAGGTTCCTGAAGCATCTCTCCACCAGGTATGTGGATAGCATTTTAGAGCTGGAAGGTAAGGGTAGAAAGAAAGTTCAGTGGTTTTTTTCTGCAGTGTAGGCAGAAAGCGATGTGTCCCAAACACTGGTTGTTCAAGGTCTTGAATCATCATAGTTGCTCTGCTTGACACTTCTCACATTGTCCATGGCGGGGCTTATGTTTCATCAGCGCATCTGGATGTGGAGAATAGCCCAACTGGGTAAAATTTTTTTCTTTTCAACTGTTGTTAGATGGTGCCTTTTCCATACTTTGTAGAGTTATTATTTCCTACCTCATAGTCAACTGAGTGAATGACTCTATACGGTGTTAGAATCAAAGGTTTTAAAATCTGCACAAGCCTTCTAATTCACATAACCTACTTGTTTTCACACGTTTCTCCAGAATTAGGCTTTCCTGAAGGGAAATCAGATGAGTACAGGAGGTATACATGCAAGTAGAGTGCCTAACTCGGTCACCGCATTATCTACCACCAATACCACTGGCCCTGTCTCACCCACGATTTCAGTTTCCCACTTCAAAACCCACCAGGTCAGATGCTGTGACCTGGTCCTGTCATGTGGCCCTGTAACCAGCACCATCTCCATCTGTCCTGCAATGAGAGGTTTTCTCACACATCTTGAATCAGTGCTATCTCTCATCCTTTGAAGCCATATCCCCATCTCCTTGGACACATGCCAATCTCTCCCTTCTCTACCCAGTGCCCACCTACTTTCTGGTGCAATGACCAGCATTCATACCTCTCTCTGAAAGCCACAACCATTCCCATCTCCTTCTATCCAATGTGGTGGTATTGTGTCCCCCCAAATACTGTGCACCCTAATAAACTTATCTGGGGTCAGAGAACAGAACAGCCACTAAATAAACATACAGGCCAGAAGATGGTGGCACACACACTTTTAATCCTAGCATTCTGGAGGCAGAGATCCATCTGGATCTCTGTGAGTTCAAAGCCACACTGGAAACAACCAGGCATAGTGACAAACAACTTTAATCCCAGGAAGTGATGGTAGGAAGCAAAAAGGTATATGAGGCATGAGGAACAGGAACTAGAGCCTTTGTTAAGCTTTTAGGCTTCTGAGCAGCAGTTCAGCTGACATCCATTCGGATGAGGACACAGAGGCTTCCAGTTTGAGGAAACGAAATCAGCTGAGGAATTGGCTAGGTGAGGCTAGCTGTGGCTGATTCTGTTCCTCTGATCTTGCAGCATTCACCCCAATACCTGGGTCCGGGTTTGTTTTTATTAATAAGACCTTTAAAGATTCATGTTACAATCCAGTGTGATATCTACCTCTCTCTATGGTAAGATCCACCCCTACCTCCATCTAACCTGGGCCATCCCATCCCCTCTATAACTTCACCAGGCCTGTCACCTAATTTGTGTGTTTTGAACATTGTAATAAAGATTTTATTGAAGAGCCTGCTATTGGCTTATTTGGCAGAGGCAACTGCACACAGGCCTGATGACCTGAATTTGAAACCCAAATGCCACAAAGTGGTCAGAGAGAACCTACTCCAGAGGGCTGTCCTCTGATCATTCATGCCAATACACACACACACACACACACACACACACACACACACACACACACACACACTACTACTACTACTACTACTACAATTTAAAAAACGATTTTGTTTGCAAACTGCGTCTTTTGCTTAGACAGTATAACCCTCCACATTATGAGGAGTTGAAGCTGTTTGAGTGAAGTAAAGGGTTTGCCTCTGTTGACACTTGCCTTGTATAGCAGTCTCCAGATGGCAACACTCTTACCAAACTTCGGAAAAGTTAGAAGCCCTAGTAGGACACGAAACTGTTCCCAATCCCCTCGAAACATTCTGTTCTCGCCAAGTCTCACTTTTTCCTCATTCCAAATATGAATGGCTGTGCACTCAGACTTCCTATTCTAAAAGAAAACAGCTGCTTGCTGAGATTAATTTTCTTCCTGTGTGTGAATGTGTGTGCCTATATTATTATGTTTATAATGAATTTGATAATAAATTTAAATTTGCATAACTTTTAGTGGTAGCCAAAAGAGAATCATTTAAGGGATTTCTAGTACATACTAAACTATTAGATCATAAAGCTGGCCTCTGAATTCAAGTAAAGCATGTTACAGTATATTTTCTTAAGCCTTGGAAAGCCTAAGTGTGTAGAGACATCTACAGATGATATATAGCAGTAGTTTTAGAAGTCATCCTAAAAGAGTAGCTCGTATTTGTGGATGAAAAGTGGGGTGGGAAGCTTCTAAAACTATAGATTCTGCAGTTGGAGAGTTGGTTCCATGAATAAAATGTTTGCACCCACTTCATATTCTTCTAGACCACATCAAAGCAGGACACAGTAGCTCAGTGTTCCTATGACAAGGGAGGAAACAGGAGGCTCCATGGAAGCTGGCAGGCTAGCCAACCTCACACACACACAGCTGGGAACAACAAAAAGATGACATCTCAAACAAGGTGAAAGGCTAGGATCAACAGCTGAAGGTATCTTTTGTTACATACAAACAAACATCACACAGACACACAGACACAGACACAGACACACATACACACACACACACACACACACACACAAGAAAGGAGAGAGAGAAGGGAGAGATATAAAAAGAGGGAGGAAGGGAGAGAGGAGGATGGGGGGAGAGAAGGATGAAGGGAAAATTTCTACAAAAGTATAAATTTTCAGGTATTTGCCCAAGTCTTCTGGGATAAGGTAGCAGTGTGGATGTTTAGTGAAGACTCTAGATGACCTACAAAGACACAGAGTAGATGGAGAGACACCCATCAGAGATTGCCATGGCTATTAATAGAACTCAGTTTAAAACACAGACTTAGATTTGAGTATTTTCTCCACCCCTTATTCTGGTCTGTCTCCTTTTAGTAAAAATGCTGCAGTGTGTGAGTCAGGAAGATGGAGTTAAACCCTGACCAGGCTGTGCCTCAGGAATCAAGCTGTTGTGGGCTTCATTCCCAGCATAGTTAACATTCTCCCTTGCCTAAATATCTTTACTGACACAAAGATCAAGAGCTTGGCCCAACAGAAAGGATTTACTTTCAAACCAGCATGCTATCCATCATCCTCAGTATATCTGCCAGACAGTGAGATACATTGAATTACTACACTTTAAAGTTAGTAAAGAGTCCTGATCAAGAATATAATTAAGACTATGTGTTACACTATTGAAATTGTATCTCTAAACTTATTTGGATGGGGCAGAAGGGGGAGGGGAAAGCCAAACAAAGTACTTTAATCAATACTATTGCATCCTAATTTAAAATTATTTGATATCAGAATAGGAACATCAGCAGCACATTGTTCATTTTTTCCTTCTGTGCTGTGGGTGGAAACAAGCTTAAGGCAGCAAACTGCCTGGAGGACCTTCAATGGCCGACAAAACTTCTTCCCTGTGGGTTGTTTCCACTCCATTTCATTATAGAGGACATTTTCTGGAACGGTGAAGCTGATGATCCCTTCAAATCCAGCCTCAGATGAAAATTAGAGAGAAAAGTCACTCACTCTCCCACCACAGCATCACTTTGTAAACAGGATAAGAATTCCTGGCAGTCACTTGATAAACAAAATACTCTAAAATTAAATATACATCAATGGGCCCTTCAGATCCATTTCTGTTTGCGCTCCATTTTTTCACTCTTTCTATTTTTCCCTTTCCTTTTCCTCCCTCTCTCCTTCCTCCTTCTCTCTCCTCCCCACTTCTTTCTACCTTATTCTTCTTTTTCCTATTTTCATTTTTCTTGTCTTGGGGAAAAGTTGTAAAGCCTCAGTAGAATATAGGCACAATTAGAGTTAACAACAATAGCTTCTGGCAGGTGTTTATTGTTTTCCACGCCTCCTCTTAACTGATGAATGCCTGTTAATTCATTTAATCTTCACAGTAGCTCTATGAAGTAGGTATTGGTATTAATCCACCTATCACTGGAGGGAAAGTGAGTATATTGAAACAAAGTTACTACCCATATTTCATAAAGCTGCTGTCTGTAAGAACTAAGGCTAACAGAATTCCTTGTTCCCGTGATAAACAATATTGGGAGTTCACATAATGTCTATTCCTGATTTGTAAATAGATGAATACATGCTTGAGTCTGTGCTGAGACAATTTTCTTCCTCAACTAAGATCTATCTAAACTAACATGCTTATAGATTTATAGCAGCTTATGCAATATGTGATTCTAGATCTTGGCCTCCATCTATTGACAAATGCCGAGATTTTATATCTTGTGTTCTGCACAGACCCAGAGAGTTACCAGTCATGCAGGAACTATTTCAAAACTGCCCATTTCCCCTAAAGCCTGAAAGCCCCAACCCCACCCCTTCTGAGCTGCTATTTCAAGTTAGTCAAGATGTTGTCTTTCCTCAAGGCTTTGCTAAAACAATACAAATAATTTTATAAGCCAAAATTTGTTTAATACTTTGTAAGAAATCTTAAGACTTATTATTATATATAAGTATATACATATATGTGTATATATATCTATATCTATATATGTATGCAGTGAAATAACTTGATACTCAGGTTCTCCTAAAGCCAAAACATGTCTATAGTCGAATATTAAAACTATCCAGCTTCAGTAACTACCTACAGAATTTTTAACACACCTTCACAGCCCCAAATCAATGTATGTACACTTGAGTGATAAAATTTCTCTATAAAGTAAAAGGAAGTTTGGTATAGTTTCTCCAACTCACATGAAAGATGAAATGTGAAATTTAATGGGTGAAGTTCTTTCTTCCGAAAAAATATTCATTTGTTCATGTGTGTTCAGTGAGAAAAATTTTTTCTTTGGAACTTTTGCACAACCCAGAGACAGACAAGAATGAAATAGTCAAATACAGTAAACAACCAAAGACTTAATAAACAAAAATTCCAAGTCCAGTCATCTCAGAGCCTCACACCCAGGGAGGGATGTTTCCTAATGAAGGACGCCAGTATGATAACTCTTTCAGGTATCAACACATAAAGCACAAGAAAGGCCCATTTCTTTGGAAATCGCTGTAAATATATTCATCAGGGTGAAACAATCGTCTGTGTCTAGTCATGTGTGCTCTCTGCCTCCGTGGCTGTCACTGCTGTCGATCTGAGGCTGAGAGGTAATGGCCTCATGATTCAAGGAAACTGCTGAAGTGTGTGAACTCAGGCTTCAGTTTGAGAGATGGGTTCATTTATCATCATAATAAGCCATTACCATGGATAGGTCGCAACTCATTGAAGAGACAGTCAGTCTAATTGGCTCAATTCTACTAGCTTTCGATGTGCCTCAAGGAGATAAGCACTCTTTTGCAGGTAATTTTCAATCACCCACAAACTACCTGTTCAATAATTCATCACATTTCAGATTGGGGTCCTAACTCCCTCTTCATCAATGCAGCAAAGGTGAGATGTGTGCAGCTCAGTATCCCAGACTCAGATGATAGAGCGGGAGCTTTAGAATAAGTCAGGTAGGACATAGCTGCCACTACTGGGAGTGACAGGCGACACAAAAAATAAAAGTGTCAACTGTGTACTTCCCCAAAAGGCGCTGATGCAATGGCAGGATTTACTAAAGAATCTGGAAAGAGATGAGTACTGTTATTTGAATCCCAGAGATTAATTAAGCATGACAACCACGGTTTAGCAGATAGGACTGGGCCCTTAATACATATTAAGGGATTGCATTTAAGGAACAATGTTTATGGCAAAGTGTAGAAGGCAAAATAACAGCTTGTAGCAGGCTAAATTATAAATATAAATTAAAGTTGTTTTAGTTAGCATGCCTTGTTTTACAAATTGGACAATATTTTTTTCTTGAGAAGGGCAATAGAATAGTCTTTGCCACAAATTCATCTCAATTCAAGTACTAGATGTGACTCTAAATAACCAAGCCACTTTATAAGTACAAATACATATTCTTTTTTTCTCTACTTGAAGATGAATGCTAGTCATACACACATACACACGTATATGTATATGTATAGGTATAGGTATATGTATAGGTATATGTATATATCACATCGGTTTAACCATTTAAAGATATACTCTCTATGTATCACTCCACGTTATTTTGCAACTACTGTGCACAGGAATTCTAGCTTATTTATGTTGTACGCTGTTTGATGGTACAGCTATAGCAACATTCATGGTGTCGCTCATTGATCGATGGACATTTCTGTGGCTAAGATCCATTTGTGACACTTCACACAGGTATATGGAGTTCTAGGCTGAGCCCCCAGAAGGGAAGTTTGTACGAATATGTACATTTGCAACTTCAGTGGAGGTTTCTAAAGTTGGATATCTTGGATTGCATCAAACTATCAACTGATGAGGATCTGTTTCTTTAAGGTCTCATTAAAGAGCATACTATTTTCTTACCTTTATCATATGGTGCATGACAGATGACTGCTAAGTGTAATTACCATATTATGAAACAAGTCAGCATAATTCCTTATATTTTAGGGCCATTTTCTTTCCTCTCCTAGGAACTGTTCATTCGTATTTGTTGAGTGTTTTTCTATTTGACTCCAGGCCTTGCTCTTATCTATTTCTATGATTTCTTTACAGAACTGACAAATTGCCAGTTGTTTGCCAAATATTACACCAAGAATGAAAGCCATTGGGTTTTAAAAAGAATCAATATTTTATTACCTGGTTGGCTAATGCTGTCATAACAAATGTCATGGACTGGGCAGTTTAAATAATAGAAACCGACATCCTCACAGTTTGAGAAGCTAGACATTGGAAACCACAAGAGTGTCATAGCCGAGAAAGAAGAGTATGTTCTAGATATCTCTCCTTGCCTTGAAGACAGCTGTCTTCATGTTCATATGCTACTGTTCCTGTGTGTGTGTGTGTGTGTGTGTGTGTGTGTGTGTGTATGTATGTCCCCAAATGTCCTCTCATGCAAGGACTCCAGTAATACTGAGCTAGGGTCCATCTTAATTGTTTCATTTTCATCTGTGTTATTATTACTTTGACATATTGACTGCAGTTTCGGAATTAAGGAGGAGCATAGATACTCAAATCCTTTTACTGCCAGGTCTTCAGTGAAGAAAGAACCAGTGGGACACTTACGCCACTTGTTTGGGATGAGATGACATGATATGTATTAGCTCTACTCTGAGACATTCAAGATATAGTGCAAACTGTGCTGTAGATATTTCTAAGAATGGTCATTTCTCTTTGTTGCAAAGCTGACATTTAAGTCATATAATCTCTTTCCTTGTTAAAAATTCAACTTTCAGACTGTCCATCTTCATTTGTAATGCTATCACTGCCATCAAGCATTGTGTCAGCAGCAAGTAGATATGCAAAGAAGTATCCTTTAGCAAAAATATTTTTCTGATATGAAGCTTACATTCAGTGTAAATTATCACAGAAAACAACTACAGAAAAATCACAAAGCAAATTATATTTGCTGAAGATATTCTATGTGCCCAGGGCATTTTTTTAGAACTTTGTGTCATTCTAAAGAATGTCCTAACTCTTATTTTGTAAAGCATGGAAGCCAAGATTGAATGGATCGCAACACTATTAAACATTCACTATCTAACTCATGTGTATGTAAGACACATAGAATAAAACATTAGCCAGTATTACCTCAAATATTACCAAATCAGGTCATTCTTTACCCATGTAAGACTTTTCAGTCAGTTCTTATGGAAACGAACAGTGGGAAATTGGTTTGGAAGGAAATTGTTGGCAAGGATGTTCCCTTCTGAAGGCTGTGAGGAAGAATCTGATCCAGGCATCTCTCTTTGGCTTGTAAAAAGCCATCTCCCTGGGACTTCACACCGTTTCACTCTACAGACTGTACCATCTACAATGTCCATTGCCCACAATGCATAAACAAGTAAAACAGAATGTCCATAAAACTCTTACCATGGCAGGTTCAGAAATAGCATAGCAAATTGCACTTAAAGTTAGCTCTTTCCCAGAGGCAGAGTGGCATTTGGAGGGTTTGTCCTATATAGAACTGGAAAGAACTATCAGTCCATTGGCTCTCATAGTCTACTACTAGGCTGCAGATGGAATATAAATGTAAAATGTTGTTGAATGGAATACAGAAGAAAGGCATACCTTTTACTTTAAGAGATAGATATTAAACTGATAAGAACATATACTACACTTGATTATTGGTGGAATTATTAAGGCCACTCCACGTAGTTAAAAGGGAAGTTTATTTTGTGGGGTAACTTACAAATGAAGGGGTAGGTCGCAGAGTCTGGCAAGGTAGAGGGTAGTCCGGCAGCGGCGTTCTCTGGAGAACTCTGCTCGGTCCACCTCTCGCGTCCGGCGTCCCGGAACCAAGAGAGTGAGTTCTTCCCGATCCTTCGTCTTCTGCTTCCCCCTCTGCCCCGCCTTGTGGGTGTGACCATTACCAAAGCCTCAGTGGGGGTTGGAACTTCCAGGCCAATGCTGGGATGCCTATCCACTACACTTGATCTTATCCAAAAGACCAAGAAGCAATAAGAAAGATTGTAGAAGCAAGAGAGTTCAAAGATACCACAAGAACACAACCCACAGAATCAACTAAGTAGGGCTGATAGGGGCACACAGAGACTGAAACGACATTCACAGAGCTTGTTATGGGTCTGAGCTAGGCCCTCTGCATATATGTTATGGTTGTGCAGTTTGGTGTTCTTGTGTAACTCCTAACAATGGGAGTGTGGGTGCGGGGTGTCTCTGACTCTTTTGCCTGCTCTTGGGTTCCTTTTCCTCCTCTTGGGTTGCCTCATCCAACTTTGATATTAGAGTGTGTTGCCTAGTGGTATTGTAACTCGTCTTGCTATATTTGGTTGATGTCCCTGGGGGGGGGGCTGTTGTTTTCTGAAGGAAAACAGAGGAGAAAAGGATCTGGGGGAGAGGGGAGGTTATGGTGGGGGGCACTGGGAGGAGTGGATAAAGGGTAAACTGTTATTAGGATGTAATGCATGAGAGGAGAATAAATAATAAAAAAGAGATAGATAGTGTGCTTTTGAAATGATGCTTGTGTGCTCTCTTTGGTTTTGAGATAAGGACTGTCAGATGACATGGGAGGCTATGTTAAACACACTTGCCATGATGATGTCTTCCTGTTTCTAAGTTCAGAGAGGAGTTTTACACAAGGATTACTTGAAGTTCTAGCTTAAGTCGCTGTCTTTGGTCATTTATTCAACAAATGTTATGTTTGACCTGAGGGCTAAAAAAGTAGTGGGCCAGAGAGGTCTTCTAGCTAGCAGGAGTAGGGAAGAAAAACCCTTTTTGTTTATTTTTCTAATACATATAATCTGTCTTATAGGGCCAAATTTCCATCTGGTATGGCTTGTGCTTTTGCCTGAAGAACTCTCTCCATCTCCTGTAATGTAATTTCCTCTGTGATTTATTTCTCTGAGAAAGTCTTTGTCTTTATTTTTCAAAGATATTTCAGTCTGCTGAAAATTTTGAACTGACAATACTGGCTTCTTTATTTTGTTGTCTTTCATTTCTCAGAAAAGAAAAAAAACTTTAAAGTATGTTTGTATTATATTTTAGTTTGGAAAATCTTAGTCTATTCCACTACCGTAACAAAATGCCACAAACTGGGCCACTTATGAACAACAGAAATTTGCTGTTCAGTTTGGAGACTAGGGGTCTAATATCAAACCATCAGTAGCTTCCATATCTGATGAGGGCTTCTTCTCTGCTATTTATTCTGACTTCTGGTTTTGTACTCTTATGGGATTCCTGAGTGTGCAGCTGAGTGAGTCTCTGTGTCTATATCTCTTTCTTGTGCCTTGGCTTGGGCTTTTTGCCCTTCTCCTCTGTCCTGTTCTGACGTGCTTGCTTTTATTTTATCTTATTCTGTTTTATTATTATCCCTTAGAAGTCTGTTATTTTCTAACAGACCAAAAAAAAAAAAAAAAAAAAAAAAGGAATAGATTCAGATGGGTGAGGAGGTGTGGAGGAACTGGGAGGAGTAGAGGAAGAGGAAGTCATAATCAGAATATATGATATGAAAAAATCTATTTTTCATGAAAACGCCTTTAAAAAAGAGAAGCCCAACACTGCACCCTTAAGGGGCAGTACAGTTACCTTTACCCTTTATTTACCATGGCACTGAACCCACTTACACGGGAATGAGTAATTACTTCCCAAAAGACCCACCTCTTAGTATTATCACTTGAGGTTTGGGAGGGCACCAACACCCGGATCGTCTTACAAACTATCAGTCTCTTAGTTTCTTTTCCTCTTAGTGTGAGAAAATACTCTGAAAAAATCCACTTCGGGGAAAGGGGGCTTATTTGGCTCAAAGGTCAAAGCTACAGTCCATCATATTAGAAAAGTCCTGGGTGCGAGAGTTTGAAGCATCCATCATAAGGCGTCAGAGAGAAAGGAATGAATGCAGGCATGCTGTTGTTCAGTTCCATTTCTCTGCCATCTGGCATCCCGGCCAGGGAGTACTGCTGCTCAGAAAGTGGAAAGGTCTCTTCACCTCTATAATTAACACAAACTAGCTAATTCCCCCAGTCATGGCCAGATGCCTACCTCCTGGCTGGTTCTTCATCCCATCAAGTCGACAGTTGATTGGCACAGATGGAATCTGCTATGCTTCTTGTCTTGATTCTTCTCTGCATGTTTTATCACTTGCTACACCCCTGGCTGCTTCTTCTTTTTCTGCTCTCTTCCTCATCGGATTCTGTCATTCCTCATCATGGTTATCCTGTCATATTTGGGTCTTCTCCCTTGACCTGATTTTGCTTCATCAGGTGAGGGTTCATATGTTCCACTTCTCATGTGTCCTGTGCCTTGTAATATCTGATGTGAAAGCAGACATGGTTCATTTTAGACTGCTAAGTCCTGAATTTTGTTGTACTTTAATTGGACGGGACTTGGTTTTGGTATGCAGTTAATTTTTTCGGGTAGGATAATTCTTTTCAGTCAATTCTCTCCAGATTTGCCTTCAGACTTCGTTAGCATGAATGAAGAATGGCTGTGGTCTGGAGCTAATTTAGTCCCCCTATTAAGGAAGTGTCCTCTGACACTTTACCTAATGTCCTCACTGCTATGAAGGCATTCCAGGTTGGGGCATGGGAAAGCAAACCAAATCCAGGGAACAAGTTTTGCTCCAGACACTTCCCAACAACCATTGTGTTTCGGGGACTCGTACAGCAACTATAGCTGGTTTTCTTCATGCATGTGCCACTCACCAGTTGGGTCCCTTCTTGCAGAAATGCACACCTCATGCTCTTCATCTCTACCTTCTGTGCCTTGCTCTTCCTTCACATTCTGCTGAGCAGATTCTTGGTAAGTCGGCCTCTATGTGTGCCAGCCCTTCTGCTTGGCATGTCCATGCTCTATTGAGGTTTGCCCTTGCTGTAGTTCACTCCAGAAACCACTGCTCAGGCACTAATCTGAGACATCTGAAAACCTGATTTCTTCAATTCGCATTTCTCAGTGATTGTGTCACCTTAGCATCCAATGTTCAGTATTATAAGCTGTCCAATCATATAATTTTGGTCAAGTGCTCCCATGACTTAAACGAGGCATGGAAATCCAGACCGTGGTCAAAAGCAGACATCCCAATGCATTATCCTCATGGAGCTTATTTAGTGTGATTGTGAAATTTTAATCTTTCTTTCCAGCTGGAATTCATTTTTATGCATGATGAAAGGTAAGAGTACATTACTTACCCTTTTCCCTACAGATAATTCTTGGCTCCAGATCCATAGTCTATCCTACTAACACTGATTTGCAATTTGGCTAAAAAAAATCCATGTATGAATGGGGCATTTATGAACTCATCTTTTAGTTATATTAATCTCATCTTTTAGTTATATTAATTTCTTGAATCTTTGTACCAATAATGATTGATTGCTTCTAATTTCATCCATGACTTTGGATGATGAATTACATGTTCTTACCTCCCTGGTCCAAGTTTTGTTTAGACCAAAGATAGCAAACCATGTAAAATTGCATGAGAAGAAACCCCCATTGTTTCATAAGATGGAAGACAGTGAAGGTGTTTTCTACCCGAGTCAGCTCATTGTGCTGCATTTCATCATTTTAAAGTTATTCAGAGTTAGTATGTGAATTTTCATGTTTTTGACCTGTTGACCTTCTGATATTGCCTCTTTAATTTTTGAAGTCATTTCAATTATTATTTTTGTGTGTATGCTCCTGCATATAATTGTATGTTTTCATGTGTATTCATGTATATGGAGGCCTGAATGTGTGTCTCTAAATTGGCTTCTATCTTTAGTTTTTGAGACTGGGTCTCTTAGTGAACCTGGAATTGGCCAGTAACTAGCCAGGGAGCTATAGAAACCCATCTATTTTTTGCTACCAAAGTGCAAGATTAGGGTCAAGGGAGGGTTACTGCATGTGGCTTTTACTTAGAGGCTAGAGATTTGAACTCATGTCCTCAAGCTTGCAATCATCACAGACATCCCTCTTTGCATATCATTACCCACCTTTGCTTAATTGTTTTAATTCTATTCCTTCTAATATGAAGTCTGTGTCTGTGTCTTCTCTGTTGTCATTGGCTTTCTTTTGCATTCAAATACTTAATATTCCTATTATTATTATTATTATTATTATTATTATTATTATTATTATTTGCTTGAGATAGGGTCTCACTCTATAGTCCAGGCTGGATTGAACTCAAACCTCCTGCCTTGCTCTCCCACACTCTGCTTATTGTCTCTGCTCATACACTTTCTGTTGTACATGTTGCTTCAATACTTTAATTTCAAAGCTAAGTGACTCCAAGAAGTTAAAGATAAATGTTTAAACAATGCCCATTTGCAAAGGGTAGCACACATCTAGATACCATTTCACCTTCATTGTTTTCCTAGTTGATATTTTTTTGGTTTACTGGCCAATGATTTTTGGCTGTGTATATTAACACACATGAAGACACAATTTCATAGCTGAGTGAATATATTAGATGGCATGTTTTGTTCAGAATTGTCGTGGCCATGCATTCCTCTACCCTGGACAGTAAATTTCTATTGTTAAAATCCTAGACTTTATTAGTTTTGTTGTCTACCAAACAACAACCTATTCACATTGAAATACTTACTAAGGAAACTCCTTTATCTCCCCTAAAACTTGTTATTAACCTGAATGTTCTCCTACCTAACTTAACTCATGCAGTTAATTATAGAAAGTGATCTTTGTGCCTATGATATTTCATTATAAAATAAGGAAAACAAAATACATATGAAAATTAGGATGCTCTTTTATATATCAGTTTTCTGGGAGAAATAAGGTACATATCAATCTAATATTACAGTAAGGACCATATCTTTGCTGTAAAGACTGTTCTTTGTGACCTTGAATCCTTCTTGGGGATACGTATTTTTGCATAGCATACTGCATAGTAACTACAGTCAACAAATGATTCCTTGGTCTTTTTATGTTTCAACATGGATTTTCTCATTTATTCTTAACAATTAATTGGTGTTATTCCTGGCAGAAAATATTTCCTTGGTCCCTGGGTCTAATTCTAAATCACTCTTAGTAGGCTTTGATTTTTAAAATTAAGAAAAGACTACCAGCTGACTTACCCTTTTAACTTTTATGGCCAGGTCTTTCTCCACATTCCCAGTGATTTAATTAATCCATTTGACTTAATCCACAGTTCAAGTTAGAAGTAATTGTAGGTGGATAGGTGGAAAAGAGAATCAAAAATTCAACTTGTTGGTTACTTTTTTGAGACAGGCTCTCACTCTGTCTGTCCTAGAATCACTATGTACCCCATTACATGACTAACCTCAAACTCAAAGTGATCCCCCCTCCTCACTTGAGTGCTGAATTTAAGGTGTGAGTACCCTGCCCTGCTTGAACTCCACTTTTGAATGATGTTGAGAAATGTGAAAGCACGAGGGTTTGTGTTTTAACTTTTTTTCCAAACCTATGGGCTTCAAATCTCCTCTCAGCTCCCACACAAACTTCCACACAGGGGTCACATGTCAACAGTCAACCCAAATAATTTTTTTTTGATTTTTGTTTGTTTAAGCATGTAATCAAAGTGTTTTCTCCGGTCTTTTATGTAATAAGATCCACTCTGTCGGAACGATTCCAGCATACATTTTCTTCCTGTGCACAGATGTAATGTGGGCCCTCTAAAGAGTGCAACAAAGGGATTTACCAGAGATGCTCCTACATGGAAAGACTTCATGAGGAGCATCTTAAAGCCTAACTGTGGGTGTTACTAGCAGCAGAAACTACTGCATGTTTCTCTGAACTAGCCACAGAAATCCAATATGATGGTGTCGAAAATAAGTATGATTTTGTAAAAAAAAAAAAAAAAAAAAAAAAAAAAAAAAAAAAGATCTCATAAGGTTAATTCAATAATCTTTGAAGACAGAATTTTAAATTTACCAGCAGTGTAAGAACAGAAGCAAGCACGCAGGAACAGCTTTTCAGATCATTTTACAGACACGGAGAACCGCGTTTGGACGCTGCACCAACCATTTCAGTCCACTAGGGGAACCTTAAGCAAATGACTTCATCAGTATTCCAGCAGCATTTAGTTTACCAAAGCAGTAAATTAGCCTAACTCTGAAATTCCCAAACTGTTTCCGAACAGCAGCTGCTGTTAGAAAGCTAGCAGGGCTCTCTGTCCTCTTCCTCGCTCCTCTTCTGCCTCTCACCCCACCCCACCCCTTGAACAAATGCCCTAAAAACAAGCATTAACATTTGTCCAGGATTGTGAAAATGAAACGCTACCCCTAGCAGCCCAGTGTGGGGCTAACTTAACCCTCTTGGAGGATCGAGAATGACATGGGAAAATAACATAAAAATAAACTGCTAATGGTGCCTGGTATTTGCTCATGGAGGAGAAAAAAAAAATGTCATGATTATTATTGAGGAATTAATTCATAGTTGAGATGATGAAATTTTATTAGTGACATGTACATAAATGGGCTACGATCTTCTGGGCTTCATCCATGATTCACACACACACACACACACACACACACACACACACACACACACACACACTCCTAAAGCTTCTTACTTTAAACAAAACAGTGTTGTTTCACAGGATAAAGGGCATTCTTTATTAAATTGGCTTGCATTCTTGAGTTTGATGACAAGCAGGATGACTTGTATGTTATCACAGTGTGTCCCAGGAAAGGGCTCTTTTATTATGTGTGGTTAGGATGCTAAGAGATGAAGGACGAACTACAGTGACTTTATTACAGGAAGCATATGCCCAGCATCTTTTCCCTCTGTTGCAAGCAGCCATTTAACTAAAGAAATAGAAAAATGTTTCTGAATCTACCCCACTTATTTTTAAGAAAAAGCGATTGTATCGCATAAATATATTTTTTTTAACCTTAGGAATTAACACTAAAAAAAGTAGAGATGACATCATATTCTCATAGCCTACAGACAGACCATGGCTATCAATAAAACCTGGTGATTAAGCCGATGTAAAAGAAAATCATGATGTACTATTCCTATCAGATTTTGGCAGTGGCTCTTATTCACACAGCAATTACTGGCAAAAAAAAAATTTAGCCTCCACTGTTTAGAAAAGTGGGTTTATTGAATTTACAAACAAGGACCTACAATTTTCCATTTCCTTAGCAAGATATTAAATCAAGCAAGCTAAGTGTGTCATCATGACTGTAATTTACGTGATGTGACATGACAGTTAAGATGTACTGTAGTAATTTCTGAGAGCTGGCAGTATTATTGTGGTATCAAAAATTTATATGGTTCAGTTATTAAGGCAAATTGTTCCATTCATACTGAGCAATGCTGACAGTAAACCACTGAGGGCTTCCACGGTACACTAACAAATGCCTTCCGTAGTCAAACAATTTGCACACTCTGTTACCATCATTTTGCTCACTGAATAGAAATGGGGACACTGGCAGGCAGGGCTTTGTGAAGTGAAAGCGATCTGCTGTGGAATAGGAAGTGTTTCGTTGTGGGTGGCTAGAAGAAACAGTTCAGCCAGATGAGGGAAGTTATCTTTGGGATCCAACCACTATGAACAGGATGTCCAACTTCTTTGCTCCAATGTTATTTAATATCTCATTTGCTTGGTTTCCTTCTGTTAGTTTGATTTTCAGCCAACAGAAAGAAAAGGCATATGACCAAAAAGAAATGATGGAAAATGTGATCATTTCTATTAGTAACTATCTTTAAATAAATAAATTTTAGCTTGGTACCATCAAAAATGGAAAGAAAGAAAGAAAGAAAGAAAGAAAGAAAGAAAGAAAGAAAGAAAGGAAGAAAGGAAGGAAGGAAGAAAGGAAGAAAGAGAAAAGAAATGTCTGAAACTCATCTGATTTTGACCTAAATTTCTTCCTGAAGCTCTTTCAGCAATAAAGGGAAAGAAGTTTATTTTTATTTTTAACTTTCTGGCAACGTTAAGCAGAAGAAATTCAAGGCAGGGATATAGGAGGTTTCTAAATAGAATAGAATAAAATGACTTCGTGTCATAAAGGGCCTAGCAAATAAAAGTTTAATTATATTTTTATTATAGCTATTGAATTTTATGCAACATATGCTGTCTATTTTAAAATACATGTTCATTGAAAACCTACTTTATTCGTTTACACATTTTTCATAGTAACATTTAGAAGCCTGTTAAAAATAAGAACCTGGCTATGAGTTAAAATGTTTCAATCAGCTAAAACTACCAGTTCCCATTCATTGAGCAGTATATGAGTTACTATCATTTCTGTTTCAGTGCTCACATATTATGCAATACAGCTAATAATTGTAAGTTTGCTTTTGTTTACTTAACCAATGAAGAATTTTTTTATAGTCAGTATTAACAATATGTTCTTAGAGGTGACAGGTGATATTATTTCCCCATCATCACCAGCTTTTCTTCTCCTTTTTTTATTAAAATATTTTCTATTCATTTTGCATATCAACCACAGATTCCCCTGTCCACCCTCTTCCCCCCCCCCCCCTTCCCCCCAACCCATCCCCCATTCCCACCTCCTCCAAGGCAGGGTCTCCCATGGGAGAGAGCAGAGCCTGGTAGATTCAGTTGAGGCAGGTCCAAGCCCCTCCTACCTGCACCAAGGCTGCACATAATGTCTCACCATAGGCGTTAGGTTCCAAAAAGCCAGTTCATACACTAGGGACAACTCCCAGTCCCACTGCCTGAGTATGTACCCATCACCATCTTTCTGCCATCACAAGCTCCTGGTGTAATGAGGTAACTTAATCCATGACAAGATACTAATTTTCATACACCAGGAAAATACTCCACAAAAAACTAAATTTAGTTTCTAGAAAATTATTTGGCAAGAGAAAACAGAATTTTAAACACCAAGAAATACATCTAGAGAGAATTAATGAACAATAGCATAAATTTTACACACACACACCATGAATTTTCAGAGTTACTCTCATTTATTATTGTGTGTGCATTTTACATGTGTGAGCCAGCTTGAAAAAAAACATGTGCTTTCAATGTGGCAAGTTCAGGGTACTTCTCTGTCCAAATTGTAAAAGCTATGTAGTTTATATATACCTCATAGCAAACATTGAATTAGATACATAATAAATCTCTTTTTCCAATTAGCATGCATATTGGATAGAAGGAAAATATTACTGACTGCCATGGCTTATCAATTTTGAAATAAATTTGAAAGAGATGAGGGGAACTTTGTAAAAAAATGCCACCCTAGACTACTGTACAAGCAGTTATATCTAAATGAATACATCATAGTTTCCTCCAATATCTAAAAGGTTTTCCAAAAGACTCTAGAGATTTCATTAATATTCACTCATCCAAAAAGTTTTCCTAGGACCTATAAGAAAATCTAAAGTTGTCACAGTCCTTTGATATCTCCTACTTTATATAAGTCATGCCACATGGAGGGCACCCAACTTACCTCATTAAGTTGCTTTTGGAAATCTAATACAGTAGGTGTTTGATTTCAATATTTAAAAAAAACACATTAACTAAAATTCACTTTCTAGATAGGTCAGTTAAAATACAGTTTCCAGAAGAATGTCACAAATGGACTTACTTTGTTTCCCAAATATGGAGCTGGTGCACTCCAGTAGTATCCATCCAGGAGGGATCGCCGGGCCTCAGAGTTACTGATGCTGATCTGGTGAGGTGAGTCTGGGTTATCAAGCTGGGGAGCCACCTGAATGTGGCCGGAGATGTCTGTAAGATACCAGCCTCGCATATCTTGAACCTTGAAAATATAACCATCACCGGTTACAATAACAACAACAAAACACACACACACACACACACACACACACACACACACGCAAACAACAGCAGCAGCTCATTTTCTCCAACATAGAGCTTACTGTTTTTGAAATTAGGAGTGGGGAAGAGCTACAGACACTTAAAAAACATAGGAGTTGTGTTTGATATGTATATCACCAAGTTTACCATATGTACTCACACAGATTCCATTGTTTACTTTTTAATTGAAGTTTTTGAGAATCTTGATAGAACCAAATAATAATCAGTTTTTACTATTCCTTAAAATCTGGTTCCAAGTAGTGTGTGCGTGTGTGTGTGTGTGTGTGTGTGTGTGTGTGTGTGTGTGCACATGTCTGTGAGATGTGTCTGTGCATATGTGCATACAGGTACCTGTGTGAGGGCATGTGGTGGAGGTCAGAGATTAGCACCTACTGTCTTCCTCAATTGCTTTCTACCTTTCAGTTTTCAGGGTCTCTTACCAGCCCTGGTGCTGATTTGGTTCCTCCCATCTCTGCCTCCCCAGTACTAGAGTTATTGGTGTGCCCCATGGTACCTGGCTGTTTATGTGAGTTATGGGGATTTATATTCAGGCCCCCATGTTTGCATAGTAAGCATTTTGCTAACTTAACCAAAAATAGAAATCCATTTTAAGTTATACAATGGTTATAATGTCATATAACTTATCAAATAATTTGACTTGGAATTTTACATTTTTCACTTCAGAAGTATTTATTACTGCTTTAGGAGACCTAATATCTCACAAGTGTTGCATATGTAGTCATAAAGCAGAGGAGAAAAGGAAATCATACATGCAAGACCTAAAAGGTAGCTTTTCATTCACTATTACAATTCTTCCTACTTTATAAAATTTTCTGTTTTGAGGCTCTATGTCATTTGAATCCACCAGAATGTTGCTATGACAACATCTCCCAAAACTGTATATATTCTTTGCCATAGGATCAGAAGTACTCTAGGGTCTTATAGCCTGGCCCAGAAAAGGAAATCACTTTAAGAAAGAAATAAAAGATGAGTAATGGTTTGCTTTATAGTGTTATACCCTAGTCAAGGTCAGGCATATACCTTCATTTCAAATGGAAGTCATCCTGTCTAGTTAAGACAAAGTGGTATTTGCTGAGGTGTAAGCCTATGTTGAGACACTGGGGTTGTATTAGTTGTATTGTCACTGGAACTAAATACCTAATATCAACAATTTAAGGTGGGAAGGATTTATTTTGCTTCTGGTTTCCAGAAGATTTTTCCATCACAGTGGTCAGATTGTGTTAGAGAAAAGTCATCTAACTCATGGTGGCCAGTGGGTAGAGTATAGATAGGAAGAATCCATGGCCTGATGTCCCTTCCCAAAACATTCCCCTGGGACTTACTTCCTCTTACCAGGCCTCGCTAACAGGATTCCTACCATTTCCCAAATAGACTATTCAACATTTCAATCTATCAACAGGATAAACCATCTACTGGATGAGAGTCTGTGTAATCCAGACATTATTGCCTACATGCAGAAGAGTACTCTATGAAAGTCCTCCTCAACCCTCAGCTTAGTCAAGCTAGTAACCCAGGTTAATCACCACAGGACCTACCAGCTTCAGAAGACTACTTTCTGAGATATAGTTGGTGATCGGTAGCAACCACAGTGATAAGGCTGACAATATATAGACTAAACATAACTTTTAATTTTCTTTTTGTGTAGAGATTATTTGATTTTTGTTCATCTTTAAAGCTTTGGGATATCTAAGTCAGCTTTGATCAAAAGAAAATACCAGTCAAGTCAATGGCCATTGGATAAGTAGACAATAATAAATACTGACATCTGCTTTCTAACATTAGCTATCCTTCAGGTGTTTCAAGACATCTGAAGTAGGAGTGTGGATCTAGGTTCCAAAGACTAAAACTTGAGTGCTACCTGTTCCTTGTCCCTTGGCAAACCATGAAACTTAAATTTATCAGTGGAATTGTTAGGAATGTTAAGCATGACTCTGTGAACAAAATGAAGAAGTTAGCCTTTGACTCTGCTTGTCATTGTTTCTTTGGAGGTTTTTTGTTTTGTTTTGTTTTGTTTTGTTTTGTTTTTTTAATCAATTCATTGGATAAGTACCTAGAGATTCACACTCAGACACAAGAGTACAGTCAGAAACTTCTTATTTCAAATGACTTAAAAGTGATATAGACAGAACAATATTTCATGATTGTGCTCTGGATTAGTTTTCAGATCGAAGCTGGAAGAAGTGCTTAGGAGCTAGCTTATCAAACTATCACTCTATAAAACATGACTCTGACATGCCATTCTGCTGTTCACAATTGATTAATATTTACCCAGGTAGAACCCCACAGTGCCTCAGTGGCCTCTCTCTGGAAATCCACTTCTTCATTCATTCTAAATTTCTCTTCTTCCAGCCTACTTCCTATATGTTCCTCACTCAAAGTCCAGCCCACGTCACTATGGCAACCCCTAAAGATCCCATTTTCCTTTCATATATTTTCTACATGGGAACAAATAACTCTGCAGGCAGGCAGTGCGGAGCATGGTAGGTAATGTGGGTAGAGATGTAATATGTGTTTGTTTTAGAAAAAGACAGTTTCAGTTGTTGCTGAAGAACTGACAAGTCAGGTTTTCCTTAGTGATATGTAGATCATATTGGTGAATGGAAATAAATTTAATATTGTGATCTTATGTTTTCTCTCATACGTCTTGCATTTGGGATGAAAGCAACATGGTTTTCATTATGCTTTCATATATGGAAGCTGACAAGAGTTGCATCTGCTTCAGAGATGACTCAGCCTATATACTTGCAAAAATACTTTAATAAAGATTACTTTAGTGTATGTATGTAAGGTATGTACATGAGTATGGATAGCCATAGAGGCCAAAAGAGGACATCAGGTCACCTGGAACTAGCATTACAGGCAGTTGTGAGCCACCTGTGGGTACTGGGAACCAAACTCTAGACCTCTTTATAAACAGCAAGAACTGAGTCACCTCTCTAGGCCACAGATAAAATCTGAAATGTTTTGAACCTAAGTACAGAAAGAACATTTGAAGGAAATTCCATACACTTTCTTTCTGGGCAAGTTTAAGTTGTATCTAAGGTTGTTTTTGTTTTGTTTTATTTTTCAGTTTCCTACAAAAGAGCAAATATAGCAGAGACGGGGAGGAGCATGGGGTGGCAAGCGAAGGGCAGTGAGCATCCTTACACTGTCATAGGTCCAGTAGGAACTCTGACATCTGTTTCGACACCCCTGAACAGAAGCACTCATCACAGCCTTTTGGATTATCCTCTTGCAAGTTGAAGAAGCCAGATTTGCAACGGCTGCAGTGTTCACCTTCAACATTCTCCTGGAAGCGTAGAGAGCTGTATTAGCAACAGAGACATTCTTCAAAGAAAGAGTTGGATCTCTGCCCGTATAAGGAAGACATGACTGGAACCCTCATTTTACTTTCTCACCCATTTTTAAAGCACAGCAATGTAATGGAAAACAACTGCTCTAAAGTTGCGTGTTAAGATCTGTTGTTGTAACATCTCAGCCCGTGTGTATAGTGCTAAGGACTGCACTCAACGTTACTTGTTTGATCTTTATTAAGAATGTAGATTAAATATGATACATCAAGAAAATGTGTTAGTCTGATGAACATGGAGTCAATATTAAGCTCACCATTCTGTGTTAAAGAGCAACTTCATCTTCAAATTATGATAAAATTAAAACAGTTCTATTATACAAAATTGCCAAGCCTTTATATTCCAGGTTAAAAATACATGCATTTTAGGCAAGCATACAGGTTTGAGATATGGAGAATTTGGGGCAAATATGTATAGGTAAGTAGAAAAGAGGAAAACCTTTTCCCTGCTTAATTTTATACAGTGTTTCCTAGCCTAGTAGGTTATTTATATAGACTAATATTATGGAGAAAATCCATTCTTATTTAATGACTGTTCTCCAGATTAGGTTTATTAATCCTAATCTCAATACACAGAAAACATATTTGCTTCTAGGTGAGGCTACATTGTGTGCTCAGACCAATGAAAGTTGACTGCACAATGAAAATCTGGGAAGTGTGTGATCTGATTTAAGAAGTGGTTAATCCTGATTAATACCTTCAAACGAATGCTTCCTCTGCAGGAATTAGATTTCCAGCATCCTTAATCATGCATGACTCCTTATTCCCCTCTTCCTTGTATTCTCCTTCTGCCTCATTGCATAGCTTTCCCTTTCTTTAGAGAGCTAACTTGCTTACCTACTGTTTCTATAGCCTCAAATGCACTGTTTTATTATAATCACGAAATCATATCTAGGCTTACAAAGATTATTCTCTCCAAATACATGTAATATTTAGTCATAGGTGGAAACCTATTGTTTAATTTCCAACACAGCAACTGCATTTGAATCTACTGCTGTTTCAGCCAACAATTAAGGCTCCAAAGTAGTGGCCCCTGTGGGACTTTTATGTCCCTCCAGATCTGTCTCCTGTCCCTGCCACCAAATGTAGTTTTAACTAAATCTCTATTGTTCTATTTATCAATAAGACTCAGGAGTCAGAGGCTGGGGTAAAAACCTGCTAGCTCAGAGAGGCTGAGGAGCAGCAACTAACTGACCTTTCTTCACCAAAGTCTCTGAAAGACAGTATCCTTCTGCTTTACCAAACCAAAAAAGACCACCAGACTCAAAGTCCCTCTCTACTACTTCTGTGGGTCTCTCTATCCATCTTCCATATGCCCCCTTACTCTCTATGATTAATTTCCATCAACTAGTTGCTATTTCCACCTCTTAGACCAAGGTTGATTTTATTTAATTAATGCCAACACAAACTCGGGGTTCACAGTGTTAGCGTATATCCTACAACAGAATCCCTCCTTTGTATGTATTCCCATAAAAAAACAAGTTTCCTGGACAACATTGAGAAATGACTTCATATAATTTTATTAAGATTAAACAGATTGCTTGATGATGGTATTTTTATGTATATTAAAGTGTCACACAGTGGATGCTTATTAAAAATATATTTGAGAGGCTAGGGAGATGGACCAGTTGGCAATACGCTTGCTACATAAGTACCAAGGCATGAGTTTTAGCACCAACATTCAAGTTAACAAAGGAAGCAATGTCAAAAGAATAAGCAAAGTGGGAGGATACTGGGTACACAGTGTGAGTCTCTAATCCCAGGACTGAGGAACCAGTGTCAGGAAGGATGTCAGGCTTCCTGAATAGCCAATCTAAGCTGAACTGGCAAGCTCTAAATTCAGTGAAAGACCCTGTCTCAAAATATAAAGGTGGAGTGTAATAGAGGAATACACCCAACATGGCCTCCTTTGGCTTCCACGTGAATGCTTGCATAGACAAACCTACACATACATTCACGCAAATACACAAATATATTTGAGTAAGCCACGATTGAGAAGATGGGGTGGTAGAAAATGTAAAAACAGAAGACAGAAAACAGGCTCCAAATAAGGATATGTTAGCAAGAACAAACAAGAGCTTCTTCTAAGATTTGAGATAGTTTATTTAAACTTTGAATTTTGGCTTTTAGCATCCATGACCCATTCACAACCCCAACCATTATTGCATTGATGGGATCCTAAACAGGGGAGCATGCCTACAGTGCTATTTCATGTCTTTGTATTCAGTGTCAATATATATATAGAAATTGAAGTGTGGTTACTAACATTCTCACCAGCTTTACATTTTCTAGCCTGATTCCAAATATTTTGCGATGATAGATGTCAGCAAAAGTAATCAATCTACTCTCAGACCCATAGGGACAAAGAAATCCCCAAAGCAGTGAAAAGCATCTTCAAAAGAGTGCACAGGCAGGAAGGATGAAACATATCTATAATTATAATTTAGCTTTTTCCATTGAGGACACAGTACAGCTGTTCTGAACACAGTGTTCTTCTGGGCTCTGTCTAGTCTACTTTTCATTTACTCTAAATTGAAAGCAAATAATGCCACTTTCTGAGATTCAGACTGAGCTAAACAATTAGACAATTTTAGACATTATTCCTTAGTTCCACTTTAGCCTTGTAATGTGGCCTTCAGAAAAATTATGAATAACTCATTGTATATTCAGTTTAATCTAATAACCTGAAAAGCACATTAAAGTGGGCTAGGTACTAGAATGAGAGTAGAGCCAAGGTCTCTGTTCTTAAAAGCCAGTGTCTATCTAGATAAAATGATACACCTGAAATTAACTTTACTGCAAGGTGGAACATGGTCAGTGAATCTCTGAAGCTAATTAACTTATGAGAACATACTTAAGGAGGCACAGATTCTTCTTGTGAAGGCTTTACAACAGGAAGAAAATTGCAAATAAACCTTGAAGCATGGTTTTAAAAAATTAAACTTGTTGGTAGATATAGGGAGACATCTATGTTAGCAAAGACAGTGAAAATAATGTTTAATATGAGGAAGGTTTTTTGTTTTAATTATTATTATTATTTAATTTATTACATTTTATTTTAATTTTACACATCAGCCATGGGTTCCCCTGTCCTCCCCCTCCCACCTCCACCCCCACCTCCATTCCCATCTCCTCCAGGGCCAAGACTGCCCTGGGGATTCATTTAAACCTGGTGGATTCAGTACAGGCAGCTCCTTCCAGGCAGAGCAATGTGTCCCTGTGTAAGCCCAAGGTTCCAAACAGCCAGCTCATGCACTAAGGACAGGTCTGGGTCCCACTGCCTGGGTGCCTCCCAAACAGTTCAAGCTATTCAATTGTCTCACTTATCCAGAGGGTCTGCTCCAGCTGGGGGCTCCAGAGCCTTTGGTTCATAATTCATGTTCTTCCATTTGTTTGGCTATTTGTCCCTGTGCTTTTCCAATCTTGGTCTCAACAATTCACACTCTTACAGTCCCTCCTCTTTCTCAACAATTGGACTCCTGGAACTCCACCTGGGGCTTGGCCAAGAATCTCTGCATCCACTTCCATCAATTATTGGATGAAAGTTCCAGCATGACCGGTAGGGTGTTTGGCCATTTGATCACCAGATTAGGTCAGATCAGGCTTTCTCTCGACCATTGCCAGCAGTCTACAGAGGATGTATCATTGTGGATTTCTGGGGACCTCTCCAGCACTTTGCCTATTCCTGTTCTCATGTCATCATTTATCATGGTCTGTTATTCCTTGTTCTTCCTTTCTGTTCTTGATCCAGCTGGGATCTCCTGCTCCCCTAAGCTTTCTTTCCCTCGAACCTTGCCCTTCATTACTCCTACTGTCATCCAGGTTGTTCATGAAGATCTCATCCATTTCTCTGTCATTGAGCGATCCCTGTGTCTTTCCTAGGGTCCCATTTTCTAGGTAGCCTCCCTGGAGTTGTGTAGCAGTTTAGTCATCTTTGTTTTACATCTAGTATCCTACTACAAGTGAGTACAAACTATGTTTGTCCTTCTGAGTCTGGGTTACCTCACTCAGGATGATTTTTTCTAGATGCATTCATCTGCCTGCAAACCTCATGATGTCATTGTTTTTCTCTGCTGAGTAGTACTCTATTGTGTGTATGTACCATATTTTCTTTATCCATTCTTCAGTTGAAGGGCATCTAGGTTGTTTCCACATTCTGGCTATTACAAACAATGCTGATATGAACATAGCTGAGCAAATGCCCTTGTGGTATGATTGAGCATTCCTTGGGTATATGCCCAAGAGTGCTATAGCTGGGTCTTGGGGGAGATGGATTCCCAATTTTCTAAGGAAGCGTCATATTGATTTCCAAAGTGGCTATACAAGCTTGCATTTCCACCAGCAGTGGAGGAGAGTTCCCCTTGCTCTACATCCTCTCCAGCATAAGCTGTCTTCTGTGTTTTTGATCTTAGCCATTCTGACAGGTGTAAGGTGGTATCTCAGAAGAAAGTTTTATTTGTCAACTATTCTTCCAAATAAACTCATTGAAAACTTCCTATATGGGAAGCACTTCATTTGGTACTTAAAATCAAAGGCTTTCTCTTAAATAATTGATGTTTAAGGGTATCCTAAGAGATGGAACCTCTTCTCTTAGGAAATGGAAGGTAATTAATGGGAGCTAAGCCAGAGACAAATCCACAGAATTATATCTGAGGCACTTGAGTTGACAGTAGTAAATAAAATGCTTATGAGACGTGAGACAGTGAGACACAGAAATCTTTCACTACTATATAAGTATAGGAATTGGTTAACTTAGCAGGTTTGAAGGTTTAAACACATCATCTAATGATGAATGATGTATTAGAGCAGTGATTCTCAACCTTCCTAATGCCATGATCCTTTAATACAGTTCCTCGTGTTGTTATGACCCCCCTCCCCAAATCAACCATAAAATTATTTTCATTGCTATTTCATAACTGCAATTTTGCTACTGTTATAAATCATAATTTAATTATTTTTGCAGATAAGTATTTGCCAATGGGGTTGTGACAACCACTGTGTTATGGGGAACTAACCAAAAGATATTTGAGATGGCCTTCTAAGATTTTGTATATGTGGAAACTAGGTTCCCATTAGCTGCTTTATATCAACACTCTACTAAATGTCTTATCTCACTCATCTGGAAGCTCCAGAGCCATGCTGTATCAGTGAGACTTTGTGGATACTTCAGATAAAGTATATGCTTGCCACATGAGCATTCCATAACTATTATTTGACAAGACCCTGAACACAAGACTTGGGTGAGCTTCCTTAGTTAGCAATACTCCCCACTTGTCATATACTGTGGGAGAGTAAGCATTCTGCATGCTTCTGCTGGGAGAGGATGACTGACATCTTGCACGTTGTTTCTCCTGGGCTCTTCACTATGCTTCTTCTGTCTGTAGTGATTCTCATCTGGAACTGCTCATGTAATAAAAGGTGAATATAACATAGTTTTATAAATTCTGAATGTCCAAGAAGTCACTCAAACTACTATAGTCTCCAGGAACCTCTAAACACCATACTATAGATGATGGAGCCTATAAAGCATTTGTAGACTAATAAGAACATGTTGTCCAACTGCTACTTTTGTCTAATTTATTTTAACTACTATTTGAACTAAAGTATTATAGGTCCGTTTTGCTGTTCTCAAGTTAATCCTGCAGCTTCTTCATAATAAGCTGCAATTTACCAATACATCAACAAGGCAAAAACCTAATTTAGAGAGAGCATAATGTTGTCCCCGATAAGTTTTATCCAGTCTCAAGTATCTCAAGTTGAGCTAATCAGAGTTTGCTAACTGGCCAGACTGTGTTCAAATAAGGGAAATATCTAGATGTAACCAATCCAGCTATTCCTATACTTTATCTCCAGTTTTTCTACAAATGCTTGTTGGTCACACTGGAACACAGAGCTCTCTGAGTCTCCTTTGGTTCTGAATGTAACCTGATTCACAAGCTATCTTTAAAAGGAACTTTCATGTTAATGTTCGATGAGATTAAAGGGCACTTATTACATCCAAAACTATAATATGCTGACTGTTATCAGGCTCTACCAGAGACAAATCTTACACGCAAATAAATAGGACCTACTGATGTTTGCACCCTTATGGTTTCTGTAGCAGTTTGAATGTGAAATGCCCCAGTAGACTGAGGACCTTAACTCCTACTTTCCACAGGACAGTACTATTCTAGAAGCTTGTTTAATGTCCAAGAGCTGGAGCCTTGCTGGAAGAAGTGCATCATTGGAATTATACCCTCAGCTTGCATCATCTAGCTCACTTCCTGTTCATTCTCTTTTCCCAGACTGCAGCCACCTTATTCTCCAGTTACATCCACATCACGAAGGACTGTGTCTCCTTGAACTGCTGGAACAGGTAAGTCATAGTAAACCTTCCCTCTGTCTAGCTGCTTCTTATTGCCTATTTGGTCACGGTAGCCAGAAAAATAACTAATACTACTCCTGACAGGGCCTTTTGAATTTGAATCAGAGAAATTCTGTTTAGCTCACTAGAACTCTACTTTCTAGACACTTCAATGAGGAATAAGTAAACTTATTAGGTTTTCCTTCCTTTATCATATCTCCTCAGAAAGAAGCATGTCATAACACATCTAAAAATTGATGTCTAGGGTTGTGCTTGAAAATGATTCTTTAAAAACAATAGTTTTCAAAGTGATTCCTGAAAAACACATGGTGTGTTGTATGCATTTCATGTCATAGAAAGTAGCATAATTCCAATGCAGAAGTTTATTCTGAGACTTTCACGTGTGCATTAACAGTGTCAAAGGACCCCAACTTTGACAATATAGGCTACACAATCATCTATATAATTAGTACCTTCATACAAACATGATCTTGGAAGCCTGATCGTTACTCTTTCTGCAGGTTTGGGGCATTATATTTTGGGGTTTTATTTTTACACCTGTGATTCAACATTCCATGCATGAGTAAGCCTCTTACTGTATCCCCATTTCATACAGGAAGATCTTCTTTAAGAGCTGAGATCTGGGACTTGAAGGTTTTGACTTTACATGAGAGTGAACCATCTGCTCTATAGGAGAGCTCTCTGGACAAAATCATTTCTTTTGCTACCCATATCAAATTGTTAATAAATGTTCTGCACATTATTTCTTTCTGTGACTCATTCATCTAGTCACAGCTGAGCATTTTTGGTCCAGGTATGCTAGGAAGTAGCAAACTGTACTCCAGAGGATTATGGCAAAAGCAATTGGAAAAGTCTACAGATAACCTAAGACATACTGGCAAAAAAAAATGCCTGCTCTGAGACAGGTACAAAGAACATGTGCTGTGGCCGACACCAGATTATCACCATAGTCCCTGAGTCTCTGAAGGAAAATTAAGCAGAAAAGCAACAGAGTTGATACAAAAGATGCATTTTGTTTTCCTCCTAACACAAAAATAATCTATTGCAATACTCTCCTCTGCAGTTGAGATGTTTGTAGGTGTGGTTACCCAATAAAGGCATTGTTTTTGTTCTTTTCTTATCTGTTACATTCTAAGGTGGGCAGACCACCCCATTGGTCCCTCAACTACAGGTAAGAGTATACCTGACCCTGAACTTCCATTGCTGAGGGTTACTTTCATTGTTATGATGTTTCTCATCTTTTTGTTATAGCACTTCTTTGTACTGATCACCTTTTAAAGAGTTACCAGCATAATTTGATGTTTCAAAAACATTAAATGTCTCTTAATTTTATCTAAGTCATCAGGGTCTATGCCATTAAAGCTCTCATTACTTCCAATGGGCAACTCTTGTCAATTCATTTTAATATTTTAAGTGTTTAGAGTCCATTAGTGATTTTGCTAATTTACATATTTAATGATAGTTTCCACAGTGAAGCCCATGAAATGGTACAATTTCCATGTTCCATTCTTTTATTCTAGAAACAACTATTCCTAATACACATTCAGTGTTCATTTCCAGGTTATTCTAATCACATACACTAACTTTTAAATATGGACCAATCATAGCCTATGAATTTCCCTTTGTAAATATTCCATATAAAAGATAATACATTCTTCCACACTGTGATATTAAAAGCATCACTCAATTTAGTCAAACTATTTTTCATTATCATGACCCTCAAGGGGCATGCTTGGTCACATTATCATCATAATCTGCACTGAGAAACCTTAAAACTACAGATGGACTGCATGTATAGATGAACTGTAAGAACATACTTATCTTTTTGTTGTTGTTGTTTTGTTTTGTTTTGTTTTGTTTTGAGACAGGGTTTCTCTGTGTAGCTTTGCGCCTTTCCTGGATCTCGCTCTGTAGACCAGGCTGGCCTTGAACTCACAGAGCTCTGCCTGCCTCTGTCTTCTGAGTGCTGGGATTAAAGGCATGTGCCACCACTGCCTGGCAGGACATACTTATCTTACATGTAAAATTAATGATTTTGTCTCTCCTGAACTAACACCCATCTCCTCAGGAAGGCTTGTTTGCTCTAGTCCCATAATTCCATTGACTATGCATAGTAAAGTGTCTAATTAAAAGATACTGTGGTCTATCCTACAAAACACTCCTAGTGGCTGCTCTTTATTTCTTTAGGACTATTTTTGCCACAGAATAGCTAAATTTGAAAAGCCTTACTATGTAGCTATTTTTTCCCCTTCAAGTCAGAGGCTGGTGAGCTGACATCAATTTTCTTTTTGTGATAGCTTCCTCAGTACAGCCTCTCTCTGGAGAAATAGAGTCACAATAGCTTTCCTGTTTCCATTCTCATGAAGCTTCCTCCTTACAAATTAGGTACGACTTTAGCAGTGTGTGTTTAACTGTGATTGTTAGTCAACTGGGAATTCTATTGACAAAGTTACTGAGAATATCTACAGTGACATTTAACTTTTTTTAAAATAATAATTGCTTGGGAAATTTTGTAGTCACGCTTAGTTTTGAGGCTTGTGTAGTCAATTATACATTTTTCTTCCATAAAAGCCTTCATTTTAATGTGTATTAGTATTAAAATAAGTTAACATATGGAAAGATAATTACTTAATTAGCAGTATTTGTTGAGTACATATTCTTTAAACATACTGATACAGAATTAGATAGTATGTGGTGGTCTGGGGAAAGATGAAAAGAAATGAGAGTTTCACTTCTCACAAACTAAGTTTTATCCAATTTTGTTTAAAAGGATTAGCTATATACTAATTTAAATGATCAAAACAGATTTTTACCTAGAAGCTATTCAAATAAGATCTCAGTGCAGGACAGAGCTTCATTCCAAATGCAGCAAAGATAAGTGGGGCTTTATAAACAGAATACAAGAAGGTAAAGCCATAGAAAGCTACTAACAGGGAATATTAAGGATAGGTATACTTGTTAAAACTACCCAGCAGCTTGCATGTGGAAGACAGGGAAGGCTACTCTTATGGGAAGGGTGAGGGACTCACAAGAGGATGATTTAGGATGATTCTTTTTAGACGTGGTTAGACTTGAGGACAAAGCCCAAAGGAAAGGTTTAGACAAAAGAGAGGTCAGAAGAGCCCATTTAATTTACCAGAAGAGAGTCTTTCTCACTGTGCGTGTGCGTGTGCGTATGTGCGTGTGTGTGTGTGTGTGTGTGTGTGTGTGTGTGTGTGTGTGATTTACGTTATGGTACTGTGATGTTTCCTCTATGAAATTTAGATCAGAGATAAAATCACTGGCATCAAGATTCTTTGTAGAAATGTCATGACTTTAAGTCTTATAAACTAATGTGGCAGCTATTCCTGAACACAAATAAAGAAGAGGTAAATTCAGAGTCTGTAAAACATTAAAACATCATAAAAGAATCAGACAATGAGTGGCCTTTTCTCCCTACTTGTGAAAAATAAAGCAACAACCAATCACAAATAAGCTCATGTGAATCTATATGTCCATGCAGAGGTTCTGTTTTCTAGCATGCCTAATGAGATTTTGGTAAGAAATACTCAATATCACTGCTGTATATCTAAGCATACAGCATTAAACGGGACAAGAAACTGACGGCCAAAGTCCATGATGTTTCCATTATTTTCCTCACTTCTTTCTTATAATCATTGTGTTAACTTCTTTTTGCTCAATGACGAAGACATTACTTAGGTTCCATGTCCTCACCTGAGGTAAGACAGACATAAAGTAGGATTCAAATGCTGAAAATATTTTAAAGGAAAATTATGAGCATGATTGATGCAGAAGAATGCTTCCTAATTGGAGATTCAAGAAAGTGTTGATGGGAAAGTGGAAATTAACCTTGAACGAAAATCATCAGGCAAAATAAAAGAGAGGAGAGATGAGGTTTCCTGAGCAGTCTGAAAGAACTTAGAAAACTCCAGTTACTGAAAGCTTGGGGACTAGGGGATTTAATCAAGTCTGAGAAACAGTGACAGATGCCCTCCATCATTCCAGACAGGTAAGTTGAGGCCCAATCACATAGCCTTGTGGACTACTGAGGTCACAATGGAAAGTGAAATAAAAAACAAAGCAAAGCAAAATAAAGCACAGACTCCAGTTTCTAATCTTGTAATAAGACTTTGGTAAAAATAAAGCTGAATGTTCCTTCTGGGATCAAGGTCAATCTATGTTATCTATGACATTCCACAATCCAACTCATTTAAAACAAATAGTATAACACCAAATTACAAAAGAGCCAAATTCTAGTGCGTGGTACCAGTATATAAGCAATGACCAAAAGTAAGGTAGCTTTTACATTTAGAAGACATGTTGCCATGATTTACAAAAATTAAGACTTTTCAAGATATACAAAAAGGCCTAGAAATCTGAAAACATTTTGTTTCATTTTTATATTCAGAAACATAAGGATCATAGTTATTAATATTATTCTCTAAAGAAGTCTAGAAGAGAAAACCTGTGTGAAAAGGTCACAGTGTAGTTGATATTGTATAATGTTAATAATTTTTTAAACCCTGTTGAATATGGGAATTCCTTTTTATCACCAGTTATATATATTTTAAATTAGGAATTATTTTAGAGCATCAGAAAAGGGCATGTTGTATGATATCAATTGCCCACAACCTAGTAAGTAGATGGGACTGATGTTGTACATGTTTACTTCACTTACATGTTTATTTCTAGACACACCTTGTCTGTAATTCAATTTCTGCTCTTTGTCCCTTTTTCTCTAGTCAACCATCATTCTAAAATTAATAAGTATCATACAGTATATTTAAAATTTTCTTACATTTGTGTTCATCAACAAAAAATGTACAATTATTAAATATTTTCAACTTTACATGAATGCAAACTTTAGGACATAAATTTTTAGCTGAAGTTTCTAGAAGTTATCACTCCTTAGACACATAGATTTACTATGCTCACTTTGTTTCCTTTTATTAGATTAAATGGAGATTTGGTTTCTTCTCATCATCTCTGAGAAATTGGTTATAGAACAGCTAGTGGATCCCCAAATCACTGATGCTCAGGTTCTTACATAAAATCCTGTTCCATCTGTGTAACTCTTATGTATCCTTCCACTCAGTTAAACCATTCCCAGATTAATTCCTAACCTGAATACAATGTAAATTACATGCCAGTAAGTGATACCCAGAATTTAGGGGATTAAAAGAGAAAAGTGTATATGCATTCCATATATATAATTGCTTTTTAAATATATTTTCTTTTCTCTATTTTGTCTTGTCTGTGATACTGGGATAAAATCTGGGGTTTTGTACATGTTAAGCAAGTATTCTATCTAGTCCTGGTTTTTCATCCTATGATGAGTTGAATCTACAGAGGTTATATACATAGACAAGGAAAGTGAGCTTATAACTCATGTTTGCTATTTTTCTGGTATTTATTTTTCTTAATTTCATTATGCCAAGTATTTATGCATTAAACATCTTTTATATAATTAAAAAATGTATTGTTAAACTTGTTTAGGATAAATGTTTAGTCATGAAATTTCTAGAGCACAGGGTGCAGTCATCTTGAAGATGTTAGTAGTATTAATTCATCCTAGTAACAATGACAAATGTTGAGTTCCATTTTCCCGAATTTCCTGTGCTGTTTGGTAGTATCAACTGTCTCCATGTTCTCAATTTTATTTTACATTCTTGACCATTTCTTTCATTTTGTTTTTTGAGAATTCTCCACTGTGTATTTTGATCACATTCATTCCCTGCTTTTCCTACTCTTCACTCTCGCTGCCCACCCAACTTCCTGTCACATTGTTTAAACTCCAGTCCAGTCTCTGCTGTCTATTCCCTCTTGGATGTCTGCCTTCCACCTGAGGGTGCTATCTACCAGGGGCCACATGCTTAAAGAAAACTGAGTCTCTCTCTCTCTCTCTCTCTCTCTCTCTCTCTCTCTCTCTCTCTCTCCCCCCCCCCCCGCCCCCCGAGAAGAAATCACAATCACAGAGTCAGAGTCACCATTTTATTTCTGGGTATCATAAGGAAAGAATAAAATCAATTCTGTTCTCACATAGCACACAGGTTTGGGAGTTTAATTCCTCATTGGCCACTAACTTTTCTTCTCCCAGATCTTCAGAGACTCAGAAAGCTGTCCAGCTGCTTCCCTAAATTTACATCATGGAGCTGTAGTCTCCTGTCCACATTTGGGAGACATTTCTGGGGTCCCCAAAAGAAGCAGTTCAATTTTGTGTCTATCTCTATGGACCAATTAAAGTGTATTAACTCTTCCGAATACTGGACTTTATCTTAAAACTAAGACTCACCTTCTACCTACACCTCACCAATCTTGTTACTCAAATTGGCTTGAGCTTAAGTTTAACAGATTTCCCTCTTAAGTTTAACACTTAGAAATTTCCATCTGTTTCCTGAATCTAACTATTTTTAGTTTACTAGCTGAATTTATCCCACCAATCTATATGTTTGAAATAATAGAAGCTGGAAAAGTTGTGTCCATCTCGACTCAATACAGCTTTTAGAATCTCTGTCACTTAAAATTCATAAAAGAAAAAAATAGGCCTAGTGTTTCATAATGAGGAAGTTCTTTGAACTGTTTTCATACTCAATGGATAGTTCTGACTCAAAAAAACAATGAGAAAGGAGCCAGGCCAGCCAGGTAACTCAGCACATAAGATGCTTGTTGCCAAACTGACAACCAGAGCTTAATCCCCAGGACTCACAAGGTATACTGAGAGAACCAACTCCAGCAAATTGTCCTATACACACACACACACACACACACACACACACACACACATATATGGTCTACAGAGTGAGATATCCAGGACAGGCACCAAAACTACATAGAGAAACCCTGTCTTGAGAAAAAACAAACAAACAAAGAGATAAAATCAATTATTTTTATATCAATACTACATGAATATACACACACACATACTTTATACTGAAATAAAAAATCTATTATTTTATTGTAAGCATCCAATAATGTTTTTCTTCTTATATAGAATTTTTAATCTATACTATTTTTATCAGTTGGTACAACTATTTCAAATCATAATTTTTTAAAAAAAGGATATATCTCATTCCTTTCAGTACTAGTGGGTGTTCCTTTGAATATTTAAATTGTATGCATAGCTGTTTTAAATACTTAGCTATTTATCATTTTTATAAATGAGAGGTGATGGACAATTCATCACAGTGCAGTGTCTGAACGTTGTTACATAGTTCATTATAAGATACCATGATATAATTATGTTGCAACATAATTTTTGATAAAAGTAACTCATTCATTATGTGTGCATACTTTTTTATATTTTCATAGTTTTGCTGGCATCTTATGAAACTTGCTTTCTGCAAATTTTTATCATAGGACTCCTTAAGAGTTTTTGTTTAAAATATCGCACTGTTGAAAGATGTTGTTTCCAATGATGTTATGCAGTTAATTTTAAAATCTCTTATGATTTCTTAATTACTGTTTATTGTAGCGTTTTAATGGCATGCTCAGAGCATCAAGTGTGTTCATGGTGGCTTTTTTCTCATTAGGATTACAATCACTCTTCTCAGGACTCGGTGTCTAAGCAGCTCCAGGAACTTTCCTTGTGAGCACACCTCATCACCAGAGCTCTCCTGCCTCAGCCTTCCTGGCTCTATCTCCCAAAGAAGCCAATGACATGAGGTTTGCCCCTATCCTTTGTCAGTCTTTCCTTAACTGTAGCTGATGCTCAACCTTTCTTTAAAGGTGTGTATCTGAAAATGCATCCTTCCTCCTGCTTACGTTCCTGTATCCTATAGACTCATGAAGTTCCTTTCCCACTTTAAGCTTAGCTCTACCTGTCCTACACTTGAGCAAGTGACAAGATAAGACCTTTCTCAAGTTCATATTAGAGGAGAAGACCTGAAGGCTGTAGAATTGTCCCCCCCAACAGCATTCAGAATGGTGTGGGGGTGGGGGTGGGGGTGGGGCAGGGGTGTCTGAAGCAAGCTGCCACAGTCATTGCTGTCCACAGCTGGTCTTCTTAGAGAGCATTTTTCATTTCAGGTAATACTAGAATGAAATGCACTAAATCTAGAAAATTTATTATGTTCCAGTACATGAGAGCTTTCACAATGGCTTTCTGTTCACTGTGTAGGCAGTAACTGGTCCAGTTTCAAGACAGATGCTTAAATAGTGTCTAATATAATGCATGCCTATTATGTAAATATAATTTGTATATAGTTTTATTATTGTTATTTTATACAGTAAGTGTACATAAAATACACAAATAATATACTATATAGCATATTTTAGAAATTTTTTTACTAATAGGCATTTAAATATTAAAAATATCTTATTATGCTGCAATATTTGTCCATATACACCAAAATACACATGTACCAACTATGATCATATATTTACAGATTAGTATAATAAATTAGTTAAAGAAAGGAGAGGCTTAATCTAACTGTCTTGCTCTTAGCATGGCCCTATCAAAGATATCAAAATTTCTCTAATGTTTATAATAATGTGGCATGCCACCATTTTGAAAAGATTGCTTATTCACTTGGTTAATACAACTATGTACTAATCATAGCACCATGGAACGGACTTCTGTACCTGAAGTAAATTAGTCCTATCATTTCAGACTTGTGCATAACTCTGTTTCCTATATGTGTGAAGGCTGCAGGTGTAATAAGTCCCTTAGTGCAGACATGGTGAGCTGTTAGCTGATTATGTACAACATATAAAATTGCCTTTCTGAAAGTACCCGTGGGACAACACATAGAATCTTTAATCAATTCCACTAGGCCTTCTTACACTTTGGTAATTAAATAGAAAAATTTAAGTATGGTGAGAATTTTAAGGCCTATCTCCACTCAGATCTCAGGGGACTTTTTTAAATCCAGAATTAAATCCTTGACAGAATTATTTTCTGAAGTGGCTCTAAAGGTATATATTTTTAAATTTGAAACAACTACTTTTTCAAGTGATGCATACATTTTTGTGTGATGGGAGAAAGATCATTTGTTATAAAATGGCATAGACCACTAAGGGGGTCTATGTCTTTGCAGAATTTATATAAATGCAGGTGTGGTGGCAATCCCGGTCAGTATTTAAGGACAGTTACAGGAGCACTATGCACATAACAGATAGTCATATACACAGGAAAAGCTTTGCATGCTCAATGGCAGCAGATGTAACAGAGAAGCCAAGGGAAGCTGTCCCTTGTTTCGACAGTGGGACACAACTGGATTAAACAACGTACCTTACAGCTACAGGGCCCAACACAAGGGTCCTCATTTGTGCTCCCTGAACCGCTGCAGTTACAGGGTTGGCAGTCTGGGTAGCCCCTGTAGCCCCTGACACACCGATCACAGCTCATGCCTCCAAAGCCAGTTTTGCAGTGACAGGATCCAGGCATTAAACCTGTGGGAAGAAGCATTGCACATCAGCACTTTCAAAGGAAACACATGAATTAGTTCTTGAGGTTTGAATTGTAGTGACTTTGAAGTTGGATTCTGATTACAAAATTAGTTTTTTTTTTAATTTGTATTATTTAAAACAATTTTAAATTTAAATATACTTTGTTCCTATTCTTCCCTTCCCCTAAGTCCTTCCCGATCTTCTCTCCTTCCCCTACTCATTCAATTTTAAGTTCTTTCTCAACAGACAAAACCAATACAATAGCAAAACCAGAAAACAAAATACAACATCCAAAAAGAAACACCCACACCCGCACACATACACAGAAAACTGTAACCAAATAAAAGTACACACAAAAACTGTGAAGTCCATTATATACTGGTCAGCTACTCCTGAACATGTGGCCTTGTCCTGGAGTGGTTGATGTACCCAGTGTCACTCTATTGGAAAAAACTGATTTCCCTTCTTTGAGCAGGTATACAGGACAGCTCAGGTGTTAACCTTTATCCTAGTGGCTAGGTTTTCATTCATTTTAAAAATATAACAAAATAAAACATAATAAAATGGAAACTATCGCATCGAAGTTGAACAAGACAAATAAATAGAAGAAAAGAGCCCCAGGAGAAGATACAAATAAACAGAAGGAAAAGAGCCCCAGGAGAAGACACAAATAAACAGAAGGAAAAGAGCCTCAGGAGAAGGCACAAGAATCAGAAACATAATTTTTCTCACACCCAGGAATCCCATAAAAACACTAAATTGAAAGCCATAATATACATACAAAGGATCTGGTGCAGACCCATACAGGTCCTGTGCATTTTGCTTTAGTCTCTTAGTTCATATGAGCTTTGCTCAAGTTGGTTTAGATGGCCTTCTTTTCTTGTGCACATCAGTAAAGCTAATACTAATCTGGAGCCTAAATAAAGATGTCAGAGGGGCTGAGGAGATTGTTCAGCAGTTAAGAGCACTTGTTGCTCTTACAGAGGACCCAGGTTTGGTTCAAAGCATCAACGTGCTGACTCAAAATTATCTCCAGCTTCAGGGGATCCAACAAGCTCTTCTGGCCTGTGCTGGTACCAAGCACTCGCATAGTGCATATACTTGCTGCATGCAGGCAAATCATCCATACACATAAAATGAAATAAATAGATCTAAAAGTCCTTAAAAATAAAGTTTAAGGACTGAAGAGATGGTTCAGTGAATGAAGTGTGGGAACATAAGGATCTGGATTTGGATTCCTGTCACCCACAGTGAAGCCGAGTGGGCAGTGGACACTGGTAAGTTGGATTAGGACTTGGAGAAATAGGCAGATCCCCGGAGCTGGTTGGCCAGCCAGTATAGTCAAATGGATGAACTCTGGGTAGGCAGCTATAAAGGAAGACAGCCTATGTTAACCTTTAACTGCCTACACACATGCCCACAAACCACACCCATGTATGTACCTACACACATGTATCTACACACACACACACACACACACACACACACACACACACACACACACACACCATATACATGTGAAATTTAAGGGAAATGAAGGGCAGAAAGATGAATAGTGAAACATCTATCAGACTACAACTTCTGTGTGACAAGGCTACAGGAAACAACAGCAGCAACAACAAAATGATCAAGGGGCACTTTCCATAAAGTTTAAAGCTTACGGCACAACACTGGGAAGAATAGGCTGTGTCGTGTGCATCTCTGGCAACTCATAATCAAGTTTGCCCCAGCACATCATAACAGATGCAGACATCCTTGGGAACAAAGATGGACTACTTGACAAGTTAGCATTGTAAATGTGATGTAGGAGCACCCACAGCAATGCTAAAGCAAAGGCTGAATGGGGGTAGAATTGGAGTAGTGGGGTGAATATGATGAAAATACAGTGTAAAAAATTCTCAACAAATTCATAAAATATTTTTAAATCATCAAAAAGAAAAGACTTGAAGGCATTCATAGGAACGGATTTGGGACATGGAAGAGGGGTATGAAAAGTATTGTAATTCCCTTTTCTTTTGACAGAGAAATGTTAAAGATAATACATCCACAAGAACACCTTTGGTCTCTCTTTAGGAATGATGTGAGGACTGCAATCTATTATTCATGCCTTTGATGATAAAGATAGGAAAAACTGTTGAATGAATGAATACAAGAAATAGGCCTTCAAAATAAGAGCAAATCAATAAAATGTGATCACTGTCAAAGACAAAGAGTAATGAAATGCAAGAATACATCATGATAAGAAATTCTACCATTGAACAAAAGGAATATTAAACATGAATAAATCAAGAATATGCACTATTACTATTAAGAGTGTGTTTACATAATGTGCACAGGAGTCGTGAAAAATTACTGGAAATACTAAACAAAAAGGACATATGTATATGCATATGGAAAGCATGCAGGAAAGTACAACTGATACATAAATACTAATTAGGGACATGAAATATAATAGATTTAATACCATAAACATTTAGTTTACATTGATAAAGATGTAATAAAGTAATTTTTGTTAGATTTTTGCTTCAAAACTATTGATTATAGGAGCTGAAGAGATGGCTCGGGGGTTAAGAGCACTTGCTGCTCTTCTGGGGGACCCAGGTTCAATACCCATGACCCACATGGCAGCTCACAACTGTCAACACCTTCAGTTCCCCTTGAGGATCCAATGAAAGGTAAAATATGAAACAAAAAAGGAGGGGCAATATTAAAGTTTTTCTCTTCATAGAATTTCATTATTCTTGCTTCTAAACTACCACTACATTATGTATTTATTTTCCTATTTCTAACAAATTTTTGAATAATGTGCTAATTTTAGTGGGTGACTTAATATTATTGATAATTGTGACTGACTTGTCCTTAAAAAAAAACCAAAGAATTCCTGATGGCAAGATTTAACTTTAAGAACATTAGGCCAAAAATGCACACAGTCTTCATTATTTGCTACTTTAAAGTTGCTACTCAAATTCTCCAGGGCAATTGCCCTGAAATTAGCTCCCAAATATTAATTTTATTATTTTGCCATTTGATTTCTTGATGTTGAGAGTTTATCATGAATTTTACCCCTCAAAGTATTGGGTTGCAACTCATAGTACCACCATCTGTAGTCCTTTGTATACACTTGGCATCATCTACATCTCACAATGTGATCTCTATTTGCTGCTCAATGCTGCACACAAATCTCTCAATGAATGCTGTCATTTTACACTGGACCCAGTAGAAGTTACAGAACAAACTAAGGAACAGGACAATGGTGTGAGATAGCTTTCTCTGTGTTGTGACTGGTTGATAAATAAAGGTGTTTGGACAATGGTGAGGCAGAATAAGATTAGGCGGTACATTTCAACTGGAGAGAGAGGAAGAGAAAAGCAGAGGCATAGGAGATGCCAGCCACCACCAGGAGAAGCAAGATGTAAAAGCACTGGTAATCCATGGCCATGTGGCAACTTATAGATTAATAAAAATGAGTTAAGTTATAGGAGCTAGGTAGCAAGAAGCCGGAGCCATTAGGCCATACAGTTTGTAAGTAATATAAACCTCTGAGTGTTTACTTGGGCTCAAGTGACTGCAGGACAAAGGAGAGAGAGATTTGTCCTGACCTCAGGGACAAGGGAAAACTTCCAGCTACAGAACAAGAAAACATGTATACATAATATGTATGCTTTATGCATAAACACTTTATCTCTTTTTTATGTCCTTCCTCCCCACCAGACACACACACACACACACACACACACACACACACACACACACACACACACACACACACACACACACAAGAGTAACTGTCATATAAAATCATTTTTCTCAAGGACACATAGAGGACAGTGGTCCCATAAGATTAGACTGGCTGATGACATCATGCTTTGTATAATACACACTATGACATTTCTACTACTAAACTGCTTATGACAAATTTCTCAGAATTTATGTCCACAATAAAGCACCACATACATCTGTACACATACATCAGAGCAGATGATCTTTTTTTTTTTTTTTTCTTTTCAAACAGCATAGTTCAGCACAAAACAAATTATTATGGTGAATAAAAATAGCTTCCTAGAAGGCACACTCTTAGATGTCAGAATCCTGACGATGGGGATGGAATTACTGTGAAATTCTCTGAAAAGAATGTTGTTTGCCATCCACTCATCTTTTCATCAGAGCAGCAGTCCTCTACTGTGCCTCACCTCGTCGAGCATATTTCTCATCTTTGACACAGACTTCACTTAGGGAGCCAATGGGATCACAGTGACATGGCTGGCAAGGTCTTGGATAATTTGGTGACACCTGAAAAAAAATAATTGAAATTGTTTCAATCAAAGGTAATAAAAATTCCAGTATTTTCAACTCAATGGCAAACAATTTGGGACCAATTAGTTTTAAAAATACATAACAAGTTATTTTGATAAAATTATAAGAATTATAAGAATCTTTGACACAGATTGGTGGGCTTCTAAAATCCATTTTTCCCTCAGTGAATACACAAAGTAAAGGGTCTGACATGACTAATCTGCAGATAATTGTTATTTAGATTCAATAAGCAATAAAATTTTTCTGTGTTTCATTTCTTCCTGACTTTTTTAAAGCTTACATAAAGGAAGCCACAGACAAAGAGTATACCTAAAGGAACATATTTTATAACCACTGTATTATTATCATAACAAAATGATGATTTTTGTTGAGATACTCAAATATATATTCCATAATTTAACTTCCCTGCTTATTATATGTTTTAATATGACATGGTTTAAAATCAGGATCATCAATTCTCTTCCTGATTTCCTTTTCAAGAACTTTCACACTGACCATAGCATCGTTATTTAAATAAAAATTTATATTTGCTGCTCAAAAGAGGCACAGTTAAATATTTAAGTTAGAAACCTTGTTCTAGGAGGCTGTATAACCTGGAAAAAAACTTTTAGACTCAGTAAGTAGAAGTTGAGCTCACATCCCAGCAGGACATGTGTAGCCCTGACCCTTCATGTTGGTACCAGGGCAATAACAATTGGTTCAAAGATGAGGAAATGAAGAGGGATGGCATGGAAGGTATCTTACAAGATCCCTGGCATACAGTAAATGCTTAGAATCACAAATAGCATTGACAGTTGAAATTTTAATTAAACAAAACTAAATTGCTCACAATACTGCACACACATTTGTTTTCCAGCTGACCTGGTGGAAAACAAAAACCATAAACTAGTTTCCCAGGAAATAAATATACAGGAACATACATTTTTTCTAGTAGACTACATCTTTCCTAAGTGTCTATACCTAGTTTTATTTTTAAGGAGGAATTTTTTTGTTAATATTAATTATGATGTAAAAATTAACTTGATTATATACCTAATTAAATAGGACTCAAGTTCACAACAGTTTAAAAACCATCGTTTGTTTAAGGAACTTTTAATAATGTCCTCATGGAGCTATAGTACTGTCCCTAACACAGACATGAGCCATGTTCCCTACCTTAAACAAGCTTATGGGACCAAAAGATTTATAAGATACTGATTTTTTAAAAAGTGACAAAAAATAGACATACCCAAAGAGCCTCTAGGATCAAATGCTACAACCCATCACATTTCATTCAAACAGTAATTTTTATATTTATTATTATTATTATTATTATTTTTTTTTTTTTTTTAAAACCCATATTGATCCACATCTGTATCCTAACATCTCCCCACAGCTTAACTGATCCATTCTACACACACACACACACACACACACACACACACACACACACACACACAAGTCATTCACGAGATGCCAAGAAGACGGATGGAAAGAACTAAAAAGAAAAAGAGAAACTTGAGTAGAATTTTCAGTGCCTTGCACCAAGTAAACAGGGTTTAAATGAACTTAGAAATGTAAGCTAAGCTCCATGAGCTTTCCATCAAATGTCTCTCAAGCAGCAAATGCTCTCCTCCACCACTCTATGCACCAGCAAGTTTACTTTATTTAGGACACATTCAAAATCTTCAGAGGAAGAAAATGGGATCCAGGATCCACTTTATCACCACAAAAACACTGTAAGAATGTATGTTTGGAGGTGTGAGAAGAAACAGGAAAAATGCAGTAATCATTTAAGAAAGAAAAGTCAATAAAAGTAGACCCCAAGGAAACCCAGGATTGAAATTAACATACAAGCAAGGCAATGTAGGAACTGTAGATGGGTCAAAGAATTCAAAGAATGATGTTTATGAGTGATGCATGAAGTATTTCAGCTGAAAAACACAAAGAATAAGAAGGGGGGGGTGAGAACAAAGCAAAACTCCAGACAGCCAAAAAAGCAAAATCTCAATTTTTCAAATTCATTGGATGTGTTTGATTTCAGTTACAATTAGCAGTGTGTGTGTATCAACCCAATGACAGATGTCAGATAAAGAGAAACTACTCGATTTGAAAAAAGAAAAGAAATAAAAAGTGAGTATGGCCTCAGCAACCTGCAGGGAATAATTAAGCCACCTGACACCCAGGTAGTTAGTCCCAGAAAGAAGAAAGAGGACATGGATCAAATAATAGTGTTAATGAAATAATGGCCCATCAAGCATGGAGATCTTGGCATTTTGGAGGTGGAGGCAGGAGTGGAGTATCACCGGCAACCTTAGCTACAAGTTTAGGCACCCGCTGGGCTATTTGAAACCCTATCTCAACGAAACAACAATATAAATAGCCTAAAATACTCTCAATGTGGATCAAAATCAAAGTTGATTGCTATGAGAAGCTCAGTGAACCACGCAAGATAAGTACACAAGAAGCCGGACAACACACTGCTGTGTGCTGAGGTTGGAGACTATTTTGTGTAAAATGATGAGTGGTAATGTGCAGGTGCTGCACGATGTTGGTTTCTGTCTGTTTAGCGCCCTTCTACCCTGTGTCTTTTCTCTTCCTTCCTTTCTTATCACAAATGTAAAAATAGTTATTTGCTTATAGAACATACACAGATCATGCACTCAATCTGACTGAGGGGTAGGGAAGTTTTCCAATACTTAGAATAATCTCTGAGAAGCAATCTAAAGGAGGTCTCTACAAGGTACTGGCATTGGGATAAGGGCCAAATGCCAGAACTCTGGAGACTGAAGCTAGAGAGAAATGAATTTGAAGCCAATCTGGACTGCCAAGTGAGTTTCAAACTATCCTTCACTATTTAGTAGAACCATAGCTCATATATAATCAATCAAATCTTTATATCTATTAACAAAGATTGCACATAGTAGGAACAAGAAACTAATGCTAGGTGCGCTTTCATAAGGACTGATGAAATCCAGCAGATAATGGTACCGCGCTTGTAAAATGTTCTAGGCTTTAAAAAGGAATAGGGGATAGTCAACACACAAACAAAACCCTTATGCTAAAAGTTTGACTGCTTGGAAGAAAAAAAAAATACTCTGAAAAATAAGATGCATCAGAATGATCTATGAATGCTAGTATGTAATTTCAACATATGCATGTCTGGCTAGGAGATTTCAATTTGATAACAGCTATATTGTGAGACTCTGCCATACACACACACACACAAAGCAAAACCTATTAGGTTTAGCCACATATCTAATTTTAAAAATTAATTAATATTAAATTTCATTCCAAGAATCCATGAACAGGGATAAATGTATAGCTCAGGTATCTCACTGGGAAATTCTAGTCTGAAGCATATTAAATGTTTGGAAGAGATTTAATTTCAATCATACATAAATGATTTTTTTTAATCTGAGGAAAAGGAAGCCTTTCCTAGTTCTTTTGTTTGAGGCTGGTAAACCATACTATAAATGACTGACAAAGATATTGTAAGAACACAAAATTAAAGTCCCAATTCACTCATTCAGCAAAACAAAACTCCTTGACTAAATAAAATCATCTCATGCATGAAAATTACAGTATTTTATAAATAAACCGTACTTAATACACAAATACAAAATCATTTTCATGCTCTGCAAATGAATACAAGCTAACCATATTAACACGCAAAGTGAAAACACATATATTTATTTTAATAGATGCAGAAAAGCATTTGAAAAATGCTTCAGAATTTTTTTTTATTATAAAAATGCCCAGCTACCTGGGAAGAGCAGAGAAGCTGCTGAATCTAATAAAAGGAACCCATAAAAATCCCATAACTCACATCAGGCTCAATAGTGAATTATTATGTTTATATTTAAAGTGAGAACAAAATAAAAATGTCAGCTCTCAGCAATTTTATTTAACATCAGCATAAATATTTCAAAGTAAAGCTTGAGTCTGATGTTATTTGTAGACAAGAGTCTAAGTGTGCAATTCTAAAGAATACCATAAGATTACTAGAACCAACAAGTGAATTTTCAATGAGTATAGATGATAAACTTAGAATTAATTATTATTATTTTTTCTTTGGTTTTTCGAGACAGGATTTCTCTGTGTAGTTTTGGTACCTGTCTTGGATCCCGCTCTGTAGACCAGGCTGGCCTTGAACTCACAGAGATCTGCCTGGCTCTGCTTCCTTAGTGCTGAGATTAAAGGTGTGTGCCACCACTGCCATCCTAAATTTTTTTCTTAATAATAAAATGCAAAAATCTGGAAAAAAGTTTTACTAAATTATTTAACTACTACTTTAAACACAATGCAAACAAAAGGCTCATTTCAATTTAAACAAGGGTTTGTAAGATCTCTATTCTAAAATTACTGTTATGGATAAGTTTGGAAAAGTACATAGAGACATGATATATGTTCATAAAATGACTCAACATTAACATGATATTCCTTCTCTCCCTATTTATACATAGATTCTAAACAAGTAGCAAGCAATATTATCCTTATTTGAGACACTGACTGTAAAATTTTATGAGTAAAAATTGGTGTTCTCTTGACCAGTCTAAAAACATGCATACAAGTAACATTTTACAAAAACACACAAACACACACACATACATGCACACAAAGATAAAAGGGGCCATGAATTTTAAAAACCAAAATGGTGGATGGGGGCACATAGGAGAGTTTAGAAGAAAGAACAGAAAGTAGGAAATGATGTAATTATAATCTCAGAAAGTAAAAGAAATAATTTAAAAGTTTTTAATGGAATTGCAAATAAACTACTGAAGAGAGAGCCTTGTTCCAAATGCAGTATAAAGTGGGTGAACATGCATTGTTTGACTCAAAGTATATTGATGTTAGTGGACATAGAATGGCTTACAAATTGATCCACATTGTATGGCCATATCATACGATTCCTAAATAACTCTATGTAAGTCTAAATCATTATTTCACACCAAATATAAAAATTTGCTCTAGATATTGTTTAAAAATTAAAAATGGAAGTTTTCTAAATTGAAAAAGAATAGTATCTTTACCTGAACATATGCTTCATGATAGAAGATACACAAATGGCCAACAGGCACTTGAGATCAAAATTAAATATACAGTAAGATAGTTTCAAACCATCAGAACAATTAAGATCAAAAAGGATGGTCAATCACAAATATCAGTGGAGACATAGAACTCATAGACATCAAAAATTTTTGGTGAATATGTAAATGTCATTGATAATTTGATAACAAAATAGAAAATTCTTATAAATTTAATATATACTCATCTTATGAAATAACCCTTTTATTCTTTAATATTCCCAGAAAATAAATTAAAACAAGATCGTGGCAAGGCATAGATAGACTTTTTTGTAGGAGCTAATCAGAATCTGAAAATCACCTGAATATCCATCAATGGGAGAATGGATTGAGTTATTTTATATGTTCATGTAAAGAAATACTATTAGTTCTTTTAAATGAACATTTATTGGTGTACATAACATGGATAAATAAATATTCAAATTTTATGATAGGAGAAATAAAGGTGCAAATTAACAAGTACTGTATGATTCTAGTTTTTATTGTTGTTGTAGAATGTTTACTGAAAGGTAAACTTAATTCATTTTCTAACATCAGAAGACAGTTTTGCAGGAATGTAGCCCAATTTGAGGAAGTCAAGGGAGACTTTTATGGAGTGGTTATGACATTGCATGTCACATCCTTAAAGAGGTATCGCACACTTTCAGGTAAGAAGATTTCTCAGTCATATTTTAAAGGGTGAAGCGCAATATTTTAGAGATGCTATTAAAGTCAGTTTGGGGCACATAACTCTTATGAAAAATCAAAAATAAAACTTTATGAAAGAAAAATATACCTTACCCCTTTTGGTCTGAAGAATCCATCAACACATGTCTCACAATTTATCCCAGCTGTGTTTTGTGTGCAGTTGATGCATACACCCCCTCCAATGTACTTTCCATGTGTATTTAAGCTTAGATTTCTTCTGGCAACATTTTCATCATAATAGCACTCTTCAGCTTTCCCATGACAATTGCATGCTACAGTCATAATAAAAAACAGTAAATACTGACATCATGTTTTAAATACATTTAAAAATATTTTATTATCCATATAGCATAGACACACAAGTCCTTAAAAACATTTGTACTTACTACATGTAAGTCAATAAATTCATTCTTGTAATAGAATTTGAAATAATTAAAATCTATAAGTTCAACTCAGTAGATAAATGCCAATGGTTAACTTATTATTCAAATCTAACTACAATTTCATATAGTTCAGTTCTACACTCTGATGACAGATAAATGATCAAACAGAGCACTGAATGATTAACAATCATGTAATCTATGATGAATAATGCCCATATATGACCCTCTGTACTACATCCTGTGGGTAAAATAGATAGGGAGGAGTTAATTAGTCCCATTTTTCATCATTAATAACAAACAAAACTTTTCAATAGGCTAGATTCTCTGCTAGTCATTTTATATTTGCTACTATTGATTTCAATTACAGTAAGACCCTCTTCATACATCACTAAACCAAGTCAGAGACAGGGGCAATAACATACAAGGCGCCGTTTTGCATATTGGACACTATTCTCAAGTGAGACTCAGGAATCTGCATTTCAAACTACTGGTATACTCCTCTCCTATCCTTTGCAGCCAATGAGACAGATGTGTGGTAGGTATCAAAAAATCAGGACAGAATGAGAGCCCAAGATAGTTTCTATTGGATGTCCCTGTCCTTGATTACCAGTCATGTGATACAAGTAATGTCCTCCTTTCACTGGGACCCAGTTTCCCTGGAAAGCATGAGACAGTCAATAGTCATTAGCAGATAGGGATGTTTAAAAGCATCATATGAGATGATGCATGCAACACCATTACCATAATGCCTATTAGATAAGTTCAATTGATTTGTCCTGCTCTTCACCCTCTTTATCTTTTTCATGTGGCATTATAGGAATTCAAGACAGTGGGGAAAAATCACTTTTCCCAGAAAAGACTGGGTAAAGCTTTGAAATATATGTGTGATTTTTATGAGAGTGAGAATCAGGAAAAGGTATTTGTGAAGTCTTCTTCCTCCCATAGATTTGGTTATCTGTTCTTTCACTGATTGTTTTTGTGTTCCAGAGGGCAGACACATGTGTACACACACACACACACACACACACACACACACACACACACACAAGTATGCATGTATGTACCCAGCTGTTTTATGTATGTATATACTCTGCTGAGCTGTCTGGCCTTACAATAATTGCCTTTCCATATCAGCATGGGTATCACCTAAGGCTACACAGAATACTACTAGAGAGTAGGTATAAGTCAATATCCTGTTGATGCATAGTTACAAGTTGTCAGGAGGTTTCTCCTTAAGCATCAGTGCACAAAGACTGGGATCAGTGGATAAGGCTGAGGAGTAGGACCTGATCTATGAAGCTAAACTCTTTCCTGTGCTAGGTTGAGAGACTGAGGAGTATTTTACTGCCATTTTAAAATTTACTTCTTTCATTTGTTTTGTAAATGCAAAATACTTAAAAGAATTCTGGAGAGATATGCTGCAAGAAATATATCAATAATAACAATTAAAATAATGCAAAGATTTTTAGAATATGGCATATATACATATATGTATATATATGATACCACCTTTGGGTTAAATTATTGAAAGTGTAATTTCTATTTTAAACTACATGTATGTCAACTTGAATTTTAATAGATTGAAAAGTGACTATTCCAAAAAGGTTATGTTAGTTGGCTCTCTACCCTATAGACATGATGAAAGTCATCTCCCCATAACCTCACCAATATTGTATCTTATCATTCTATTAATACCATTATTAGGTATATCAAGCATTCAAGTATTTGTTAGGAGGATGGAGACATACACTGACAAATCAAACAGTATTTCCATTGTCTTAATTGGTGTGTCCTCATTGTAAAGGTTATCCTCTCTGTCTGAATTGTGAATGCCTTTTTTTTTTTTTCAAAAGACACACACCCATTTTGGTTTTGGCATAACAGCATTATTGTTTTTCTTAATGACATGTAAGATCACCTAACATAGTAAGAGTGATATCTCCTTGTCATGGTTGTTGAAAAAGCCTTCTCCAACCTGCTGACTTTAGATTTAGAATATATTAGTTTCATTATATTTTTAGACTTTGAAGCTTTATTTTAGGGAAAATGCAGAAATAAACGTAAGTGTCTATGCATTATAAATGACTTTGAGGGTCTAGGAAAAGACACAAATATTTAAACATCCTCTTTTATATATATATTGTAAGAAACAGTGAAAATTTCAGCTGTCGGTGTAGATGGAAGTGTGTAATGCAATACAGAATTATCTACCCAGTATTTACAGTGGATGCTGCTGAGTATGTAAACTGTGGGCTAATGTTTGATGCTTGAGTGGCATTCCTCATATTCCCTGCAACCAGAACCCTCTATCTGTCTATCAACATCAATGGCACTGTGCCCAGCTCTAGGTGGATGGCTTCGGAGGACAAGGATGGTGTCTGCTCTCAGTGAGCCATTTTCTCCTCTGTCATCAGCAACTTTCCTCTCCACAGAAAATCCTTGACATGTGCTTTACATAAAGTATGAGTAACAGAATGAAAATTTGTCACTATTCAGAGATACACCTTGATTTAAATAAACTAAATCAATGAAAATCCAAATTAAACTCAAATTAATTAGAAAGTGATTATCTTTTATATAGAGAGAGATGGAAAGGAGACATTTTCTGTTTACCTTTAGAAATGGATATATTACCAATAGTGTGGTACTTAAGTAACTTATAATTAAGATACTCATCATTAATTTCTGGGCTTTGAAAATCTTTGTTCTTCAGAGTATGGAAGTGTACTTACCCCTCTGTCTTACAAAAAGAAGAAAAGACTTATGATCCCTAACATTTTAAAATTACACAAGAATGAATGGATGCTGATAGATCAGGGGTGGCTGAGAAGAGCTGAAAACAAAGAGTGGACATGCAGTTGTGTCCGAGTGTTCAGTGGTGGCTAAGTCTCTACCTGGTCCACTAATAATAAAAACAGGTAGACACATATCAAAAGTACTCAAAATAAGGATAACATGTGTAGCACCAAAAACATCAAAAGGAGTGTATTTTATTATTGGAGATTATTTTATTCAATTATTTTAAAGTCTTACCATGTCCGACATAAGAGCCACAATAAACATAAGTTAAATTTGTTTATAGTTAACACTTGTATTTCTTGCTTGATAGCAAGCCTGCATGGGAGAATTTACATACTTTTTAAACTTAAAATATGTGGTTTAGGCTTGCTCACTAAAATATATTTTAATTCAGCTGAATTTGGCTCCCTGCAAGTCTACAGTTCTGCAGAAGTGTGTGTTAAGATCTTTTCTTACTCTATGAAAAACTACACAAACAAATTTTTCTAAAATTGAGGTCACAGAAGCTAGAGAAATGGATCAGAGGTTATGAGCATTGACTGCTCTTCCAGAGGATTCAGTTCAATTCCCAGCACCCACATGGAAGCTCACAACTATTTTTAACTCCAGGATCCAACACCCTCACACAGACATACATGCATGCAATGAACACCAATGCACATAAATAAAAATAAATAAATTATATATCTAGGATTCAGGTTACTAGGGTGAACTGCTTGACCAAGTTAGTATCTAAAATCAGGTAGAAGGCTTTTTAGTCATTTCCCTCAGGAGAAAAAAGACATTCATTTTATATCTTAAGGTAATCATTTGAAGTATGAGCTCTTGTTGACATATCATTCACTATTTTTAATTTCTTTCCATTTTTCTTGGTGCTCATTGTCCATCAAATGTTATAGCATAATTTGTGCTAATAATCAACAGATGCCACTTTATTATAAGTAGCTATATAATGGTGTTGCTATGGAGAATCTATATTTAAAGCATTTGACTACTGATAATCAGTATGTCAAAGCCATATCTCCCCTTTCACATTTGCCAAAGTACTCTTCAGGGTAGTCAATATATGGAATCAAACTAATGAGTATTGACTGCTCTAGTTGGCATCAAGAACCTGAGAGAGTAGGGCCTAAAAATGAGGGGGACTAAAGTCTCATGCAATAGCCAACTTTATTCAGAGCCATCAGACAATTTATACACTGAGGGTTAAGAAGAGCCATGTGAATAAGGTGTACATGGGGACAAACTGCATATGGCAAAAGCATGTTTTTCCATAGTGGTACATGAATAACAACAGTTGAAGTAAACTCACTCCTATCCACTACACCTAGGAGGATCATGAAAACACATTCCAAGAACAGTTCTGTATTTTGCAGATACTAGGGTCACAAGACTCTCATCTTGTTTTTTTTTACAAGCACTCAGAATCCTCACATGACTCCATTCTTGGCCTGCTTTCCCACAATGTCTATCTACTGAAAAAAATAAATGTGGAAGATGTGCATAATGGAATACTGTTAAGACAAATGATGAAATATTCCAGCTGTGATCAAATGAATGGAACTGTGTAGCATTATATCAAATGTAATAAACCAGGCACCAAAAGACAAACAGAGCATGACCTCACATATATGCTTAATCTAATAAGTATGAGCTCATTAAATTTGAAAGTAGAATTTTGATTAACAGGAATGGGCAAGAGGAGATGGGAAGGTGAGATGGGCAAATGTTGGTCACTATATACTAGCTTACAGTTAAATAGAAGTAGCTTCTGTTGTTCCATTTTCAATATTGTAAGGCACTGTACAAAAGTATAATATACTGCCTACTTCACAGAGGAAATGGCCTTGCCTAGTTTTTCCACTAAGATAAGATAATTTAAGATTTGAACAGTATACAAAGTGTATATATAACATATGGGATACCATAAATTCATGCAATTTTAAATGTCAACTAAAGAGTGATACTTGTGTCCACAGAGTTTCATGTCTTGACCTCCTTGTCACATTCCACTACCTCTTCTGGCCACTGCTCATCAGCATTGCATGTCCTATGAGTGGTTAATGAATCCTTTCATTCTCTGTTAGCCTGGTTCTAGCATGACGATAATCTCTCACCTTTGACTGGACTCTCGTATTAGGTGATGGGTGTTAAAGGCTATTGGGTGGTGGGGGGCAGGGGGTGTTGTAAGTGATTATCTGGACCATGAGAGCTAATACAGATTCTACAAGAATCTGGGTTTAGAAGACATCTCCATAGACTTTAGGCTTCACTTACTGCTCATTTCCATTTCTATTTATGTGCTTGTGTGTCTGGTTGTTTGTGTTTTTATATTGTCAGTATGTGCTTGTTTGTGTGTCTGTTTCTTTTGTGTTCCTGTCTATGTGTGTATTTGAATGTTTTTGTGTCTGTGTCTTTGTGTGTGATTTCATATGCACTTGTTAATAGTTGTGTATGTTTGTGTATCTTCGTGTTTTTTGTTTCTTTGTATTCCTATGTTACTGTGTTTATGTTTTGTGTGCATGTTTGTTTATTGTATATTATATGTGTATTTGCATATGGATTTTGTACATTTTCATGTTTGTGTGTATGTCTGTTTGCATATTTGATTTTACTGTGTGTTTGTGATTGTTGTCTGTTTTGTATGTTTTGCACGTGGTTATGTGTGTTTATGTGTCTCCCATATTTTTGTATGTTTGTGTTGGTGTCTTATGCCACAAGGACTGAGTTCTTCCAGACGACAAAAAGTATATAGTATTTTCTCTGTGTTTCCCATAATCTTTATATTTATGATAAATTAATAGCATTTGGTAAATATTTAGAAACACTAGGATGAAAACCCAAGAAAGCTGAGGTAGTAAGGCTCTTGGTTGATGAATTCACTAACTATGGTCTTGGCTAAAAAGACATCACAGGAATATGAGATTGCCTAAGCAACGTTGCTTCATAGTGCTGCCTTCTGTGTCACTAGCGCAGCAGAATGACGGGGTTTTCCTCCCGGGTCGGGAACATACCTTCACACTCAGTCTTGGTGAGGAAAGTCCCAGCTCTCCAGGGCTTCTGGTGGAATCCAGGGCAGCACCTATCACAGCTCTCTCCACACGTGTTATGCTCACACTCGCAGCGTGATTTCTAGCCACAAAGGGAGGGAAGCAGATTTTTGAGTGTTGCATAGAATCGCAGGAGAGGAGCTGTCTCTGAAAGGTGTGTGTCGAGAAGGAAAAACTCCTGGACTATGCACTAAAATGTACAGCTGGGATCAGCAAGTGCAGGACACAGCGGCAGTTCTGGGGTGACTAAAAATGTGCAGCACCAGCGTGGATGGTCCCTGCTGCAGCTGGAATCACTGGGTTTAGGTTGTGAAGAGAGTAGAGAGATCCAGTTGAAGACTGAATTCTGATTCTTCAGTCGATCGAGACTTTCTTTCCTGGGGCACATGCCTGATCTGTCTTACTTCAAAGCCTTGTTCGAAGTTTCAGAAGGGACAAAACAGGCAGTTAGTCCCCACTGAGAATCCAGGTTCTTAGGAAAAGCAGGAATTTATTATCACTGTTACCATGTTTTTTGTCTCTGTGCCCTGTGTTCTAGTCTCTATTCACAGCCTTTCTAAGACCGCTTTGGGGGCTCTCAATACTTGGGAAACACTGTTCGTCAGTGACCCCAGTAGATAGCATGGAGCAAGCTATACTCAAACCAGTCCAGAAAAAGCAGGCAGGGTCTCCCGTCTCCCTGAGAGATGACGTCATACAAATGGTTCATCAGAAAATGGGCTTTGTGTGTAATGTTACCTGTAGTAGAGTTTTAGTCAACGCCAAAAATTTAAGACAAACAAACTGGCATGGCCTTACAGACACCCACTTATTTTTGTAATTCAATATAGCTCTTCCATAGGCTTCTGCACAGTGGATGATTTTGAATTTCGCCAGTTTGTTTATGAAAGGAGAGAAACACGCTCATTCGTCTTCTTGAGGCTTTGCCCAATGCATTCATTGTCGGTAATGAAAAGTTCTACACAAAAGCTTTCAAGCCTGTTCTCCCTTGGCAGTTTCAACACTCCAGTGCTCTCCTCCACCTGATTTATTGTCCCTCCCCCACATCAGCTTCCTGTCACAGGGACACTTATCCTCTCACCTCCACGCACAATTTTCATTTCTTTGCATGATTTTTTTTTTATTTTGATTAAAAATTTTTAAAGGACTGGACAGGTGATTGACAGCAGGCATCCTCACAAAGCTAAATAACACTGCAGGCTGTCATAGCTAGAGAGACTTCAAAACAGATACCACTTTGGAACCTTTATGGGAAAAGAAAACTAATCTGTTTTCTGATGCAGTGACGGTTGGATTCAAAGTCTATCATCTTAACTGCCAGCTCCATTTCACCCTGGCAAGGCTTCCCGTTAAAGCATTTAAGTGGGGACCTGACACCCATTCACAGCATTTCCTTTCAGTAAAGCCTCTCTTGAAGTGTTTTACAGTGTGGCATTTCGTTTTGCCTAAGCGTCCTATAAATATACATACATTTGTTGCCGGATCAAGTGGACAAGCCCGGGCATGACCATAACAGATGCACATCCCGCCAACCGAAATATCCTTGACTGAATAGTAATACTGAAAGAAAAAAGAAAAAAAAAAACAGAAAGAAATGTCAGCATTGCTGTGGAGAACAGGAAGAGGGTCAGGGTAGTCAGCTCAAACTTCACTTTTGCCTTTGGACTTCCTTAGATACATTCCTGTTCTTCCTGGGGTGAAAAAACTCCCATTTTCGCACTCGTAACCCCCCAAAAGGAGGCCTTCAATTTATGTTCTATGCCTCCCTTGGGGATCTTTCTCTCCCGCCCTCCCCCCACCACCACATTACAATGACCAGGCTGGAGTACCCACTGCCACAGCAGTTTTGACCTTGAGGCTGAGGACAATAATTCTCCATAAAGTTGTTTCACACAGCTTCTCATAAAACAACCTCTTTAGTTGTGATCATGACAAACTGAGTATTTGTGAATCAGAAAGTCCTCTCTTTTACTTGATAAATTTGAAATGGAACAATACCTTTGAGGAAGACTGTGATGGCAACAATATAATTCTAATCCAGATTCACAAGAAATTTCAAAGGAAAAAGAAAGGGTAAAGTGAAATTTTGACATGCAGAAAACTTGCTTTTTTGTTATGTTAAAATGTTCTTACAACTGCTTTCCTATCTGAAATTAACACAAAGCTACAGTCATGGTCATTTTAAACTACCAGCTATTTTTAAAATACTATTCATAATTATAGAGCTGGACTAAATTGAAATTTTAATTAATGTGTATAACATTTTATAATCACTAGAGTTTTTTTTTTACATTATCATTTAGTATCCAAATAATCCTCTCAGTGAAAGAAAGCTCTCTTATTACAACTATATACAAGAAAAATTGTCAGCTTCAGTAAGAATAAAATGAACACATATCTGAGGTTCCTGACTAAAAATCATTTATTAATCTATGTATTTCATTTTCTTTCTACCCTTCTTCTTTTGTTTTAATTATGTACACATAGTATCTTGTAAGATATTTTCCTATCTTAGGTTACTTGTTATACTGAGACTTGGAAATAATGGAACATGTTGAGAAATTTAGGTAACTTAAAAGAAAAAAAAACTCTCTTTACTTAACTTCATCGCTTAACGATATAGATACAAATGGAGATAATTACTCAAGAAGCTGGTGCAGTATTATTGTAGATGCTCTTAAAATTAAGAAATTTATTTTAAGTGTAAGCACATACTGCTTTGCTTTTGAGTATGAAGAGCTGAGATGTAATATTCTGTTTTCGTATGTTTAAATTTGCACATACTGTTCATTGAGCTTGAGCATTTTCAGAAAACATATGCGTATGCTGACTTAAAGGCTCATATACAATGCAATTGTAAATAATAAATATGTAACACAACCCCCACCCAGCCCTGCAAAAGATGATTAAAAAAAGAACAGTAATTTTTTTCATTGATGTTCCCTGATGTACTTGTCAAAGAAGAATAAATTTCACAACAATAATGTTCAGACTTCTTTATGATAAGAATAAAATTAAAGATGATTTTTTTTTCAATCTGTGAAGAATCCAAACAGTGTTAAGAAATAATGATTACTTCTGCATAAGGCAATTGACAATCTGGTGAAATATAATACAAAGTAAAATTGCTTCAGGTTTCGAAAATAAAAGGCACTAGAACATCTACCATATGTGTGTGGAGATAATTAAAACTTGGTAGTTAGGCTGTGATGATGGAGAGGGTAAGCTTGGATAGGTTAAGCAATGAGTAAAACAAACAGGTGAAGAGTGATGAGGAATTGTGACACTCAGCTCACTGTGTCATCAGTCGGTCCAGTGGTGGCGGTGGTCTGGTCTTCATATTCTAGATCTACTGTTTTCCCATCAGGTTCAATTTCACCCTATCACGCTACTGCTCCCTTACACATTCAAGTGTACAGTACAGCCATCACTTTGTTAGCATGACTGTGCCTTAGGATTCAAGGCTGAATTGAAACTATTGTAATGGCTTGGTTGTGTGAGGACAGGTACTACACAAATTCATGGTTAGAGGATGGGGTACATAGGAAGGAGTCAGAATCAAAATTAGAAACAGCAAACTGGCTTGATCATCCTTCTCATAACAACCTCGGAAACTTCAGTTTGTTTGGTACTGAAAGAAAATTCACGGTTAGCTTTGATTGTCAAAGATCTGCTGATAAGACGCTTTAGACTTTTGTTTGCTCTGTTAATTTTATTCATAAAGAAAAAAGGCATCTTGTAGAATCATTTTCCCCATGGAATGGCTTTTTTAAAATAAAATTTTGTGGTTTATAATCCATTCATGGAGCCAGAATATTTGATGAGATAGCCTGATCTTTGGATCAGCAATATTGACATCTCTGAAACTTTCTGGAATAGTGCAATCTCAGTCCTGCTCTATACCTACTGAATTAGAATGTGGTTTCCACAAGAACACCAGCTATGTGCATGGTAAATATATAAAAATGTATTTCCTCATGTGGATTATGCCCAAAAGTGTTTCAAATCCCCTGTACTTCAACAAGTAGCAGCTCAGAGCCAATTGTAAAAATACAGATCCCCTAAAGTGACAGAAACTAATGCAGTGTTTTAAGAAGATTATGAACAAGATATTATGATCTTCATTTTACAAAAGAGGAAATTAAAGTTGAAAAATGTTGAAGGACTTGATAAATTCCATGTTATTAATAAGTCACAGAACTTGGATTTGAACAAAGGAGAGTGTTCTCTGTTTTAAAGTCTCTAATGATAAATGTTCTTACAAATCACAGACCAATTTCTCTCTCGATCCTTGACTGACTATTAAGAAGATGGGCATGGTGGCATTCAGGCTCCAGTATTATTCCCAACACTTACTCTTCTTGTGACAATGGGGTCGATTTCTCTGGGGTCTTTGTGAGCGAACATCATCAAGTCTGCGTTCAAGGTGCGGATCCGCTGAAATCTCAGGCGAATAAAGCGAGCAGAGGTGAATTCCAGGAGTTCAGGGGAAGGATCATCAGCGCTTGGTCTTCCATTAATCAAAGAAATGTGAATCTACATAGAGCAGAAAATGATGTACAGGGTTAGTTTTCTTCCTGCTTCTCCCCACATGGGAATTGCAGGCTTGTGTTCACACATCCAAGTAAAGTAAAGTAGTGGAGATATGTATGGTTATCTCAATAGATGTTCAGGTAACAGTGCTGTTCATCTGTTCTGTGTTCCAGATCCTACATGCTGTACTTATTTGTAATTGCTTCTTTTAAGCTATTTCATCATCTTGCTTCTCATAGCATTCCCAGAAATTAACTATTAAATCAACTCTATTTTTCTATAAACTAATGTGCTATAAATTTACTTAAGAATCTGTTATATAGTAAAAAAAAAAAAAGAACACTTGATAGGAAAATGTTAGCCATATCTGACAATACTAGGACTCTGTCATGGATTAAAAATAATTCTGAACTTGAAATCTTTCTATGACGAATGGGGACATATATCAGAGATAATATACAGGGCAAAAATGATAAATTTTGATGGAAACCAGATAAATCTTGGCTCCCAGACATTTCAATAGATTTGTTTTTGCTATGATTTATTTATTTTTTAGTAATTGATAGACCAAGAAGACAAAAATTCACACAGGCTTTTGCATACAATAAGAAAAATGGATTGTCTGAAATTGTATTAAACCTGGATGTAATGCTGACTTTTTTTAACAAAAATAATTTAGCACAATTGACATCAGAAGAAATATGATTTGATCAGAGCATTTTCCAAATATAAATAGAACTTCCCCAAATGCACAGAAAGCGGATGTGCTTGCACCAGACTACCTCAAAAGCAGATGATTCCTTTTTTTCTATTCCTCATTTTATTAGTTCTCTGAGAATTTCATATAATACATTTTGATCACATTTTCTCCCTCTTCTCAATCTTTTCAGATCTTTACCCATTCTCTCTCCCACCCAATTTTGTATATAGATTTTTTAAAGTCTATCAAGTACAGTGTGAAATGCCCATTAACTCTTGCATGCCTGGCCTTCACTGGAGCATGGTCTACCCATCATATCCATACAAGGAAATGTCTCTTCCTCCCCCCACAGGTATTAACTACTCATAAAAAAAGCAGAGAATCTACTGAAGGACAGATAAACTGTTGGTTCAAATAAAAACAACAACAACAACAACACAAATAAAGGAAGTAGGTCCTTAGTACTTTTAAGAATGATTTCAAATCATAAGAGAAAGAAAGTCAAATAATGTACAATAAATTTGAACAAAACAGGTATGGCAACATTATTGAAAAAACACAAATATAACTGACTTATTAACTGCTGGTAAAATTCTGTCATATTATAATAAGGTAACTGTTAACTAAAAGTGCACTGATAAACTCTTTTTCCAGTATTTAGGTTGAAAATGTTCACCAATATTGAAAACACCCTTTGAGAGTGAGACTAGCTTTGTATGGTCACGTGTCTTTACTTTTATGAGCGTAAAGCCAAATGGCACAAACACCTCCAACATGAATTGGGCAATACATTCCAAAATGAGAAATATACAGGGTTATTGATTTGCCACGTCCCTTTGTACAAAATAACACAGATATTATAACTCATATAAACTGAATATACTCAATAAATGCAGAGTTCCCATTGTTCACTCCCAAATTTCTTTGCCAAATCTGATTATTGGGTGTTGATATAGGCAGTTGTGAGTCCTTTAGGAGGTAATTAGCTCATAAAGGTGGCATCCTCCTGAAAGGGATTAGTGTCCTGATTAAAAAGAAAAAAAGAAAAAAAAAGATGCTAGACATCTAGTTTTCTCTTCACCAAGCAAGGACAGAAGTCCAGAGTATGCAATCCAGAAGAGAGTTCACACAATAATAGATGAGCACCATGCCAACCTCTGACCACAGCCTGCCGGTTTCTGGATATGTGAGAAATCTATTTCTCTTCCTTAAAAGTCACACGGAGTGGAAGTCTACCAGCTTGAACTCACATGGAAATACTCTTTTAGCCCTTTTTGAAACGGAGTAAAAGAAGGGAAATAAGTCGGGCAGTGGATCTCTGTGAATAGCCTGGTCTACAGAGCTAGTCCAGGACAGGCTCTGAAGCTACAGAGAAACTCTGTCTCGAAAAACCAAAAAAAAAAAAAAAAAAAAAAAGGGAAATAATTTGTTAGTGTGAGAGTGGTTCCATAAACTACGTACCTACATATTGAATTATGGGGAACAGTTAAAAATATTCTAATGGGGCTTGGGGATTTAGCTCAGTAGTAGAGCGCTTGCCTAGCAAGCGTAAGGCCCTGGTTTCGGTCCTCAGCTCCAGGAAAACAAACAAACAAACAAACAAACAAAAACTCTAATGGTTCCTATTGTATCCTATATAAAGCTAATATTATTCATGCATTAATTCAATCAGATCAAAATTGTAAAAAATATTGAAACTGGGTGGTATGTTTTGAACATACCACATGGAAATACAGACATACATACATACACACACACACACACACACACACACACCCTACTCATGTATATGTGACTAAAATGACCAGAGAACTCAAAATGGAGGATCTGAGCCTGAGCGGAAGAGAGTTCAGGGCAGTCTGTGTACACACTGCAGTCTTGACTCAGGTCAGCCTTGGAATTTTCATCTGCTTTTGGAAGACAGTATATCACCCGTGTTAATTACATTTTTTTGACAGGCAAGTCGATGAAATGTATTTCCATCCTACAATTCTACTTTTAGATAACTCCAGAGAGCATTTTACAAACGGACTGCCAATAAACTACTCCAGTCACTGGAGAAATATAGCAAACACTGAGATGAGAAACTGATTTGATGCTACACACAGACACACAAACAGACACACACACACACACACACACACACACACACATACACACACATGACTAGACCCAAATGCTTCGTGATTAAAAATATAAAAACATTCCAGCTAATTGAATCAAACTCTGATATTTAGTGATGAATCAGTTCACTAAATCGACACATTGGAGGAAGATAGAATGCATGCTCTCCAAAAAAATACTGAATCTCCCAACACTGAAGATCCTCTGCTGCTGGCGATCTGAAGAGTTATGTACATTTTCTAATATCCTAGAGTGTTGGCATCTAGCAGGTGAGCAAAAAAAGAAATGTGTTTTAAATTAAGTTGCTCTTTCAGCTTAAGGAGAAATCAATTAAATGTTCAAAAAAAGAGTAAATGATCCATGAAGCTGTTAAAACTAGTCTCCCTTGAAGGTCAACATTACCACCCACAAAAGGTTACCAGTGTTCTTAAATTTGTGCCTGAATTTCTTTCCTGTCTTCCCTCATTGCCTGACCCCACAGTGATCTGAAGGGAAAGAACTTATTGCATATGTTGGACTCTGGTTTCGGAGAGTCCTTAACATTTCCTTGATGTTGATGCTGTGGTGAACCACGATTTGCTATGTAAGAATCAGTGAATTCCTTACATTTTTTAAAGGTGTGCATGTGCTCATTTTGGCTAGTTAGCCACAGGATAGCACCATGAAATATTCAGCAAAAGAACACTTTTCCTCACAGCTTTGCTGTGTTCATCAAGTTGCTCTGCCAAGAGATCTTGTGATCATAGCTAGTCCCAAGCTGTTTCTGGGAGGAAAAAAACATCCAGCCAGCTGTTTGCTCATATCACATGCTTTTTCCTTAGTCTCTCTGTCTCTGTGTCTCTCTCTCTGTCTCTGTCTCTCTCTCCCTCCCTCCCTCCGTCCGTCCCTCCCTCCTTCCCTGTCTTTCTCTCTGTCTCTTCCTCCCTTCCTTTCTTCCCGCCCTCCCTCTCTCCCTTCCTCCTCCCTTCTTTCCTTCCTCACCTTTCTACTTTCCTCTAAATTTAATAAAAATGTTGAGTAAGTTATTTCTTCCAGCACAAGGGTGTGTAATTTCAAGATGACAGGATTGTTTTGCATACTTCTGACTTCCTATGGAGTGACAGCTGGAGGTTGTCTGTCTTCAAGGAATATGAAACATAGCGGGCTTCCTGACCACCTGTAGTGGATAGCCATCCCAGCATTGGCCTGGAAGTTCCAACCCCCACTGAGGCTTTGATAATGGTCACGCCCACAAGGCGGGGCTGAGGAGGAAGCGGAAGACCCAAGATAAAGAGGAGGGGTGCGGTCTCTTGTTTCGGGGTCGCTGGACACAGGAGGTAGACTGAGCAGAGTTCTCCAGAGAACATGGCAGGACTGCACCATACCTTTGCTAGACCCTACAACCTATCCCTTCATTTGTAAGTTACCCCACAAAATAAACCTCCCTTTTAACTACGTGGAGTGGCCTTAATAATTTCACCAATAACCACCTCTGCCTTTCTGTGAGGCCTTGGAAAGCTCTGGGACTCCAGTGTCTTCTGTAATGGTTTCTATTCCAGACACACTGGTGGGTAGACAGCCACTCTGTCACAAGAATCTGTCCCAACTGAAAATATCTAACTGTGACTATCGACTGACCTTTTAGATTTTGAAACTACTTTTCTGATAAATGTGTTTTCGTAGACTAATAAATGGGGGAAAGTTCATCAGAATGTTTAATTGCCAAATAACAACACCAGAAGTGCATGCTGATCAGCCAATGACTGTTTTCTATTAGGTAAAGCAAACTGTATGCCATGTTCTCCCAGCAGATGAGAAAGATCTCTCTACGTCTACCTTACTTTACCTTAAAATACAGTTTTAAAATATTTTATGCAACAGGTAATCACATGTCTTTAATACCAGCACTCCGGAGGCAGAGGCAGGCAGCTCTCTGTGAGTTTGTGGCTAACATGGTCGACAAATCGAGTTCCACGACAGCTAGGGCTGTTACACAGTATTACCCTGTCTTGAAGAACAAAACCAAAATCAGCTCTGGAAAACTGCCCCTTATTATGAGACTCTATCTGCTTTAGGTGGCTGGAAGTGCTGTAGTCCTAATAACTGTCTCAACGATACAAGGTTGTCATCAGAACAGGTGGACAAGAGAAGGAAGAACATTTAGAGACCAGTGATACACATCAGAAACCTTGCAGTGAGTAGTGGAAGGGATGAAGTTTCCAAAGTAGCATGTTCCCTTGGAATAGTTTCAAATCCTCTTTTTTGTCAGCAACCTCTAAGAGTGCTCCAGTGAACCAGGCACAGCACAATGAAGTCAGACTGACCCCAGACCTTCAAACGCTGGCTCCCTACATACAGAATGAGATGACCTATCCACACCCCGGGCAAAGGAAATCAGAGAATGGAAGCTATCCCGGAACCTTGCAAATCCAACCCTGTGCGGGAGAGTGAGACTATGAAAGTGATCTTGAAAAACTAGCCTAAGTGTTTCATTTTAGGGTGTGAACACAAAGGCTTTGCAGAATGGAGAGGAGCCTGGGGAAGCTTGGGAAATGGAGACAGTGTGGCACGTGTTTCACTGCCCCTAAGATAAGATAGAACTGGGGTTTGGCCCTCAAGGTCAACGGCCCCTTTTGGGGCCATGCCTCCCTTTGTGTTCCTACTTCTCCAGAGCTCCTTCCTTTCCATGCCACCTTGTTGTCCACCCCCCCCCCTTTTTGAAATAGTTGCTGCCATTTAAGGCACCGCTGTCTGAATCAGCAACTATGATTCTGCCGCTACCAGCAGCGGTTAGGCTTCAAGGGCCGTAGCTGGAAGGGAATCTGTTCCCTCCAGCTCCAACTCTTAAAAAGCTATGAAGGGAACTTAAAGAACTCAAGATTCAAAGGCTAAGGTGGAATTCTGCTCTTCAGAGGCTGAATAGCAAGTAGCTTGCCTCCCCTCCTTGCTGGTGTCCTCCAACAAGCCCGAGAGTAACATTGTGTAACAAGCATCTGTCAGACGTTGCATCCACCCTCGTAGGAGCTCTGAGGGGGCTGGTCCCAGTCTTCCTCCCTGAATAAATCCACCTGCATATTCACCTTGATATCTATAATGTACACAGCCAACATCAGCAAGATACAAATAAAAGCTTATGGCTGTTTGATGTGTTAGTTCTAGTGCTTGAGATTCTGAACTAAACCAGTAGAGTAGCATTGTTTATTTCATGTTGTAAGCGACCTATTGTCGGTGGTAGTATTTTACTCTTTTGGGGATGGCTACCACCCAGCTCCCAAATAAATCATACATGGAGGCTGATTCTTAATTATAAATACCCAACCTTAGCTTGGCTTAGTTTCTAGCCAGCTTCCCTTAACTTAAATTATCCTGACTACCTTTTACCTCTGGGCTTTTCCTTTTCTCTAACTTCTGTAAGTCTTACTCTTACTCAGTGGCTTGCTGTGTAGCTGGGTGGCTGGCCCCTGGAGTCCCCCGTCCTCCTTCTTCCCTGCCTCCTAGATCTTTGATCTCTCCTCCAAGATTTCTCCTTCTGTTTATATTCTCTGCCTGCCAGCCCCACCTATCCTTTCTCCTGGCCTTGCTATTGGCCAGTTCTTTATTAGACCAACAGGTGTTTTAGACAGACACAGTAACATAGCTTCACAGAGTTAAACAAACATAAACAAAAGTATGGCGCATTGAAATAATATTCTATGATGTTGTGGATATCGCTCTGTGTAAATAAAGTTCTGATTGCCCAGTGGCCAGGCAGGAAGTATAGGCGGAACAAGAGAGTAGAGAATTCTGGGAAGTAGAAGACTGGAGAGAGACACCGCCAGCCGCCACCATGAAAAGCAACATGTAAAGACACTGGTAAGCCACGAGCCATGTGGCAAAGTATAGACTAACAAAAATGGGTTAATTTAAGATAAAAGAAGTAGATAACAAGAAGCCTGCCACAGCCATACAGTTTCTAAACAATGTAAGTTTCTGTGTGCTTTCTTGGTTGGGTCTGAGCGACTGTGGGACTGGCGGGTAAGAGAGATTTGTCCTGACTGGGCCAGGCGGGAAAACTCTAACTACACTATGATAGCACCTGCTTTCACAAAAGTCACCAATGACCTTCATGTCATTAGCTAAAACGATCAGGTGTGCCCTCACCATAATCTACTAGTAGCAATGGAAACAATGAGTTATACCATTGACTCAGATAACAACGTGCTGTCCTCCATTTGCTCCTGCCTTGTCTGACTTTTCTCTTCTCCAACTTGCTCACTATTGCTGCTCAAGAATACCTTATCTGAAGTTTCTAGACAGAAATGTGTCACTCCAAAATGCTGCATATCTTGGATATTTTCATACACCTCATGTGATATCCTCAGAGTGAGATACATGTTTAAAGATGAAATGAATTTGTTCCATTTTGGAGTAGTTCAGTTCAGGTTTGTGGATGAGGTTGCTCAGCTTAGCTCCTTCTAATAATAGAGTGGCATGGAGCTCCAAGCTCTGCCTTTTCTTCTGCTTTTTAAATGTATATATAAACCCTTGAAAATACATAAAACCAGCACATACCAAAATTAACCCGGCCCAATGTCTATACAACCCAATGAAATATTTATATAGTTAGGATAGGAATACAGGACAGAACATGAGAAACTTCATATGAACTTTTACACTTTAAGTATCAAATATATTTTATGAACTTCTTCACCAGCAGAACAACAAATCATAGTTTTTTTTGGTTTGTTTTTCTGCTCTAATCCCAGTTACTCATACAGTCATTCCATCAGAGCCCATGGCTTTCAATACCACCAATGCTGGTGTTTTCCATCTCTAGGTCCACAGGGCTGACTTATATGAAAGGTAGAGTACAGAAACTAATTGCCTACTTACTTTACATAGCTGCCCAGTAGGAATCACAAAATGAGTTCCTGCTTTTCATTCCCAGCCTTCTCAATTTCACTAAATAACTATCTTTTCAGCTACTTCCCACCAACCACTTAGGATCACGAGATATCCTTCCATTTTGTTACATACTGTGTCAAATTTATCTGTAAATCTCATTGGTTTAATTTTCAAATATATGCAGCAGGCCATCTCTGTCTCCCACTTCCACTGAAACCATCCTGCACCACATTCTCATCATCTTAAACCCAAGGCATTACTACTGATGCTTTCTCTCTATCCTCCAGAACATGAGTCCTAAGACATTAATAAGCTCTGGAGTTTATTTTTAAACTAACATAACCTTAAGCATAATGGCCAGTTTCTGGCAAAAATTAAGGGCTAATTTAAAATTTTTGGTTGAAGCTAATCAAAGTCCTAAATGCTTAGTAAATTCAATCAACTACTCTTCTATAAAAAAAAAATTGGTTTCTTAGAATTGTTGATGAAATTGTTCTATTAATGTGAGTGTGCTATTTTCACAAAAATCAAATTAAGAGCAATAATCCTTCCTATTCCTTTAATTCAGAGCATTTTAGTTTAACTTGATTTAAATAAAGTTAAAATATTAACTCTGGCCTATTATTCCCTTTTATCATAGTTTACTAGGCATGTTAATATGACTTCAACATAAGTCAGTTTTATTACACTAAAGTTTTCTTATGGTATGCCATAGTTTTATCTGAGATGAATAAAAAAATGTGGATTGGGAAAGATATGATATTGTATTTGAACTTAGGACCTGTTAACCTTGATTAAACAAAAAAGACCTTATTCATTCATTAGTCCTATATTTTTAATAAATCAAAGAGAAATTATTAAGTGTGTCATCTTAAAAGGAGCAATTTCTGTAAAGAAAATTAGTGGGGTATGCTTGTAAAAATGCAGATGTCCTTTCATGAGCCTCAATACTCCTTCTAACCAGGATTGGAAATATTTTCTTGGTAGTATCCATCTTACTAATTTAATCTAGAGAGCCTTTGATGACTACACCACTTCATTAGACATTCACAAACCCAACTGGAATAACTACTTGTGCGTAGTTGATGATTTTAGAGTTGATTGGAAAGTGATGTTTTAAAGATGAAGTGTCAAAGACTGTGTGTGGCCCCAACTTCTTTAAACAATCTATTTCAAAACAACATGCAGATGTTAGCATAGTGAACTGTTTATCAAATATGACTCCATCGTTGACAACTCTACACTTGAGCTTCCTCTTAACACTTATTTTACTATCCCATACCAGCTGTTTTGTTCCAGGCACACACTTTGTTTCAATTGCCCCAAAACTGACATTGTTTTTCTCCATATATATATATATTTTTCTTACATTTGTCTTTCCTGGATGAAAGCTTTGCCTGCCATGAAATATTTAAACAAATTCTTCACTGTCAAATGTATTGTCATTAATAAATTGAAACATAATAAGAAAATCAGCTCTCTTCACAGAATATTTGTCATCTCTTCTTTTCACTTCTTGTTCTACTAAAATCAAAATCCTGGGCCCAAAGGTTTGCGTGATTCATCAGCCGGTTAAAGAAAAGACTCCTTGACTCTCATTTTGCAGTGGAGTAGGATGAGACTCTTTCATCTTCATACCAAAACAGACTTCACGTGGCACTGAATTTCTATGTTCCTTAGAACTGGGGAACACACAGAAGGTCTGAATTTTAAGCAAGCATATAAACAGAATCAGAAGTTCCAACTGCTTTAGGAGAACCAGTTTTCTCAAAGTCTTAGTGTTGCAGTGGTCCTGTTTTCGAAGAGATCTGCTGGTTTTCCTGCCTTCAACAGCTCAAAGCAATACAGCAAAGCATTTGTTTCTAAGTCCCTTGTTAAACACGAGCTTTGATCAGTTTCATCTGAAACGTACCCTGATGGGTAACCTGTAATTCATCTTAATTAAATGAAAGAGCATATGACTCCCACTGGTCATGATGTATAAGATGAACACTGGCCACTAAGTGCCTGAAACTTCAAAGGGAAAAACAAAAACAACAACAACAAAAAACAACATTATCAAGTGTGCATTCCACCCCTTCTTTTACTTTCTAAATCTGAAAGGTCTTTGAAATATAAGAATCCCTTTTACGTCATGTATTCTCAATGCCTTTAATGTAATAAAACAGTGACCTAAGTTGAAAATATTTTATTTACCATTGTGCTTTTCTTTCTGCAGTTCTGTAATATTTGCATGGATAAAAGAAGACTTGTCAAAATAGGTTTTCTCAATCTCTTTGGGGAGCTTCTCATTTACATTTTATCAAATGCAAATGTCATTGCTAAATCTTTGCGCTGTCAAGCCAAGAGTATAGAGGGACACAGTCATCATGTGATCTCCACTGCTAGGAAGGAATCCAAGCAGAGCAGCTCTAGAGCAAGCCATGAGGGAAAACACCAGAAGGAAACTCTCTCACTCTCCTCAGACATTTGCATTGCTCCGAATCGTGCTCTGGGTGTGTCTCAACTAGAGATAGCCTAAGAAAATAGACTCATTATTCATCTGTTCCAGTCCCTTAAGTATTCAATAGGACTTCATGTGTAGAAACAGCACCGTTTATTATTATGCAGTTACTAGATATCTAAAAACATTACTCATGATTGGAATGTGCTTACTGATGCAATATTAACCCAGCTAATGCTTCCTGGGAATGTTACCCTTTTCGAAGGAAAAGAAACATTGAATTTTAAGCAGTTATGTCCAAGTGTAGCTGAGATGTGTTCTAATTCTATTCTAACATCTCTCACTATGCACTTTAGCCCATCGTAACAGTATCCCACAAATCAGAACTTCAATAACCTTCCATTCAATGAATAACATCTGGTCATGTAGATACAACTAGAAGACTTACATTGACAGGAAACTATTCCTGATGAGTCTGCCCCAAGCATCTGCTCCCCATTTTATCATCAGACATGCTTCCATACGGTTCTGAATATGACAACCTCAATGTATTATTTCCACTTCCTCGATGTGCCTCACCCATGATTCTTCAGATTCTTTTCATGGTTCTGTTTTTCCTTAATTAATTTGCATAGGACTAGTTCTTCTAGTTCTGTCTGTTGAGCACTGCACGGTGTGGAATTATGGTTTTGCTCAAGTCCTACTCAGACACCATTGGACCAGATTGAGAACAGACCTTCTGAACGGGGACAGACTTCAGACAGAACAGAAAATGGAAGATCACTAAGCTAAAGGATAGTTCCATACCTAGTAATCCATCTAACCCCAAATCGCATTGATACAGTCTCTCTGGTTGACAAAAGCAATCTCTTGAGAAAATCAGAAACATAACTGCCTATTTTTTGGAGTTGAGGAATAAAGAATTAATATCTAGAAATCAATCAAATTCTAAATTTTTATTAATTTCAAAATAAGTGAAATTTGTGGTGAAAGTTTTGTGACATATGTATTTTATCAAGTGAGAACAAACAGTGGAATGCAAGACAATTTACACCTCGTGAATATTTTACAAAGTGGAAAGTACTAGAAGTTTAAGCTATAAGGAGGTAAAAATGTTCACACTCAAAACAAACAGCTGTGAAATTAATATGGTCTTCTTTAATAGAGATGTAAATTAGAGCAAGTCTCAAGGACAATGAGAGTGTTCCATGACCTACATTGGTAGCCTAGAACAATTGGTACCCTTAGAAGTCATATGACAACACAAAGGAAGACTAAAGTAACATTTTCCTGTTTTGTTTTCAGTCCCTGTGTGGGAACACTTGTTTAAAATTAAAATAAAATCTTGGAACAGGCGGTGCAAACACTGTGCCAGATCCTGTGTCATTCCATTGGAATAAAGCCTGCATGTGTGTTTGAAGGAGAAATTCAGTCTCTTTTCAGACTCATTCTCTGATTCAAAGCCTTCTCAGAAAGTATGTTCAGACCTCACAAGTGTGCAAATGGAAGTCTGTATGAATATCTTGATTTGATATAGTATTTTGTTATGACCACTGATAATCTCAACAGGTTTAAGGTCCCAAAAAGATCCTTCTAAAAGTAGAAAGATGTAAGAGACTTTAAAATAAAAAAGACAATAGTGATATTTGGAGAAGAGTTTAGATACAGCTCCTCAACACGGAGTGTGTTCCTTAGGCTCACCATATTCCTGATACCTCTGGCATTGTGAGTTGCTAAGTAGAGTCACCACTCCACCTGACACTTGCCTGTCCTTTATTTGAACACCTTCCCTCTCCTTTTACTTTTATTTTCAGATTATTAAATTAGAGTAGTTCCTTCCATATCTTATGTATTGTCCATCTATCTTTTATTATTTATTTTCTCTAGCTGTTGTTTAGCATTTTCCTCTCAAATACACTCTTCATCTTAAAGGAAGGCCTGTTAAGACGGAGGATGTTAAAAGGGAGATGAAACAATGGGATGCTCTAAGGGGGATGTGAAACATTCTTTCAAGAAGGGAAGCTCATTAAACTCAGGAAGAAAACAACTCAGTAACTTCAGGAAGTCCCCGAAACTGACCAGATTCACTGTGCTCTTCTATCTCAGAGCATCTATAGCTGGAAAGACTCTCAGACAATCTGAGCTACAAAGAGGCTCAGAGCAACCAAGCAGCATGGAAGAAGTAAAGACAAGTGAAATTGCCAGTAAGAAGCAGAGCAGCTCAAGTGCCTGGAAGAGGCTCAGACCAACTGAGCTACTTGGAAAGGATACTCTCCAATCTGTTGAGAACCCTTAGGCTACACAGTATGTTTTCCAGCTTTCATGAGGTATCACCCATCCTAGGGTAGACTTTTTGTATACAGCTGTCTTTGGGTAATTTCTCCTCCTTTAAGTAACACTTCACCTGTATTCTTCTACATAACCCCAGTAAACCTCATGGGTTCACCAAGCTGGACATTGGTGGTATGTTTTACTTTGGTCTGCTTTTTGTTCTCTATGTGAGGAATGTAGGTATTTGTTCACATATCCACAGGAATAGTAAGACGTGCACATGCCCTGCCTATGTTTTCATTATAAGAGAAAAAAATAACACTACCTTAAACTTGTGTTATGAGAACTAAAAGATATTCATGTGAAATTATTAGAATAGTGCATAGCTCAAAGAGAAAATTTGCAGTTACATGTTTTATTGAGATTAACAACAACAACAACAACAACAACAACAACAAAAAACATGAAATGACTATGCATTTCATAGTGTTCCCCCACTTTATCCCAGTTACCTATGGCCAACCTCTATTGCCTCAGACATGAGTGAGAGTCACAAAGTTTCTACCCACCATGGAGAAACAACTGTAAGATATTAAGTTGCTTGGATGTCAATGGAAGAACATGCATGAAGCTCATCAAACACATCCCTGTGTCTTTTTTCTTATCCACATCCAGTTTCTAAACAACCAATTAAAGAAAAAAGGATCAGTAGATGTCTAAACTCAAGCCCTCCAGGTCTGTTCTGAAACTCTTGCCCTGGGCATGGCCTGTGTTCTCATCCCTTGACAAGACGGCAGGAACTGAGATCAGAGAAGATGACCAAGTACCAACACAAAAGCTTCAGGAAGGAGAGGCTGCAGAATTACTAACATCTGGGCAGGAACTTGTAAGAGGAGAAAGATGAAAAGGGAAAGAATATGATGTAACAAGGGACCCTCTATAAATCTAAACTCAGACTGGGGCTGCTGTATTTGTGGCTTATCACTGTGATGGGCAAAGATGGCTAGATATTCTAAATGAATGGGGTTTTAAGAAAGTGTTTCACAAAGAAGTTTGAGCTTCATTTTGTACATTGGATGGAATGAGTGCCCACAGTTGTGATACCTGTCATCCATGTCCCAAATCAAGGTTCCTCCTATTACTCTGTGCAGTGTGGGTCCTAATCATTTATTTACAAAGTTTGGAGGCTGTTGGCTTGCTGCACTCTGACATCTGTAAGGCTCCAGCAGATCTTGAGTCCTTTCAAAGAAACAGAGTACACATTGGGACTTTGCCTCCCACACAAGCAGAAGATGAAGTTTTCTGCTGATTTACCAAGTACACAGTGTTCTTGTTCTTTTTCTGGCCTCTAACTAATAATTGACCACAGGAAGCTGCTGGGCCATGCCCTCAAAGAAGCTTAGAAACAGTTCACATTGTTGGTTAGCTAGTGGGGGGCAGGACAGGCTGAAACTTGGGGCCTTATTTTCTACAAGGACCTGTGCAGAATTACAAATAGTTTGAAACATTAAAAAAAAACTTTAGGAAAAAAAATGAATAAGCCACTGATTGGAGGTCATTGATCATTTTTTTTTTTTTTTTGTAAGTAATTCATCTAAAGGAGACATTGTTACACAACATTTCTTTTCTCTTTCCTCTTGATAAACACAGTGTGAATGAAAGGTAAAGGGAATAAAGGATTTAATCAATCATCCAGGGGCCAGGGCAGAATTGCTTTCTTGTATACATTTGCTGCCAAGTTCACAGTCTCAGGTTTGTTCCCAATTATTTGTAATACGTTTTCTCAGAGGAATTTATAATCGGTTGTTTAGGCACTGTTCCCCTTTTCTATTAATGACCAAAACACAACTGTTCCTCCTCAGCCCAAAGCAAGGCAGGCAAATTAGGAAATTGTTCTGGATGTTGCTGATGGTCTTGGGAGGTTTCGTGTTTGTTTGTTTTTATTCTAAACTTGCTCCAGTAAGAGCAGGGATAGGACTATCTGCGTACTTTTTTCCCTCCCTTTGTTCCTATTACCTTACTTCCAAGATAAGAAGTTCACTATCACAACGATGCTTAGGAAAACCGAAAATTTCATATGTCCAGGTAGCCGGATGTGGTTCTTGCTAACACCTGTAAACTTGCTCCTAAAAGGTCCACTGTAGGCCAGTGAATATTTATTGCCTAAATGCAATGCTTTGAACACTTAAATATCACCTTCACCTGCAATCTCTGGTTCCCCAGTGGCTTCTGCTCTAGGTTTTCATGTCCCTCACCACCAGCATAACAGTCATCCTTAGGCTGACTCAGGTTTAAGGGTGAGAAGGCAGACACAGACCCATAACCAGGAGGAGTCATCCCTTGTTGGTTAGCTAAGCATGGCAACTCTAAAACCCTGTTCAAAGTAGGTAGTGACCTGAGCACCTATGCAGACATGATGTCTTGCCTCTTTCTGTTCCAAACATTTTACTATGTCCTATAGGTACAGAGATCACAAAGGTCATGCTATGCTTCCTGTCTTTTTTCACAGTGAGACTGGATATACTTCTTGGGAACCAGCTTTAAAAATAATCTCAGGCCTCTGATAGTGCTAGTATTGACTGGATTTTACATATAAGATTTCTGATCAACAATAACCTCTTCCCAATCCTGGAAATTCATTTCCATTCCTGTTTCTAGCTATAACTAGACCTTTTGATTACAATATCATACAATCATTCCATCCTTTGTTTAGGTGGAATCAAATTGAAAATGCTGACATTAATCCACACACCTAAGAACACCTGATTTTTGACAAAGAAGCCAAAATTATACAATTGAAAAAAGAAAGCATCTTCAACAAATGGTGCTGGCATAACTAGATATCTACATGTAGAAGAACGCAAATAGATCCATATCTATCGCCATGCACAAAACTCAAGTCCAAATAGATCAAAGACCTCAACATAAATCCAGTTACACTGAATCTCATAGAAGAGAAAGTGGGAAATAGCCTTGAATGCATTGGCACAGGAGACCACTTCCTAAATATAACACTGGTAGCACAGACACTGAGAGCAACAATTAATAAATGGGACCTACTGAAACTGAGACACTTCTGTAAGGAAAGCATACTGTCAATAAGACAAAAAGGCAGCCTACATAATGGGAAAAGATCTTTATCAACCCCACATTAGACAGAGGGCTGATTTCTAAAATATATATACATTAAAAAAAAACTCAAGAAACTAGACAGCAAAGTATCAAACAATCCAATTTAAAAATGGGTTACAGAGCTAAATAGAGAATTCTGAACAGAAGAACCTCAAATGGTGGAAAGACATTTAAGGAAATGTTCACCATCCTTAGTCATCAGAGAAATGCAAATCGAAATGACTCTGAGATACCATCTTACACCTGTCAGCATGGCTAAGATAAAAAATACAGAGAACAGCTTATGTTGGAGAAGATGTGAAGAAGGGGAACACTCCTCCACTGTTGATGGGAATGCAATCTTGTACAGTCTCTTTGGAAATCAGTATGGCTGTATCTCAGAAAATTAGGAATCAACCTACCTCAATACCCAGCAATACCACTCTTGGGCATATACCCAAAAGTTGCTCAACCACACCACAAGGACTTTTGCTCAACCATGTTCATAGCAGCATTGTTTGTAATAGACAGAACCTGGAAACAGCCTAGATGCCCTTCAACAGAAAAATGGATAAAGACAGTGTGGTACATACACACAATGGAGAATTATGCAGCAGTGAAAAAGAATGACATTGTGAGGTTTGCAGGCAAATGGATGGAACTAAAAAAAAAATCATCCTGAGTGAGGTAACCCAGATTCAGAAAGACAAACACAGTATGTACTCATTAATAAATGAATATTAGACACAAAGCAAAGGATAACCTAGCTACAATCCGCAACCCCAGAGAAGCTAGGTAAAGAGGAGGACACTAAGAAGGACACATATGGATCACCCCAGGAGGGCAAAAGGGTTAAGATCTCCTGGGCAAACTGAGATGGGGAATTGAGGGGAGGGGATAGGAGGGGATGGTAGGTGGGAACATGGGAGAGAGATGGGGAGGGAGAGCAATGAAAGACATATCTTGACAGACTGTATCATTAAGGGGATGGGGAGAAATCTGTAGCTAGGGAAAACCCCAGAAACTCACAAGATTGCCCCCCGCTAAGACTCAGAGCAATGGTGGAGAGGGTGCTTGAACTAGCCTTTCTCTGCACTCAGATTGGTTTCTACCCTAATTATCATCATAGAACCTACATCCAGTGACTGATGAGACCAGATGCAGAGACCCACAGCCAAGCACTTGGCCAAGATCCTGGAGTTCAGTTGAAGAGAGGGAGGAAAGATTATAAGAGCAAGGAGGGGTCAGAATCATGATGGGAAAAACCACAGAAATAGCTGACCAAAGCTATTGGGAGTTCATGGACTCTGGACTGACAGATGGGAAACCTTCATGGGACCGAACTAGGTCCTCTGAATGTGGGTGAAAGTTGCATGGCTTGATGTGTTTGTGGGTCCTCTGGCAATGGGACCAGGACTTACCCTGGGTACACAAACTGGGTTTTTAGACATCATTTCCTATGGCGCAACACCTTACTAAGTCTCAATGCTGGAGGGTGGGACTAAGTTTAGCCCCAACATGGTATAACAGTCTGTGTTGACTACCCGAGGAAGGCCTTACTTTCTATGAGGAGGTGGTGGGTCTGGGATGGGAGTAAGTGGGGGGAGTGGGAGAAGAGGAGGGAGGGGGAACAGGGGTTGGTATGTGAAAGGAAAGAAAATCTTTTATAATAAAAAATTATATATATATATATATATATATATGCATATATATATATAAAGAAAAGGTGATTGAGAATGTTAAAACACTGGTTGAAATATTTGATGTGCTTTATACATTTAAAACTATCTTGCAAATTATTTTTCTTTTTTAAAAATATTATTTTTTAGGTCTGTGTGGAGTGTCAGTACAGCTTACTTCAGAGGTCAGAAGAAGGGGCCAGATATTCTGGGGCTGGACTTACAGGTGGTTATGAGCTGGGTGGGTGCCAAGAACAAAATTTAGGTCCTCTACTGGAGCAGTACATGGTCTTAACCACATAGCCTTCTCTGCAGCCCCACATATTATATTCAAATTACATTTTATGTCATAAATTCTTTTTAAACTTACCATTTTGCCCACTTCTGTTTTCAGCCATTTTTTGATAAGGTATATCCTAAGACCCCCTAGGAGCCACCTTTTATAGCGTGAAAATCTAAGAAATTAACACAAATTTTGACACACAATCTTTTAATGTCAGTTCTCATTTCTATAAAGTAATAAGTCCTATTTTGCATGTGGCCAGCTAGGTTACATTGACAAACTTTGCTTCCTTAACTCTGAGAACTGAAGAACAGTCCCGTATAGGTGGGTCACCTGCCCTGTTTTCTGGGATTGTAGAAAAGGTGACATTCGTTTTCAGGAGAACATCTATTTGACAAGTTGAAATGCTAATTATGTTTTTTTTTTTTTTTTTACATTTCCATGTCACTAAATATCCAGTAAGTAATGAGCATCAACAACCATCCACATCAGTCGGTTTGACCCATGTGTCTGGCATCACACATGACATCATTTTAACATAAAAACAAGTGTCTCTTAAGTCTGGCTCATCAGGAGAGAAACAATTTAAAGTAATAAATATTTCATTTTCTCAACAGATACAATTCTTCCTGAAAGGCTTTCAAAACACTGTGAATAAATTAACTTGAGCACAGCTATCTCTCAATGTTTACACGGGCAAACAACAGCCTAAATGAAAAGCTAGTTATGAACATCCAGTGTTAACAGAGACTGTCAGATAGTGAGTGAATCTATGTCTAATGGTCACCCACTTTACACATTTGAACTCTGAGGTTTTTTTTCAAATATTCCATGCTACTGAAATATATTATTAAATATTCAGCATGTAAGCTCTGATAGATAACTTAGAATATGAATCCTAAAGAATAAACAGCATACACTAACTTGTTTTTGTTTAATGTCCACCAAGGCTGGCCACATATTTCTTTATGGAGCTCCCTTTTCCTTACAAGTGGTTTTTGGGTAACACTTTCGTTTTCTTGTATTTCCAATAGAGTTAGCAAATTGTTCAACAATTGTGTATAAATCACACCAAACTCAGGCACGTTTTTCTCAGATCAGTATTTCACATTCTCCAAAGAGAGGATCCAGGACACCTGCAAAGTTCTTGTGAGAAAATTCACTCTAAACGTCGGGCTTTTAATGTTAAGGTTGTAGTTTCTCTGCTACCTGTGAAGGATGACATTCCTTCTCAGAGCTAGATAAACATCACTGGCAATATCAGTAGAATATTGTTCAGTCTTTGAAAAGAAAGAAATCCAATGAGACATAAAGACTTTGAAACTTTGAAACTAGAAGACATGTAAACAAAACAGGCCAGATACTGGTATATATATATATATATATATATATATATATATAGAGAGAGAGAGAGAGAGAGAGAGAGAGAGAGAGATAGACAGACATAGATATAGATATAGATAGATAGATATAGATATAGATATAGATATAGATAGATATAGATAGATACAGATAGGTAGATAGATAGATAGATAGATAGGTAGATAGATAGATAGATAGATCACATTTCTCATTATCAACCTGGTTGGTTTTCAACCCTCTGAATCTTGCTGTTAAGTACCATTTCTCATGAGGATTCCAGACCACTGTACAGTGTTCATTTACCCTCAACATGATGCTGAATAGATCCTTTATGTTTAACCAATTCCAGACTAAACTCCTATGCTCATCTTTCAAAACTCCCTGAGCGCCCAGTCTTCCTCAAGTGCTTGGACAGTAATTCAATCTTTGCAGTTGCTCAGGCCAAAACTAGGGACTTATCTTTTGGGCTTCCCATCTCCTTCCACCTCATGGACAAGCCACCAACACATCCTCTTGGCAGATTCAGTTAGTCAGGAAATCCTACTGGCTCTCCTTTCAAGGTGTCTGTTCTACTCAGCCACCTCTCACACCTTCACAGCTGCCTTTTCACTCTTGGCTACTCTCTACCCTCTGAACTGCTGCCAAAGTCTCCTCACTGTTTTCCTGCTTCCACCTCTCCTTCCTGGCTCCACTGTCATCCCAGAACAGCTGGAGCATGAAGTGAGGGGGAGAGGGTGTGGGGAATGACTGTTTATTTACTGAAAGTTGTTTTTACGAGTGCTGAACATGATCTGAGTTTGCATGGTGGGGCTGGCTGCAAAACCCGTGCCTGTCCTACATATGACTAGCCTGTCCATGTCAAACTGATGAATGGAAGGACAGGTGAAGTACAACTTCCAAAGCCTTTTGAAAAATATTTAAAGGACTGTGAGGAGTCTGAGATTCGATCCTATTTGCAAAAACATAGTTAGCTGATGCACTTCTTTCATGGTTAGCTGATGCACTTTTGAGAGTACATGCAGACCCTAAATAAGGGAAGAAGACCATCACTACTCATGCTTGGGAAGCAGGGGAGCACAAGTAGTGCCAGTTCCCCGAGCTGCACATTCCAGAGCAAGGCAGAGCCAGAGCCAGTTATGTCTTTCCTCCCTGTGAGCAACAGGAGATGAATCCTGACTCTAGAAGCTGACACTTTCTCTTGCATGTGCTGACTGGTGCCTAGTCCTCCCTCTGGATGGAGACTCTGAGTCCTTTTTCCCAAGTTTATCTGCCCATTGTCTCCAAGAGATGCTGTCTGTGCCTTCCAAGGCTGCTGCTCTATAAACATCTACAAAGGATTGCCTGGAACAAAGTTGATTCACTCTGGTTTCAATACTTACAATCAGTTTGCCAAGGTTTCTAAGTTCAAGCATAAGCTTTTAGAGCTCAACTGTTAGCCAAAATAACTCTGCTTCACAGAAACACTACATGAACGGCATGGCTTCCTGTAGGAGTAATATTTTTTTAAAGCAGGCATTCGTATTTGCCCTTTTAAAAATAAAACACTTTATGGTGTGTAATTAACAAAAAATGTAGTGAATACAATACCACAAGTGCACTGTTACTTATACACTGAAGCTATGCCAGAGTCATGTGTACCATCAACATGTCCCTAGCCACTCAAACTTTCTTCTTACCTTCCTTCTTTATATTTTATGATACAAAATGTGACCTGAGATCTACAGTATTAGCTAACTTTATAATATACATGGAAGTAGTTTACTCCAAGCATGCTATGCTGAGTAAACCTCCACGTTCATCTTATGAACCTTTGTAATCTTTTTTCTGTCCTTCTTCTTACCCTTCTTCCATAAATTCTGGCAGCCACAAATCCACTCTCTGCTTCCATGACTTTTGACCTTGAAACTCCACATACAAGAGGGAAGCTGTACTACTTCTTCTGCTGCATCTGGCTTGTTTCGTTTACATGTCTTCTAGTTTCAAACGCTTTGTGTCTCATTGAATTTCTTTCTTTTTAAATACTGAACAATATTCTCCTGGAGGTGGTATACATCTCATTTCCCTATTCATCCACAGATGAGTGTTTGCATTGCCTCTGTGTTTCAGCTACTATGACTAATTCTACAAAGAATGCTGGAGTCTGACTGTCACATTGAAATGCTAATTTTGTTTCCTTAGAAGGAGAATTTTAAAATTTTAGAAAAATGTCTTTATTATTATTATTATTAGATGCTCCAACTTATATGCAGCCTTAATTTAAATTCTTATTTAATTCTCAGAGTTATGAAGATATTACTACATTATTAACTTTTACAGGTGAAAAAAAGGTTAAAAGACGTTAGAATTTAGCCAAGAACAAGAGGCCATGGACAACTAACTGTTCAGCAACCTAGGCATGACTCTGTTTTCACTAACACACAAGTCACAAACACCATACTAAGGTGCCAAACTTCATGTGTTATCTTAATTTCTGTTGTTCTTTCTGGCAACAGGGTGGGTCTCACACAGACCCACAAAGCTACAAAATACAGAAAAAGCACTATGCCTCCCTCAGTCACCTTGCCCTGATACTTTGACCACAGTTGAATGAATTCATAGGACATTTACCTATACATTTGTAAAGCTGTTTACAACCAGGTGCATAGATGGGAAAGAAACCTATTGCAGGTACTCACCCACATGGAAACAATGGCCTATAAGGAGTAGTATTCTGGATTACGAAGATTTTTGAAACTATGCCACAAATGTACTTAGAGAAATCTACTTCCTTTGATATTTGTTCATTTGTAATTTGCTAGCTCACATTATGAAAGATTTTCATAGAGTTTAGCTTAAATTTTTCATAGGACATTTACCTATACACAAATTGATCCCATTGGGGACTGTCAAGTCAGCTTATGCATTTTAAGGAAAGAGGAAAGAAATCTTCAGTGCTCTCTCCCCACATAATTCTGTAATAGACACCCTGATAATGAGTAACATTTGCCAACTTCAGCTTTCGATGTGGTATAAGTAGTAAATCAGCAAATAGGATTCCTTCCATTTCCTTCAGCCGAACTGATCACCCTAGGAAGTATTTGACGGTTTAGGCCAGTTTTAAATCCTCAATACCTCAATGACTCATAAATTGACAACAGTTAATTTTAATTTCAACACACGCTGTTTCCAATTTGCCACTGCTTTATAATTCAGTTGTATGGTAGCCTTTTCCAGAATTATTAATATTTCATTAGTGTGATGAATTTCTTAAAAATAACATGTGTGTATATGACAAGAAAGCAGAAATGGAATCATCTAATGAGGAAACAAAGGGCTGGTGAGAAGGGAAGACAGAGGAAACAGGATCAGGGGGGAAATGCGAAATACAGGTTATATATAATATATTTATAAAGTGAAAACTTCATAAATTAGCAAAATTACAAAAACTACACAACCAAATCTCTCTCTCTATCTTTCTTCCTTCCTTCCTTCCTTCCTTCCTTCCTTCCTTCCTCTCTCTCTCTCTCTCTCTCTCTCTCTCTCTCTCTCTCTCTCTCTCTCTCACACACACACACACACACACACACACACACACACACACACACATCCTTCACTTGTAATGGACTGAGAAAGTGTAATCTAGAATCTTACTAACCAAATAATTTCCCTTTTCGAAATCACACAGTATCTGGATTCTGCCAGCCTCTCCTGCTGTACTCTGGTGTCAGGTTGCATGTGTGAATCTGGGCAGATCTTTGTTGTAACAGAGACCTCACTAAAGCACAAAGATGTAATGACTACTTATGCGAGTATTGAAAACTGAACATGCTGATATTTAGTTTCTTGAGTTCTTTATATATTGTGGAGATCAGCCCTCTGTCAGATGTGGGGTTGAAGATCTTTTCCCATTCTGTAGGCTAATGTTTTGTCCTATTGACAGTATCCTTTGCCTTACTGAAAATTTTTGATTTCATGAGGTCACTTTTATTAATTTTCAATCTTAGTGCATGTATTATTGGTGATCTATTCACAAAGTTGTTGGATTATTTATTTCCCACTTTCTCTTCTGTCAGTTTCAGTGTATGTGGATTTATGGTGAGGTCTTTGATTCACTGAGGGCGAATGGGGATGGGAACATAAGCAATCAGGTTCGGTGGGGGGTGGTGGGAAGAGTAATGAAAAAGACTATATAAAGTGTAGAGGGGTGGCATTTTGGGGTCAGGTAAAAACCTGGCACAAGGGAATCTCCCAGAAATGTACAAGGATAACCTTATCTAAGACTCTCAGCCATAGCGGATATGTAACCTGAACTGGCCATTTCCTGTGACCAGATTGGATCCTAGCCTGATTGGCATCAGAGAGGCTTCATCTATCAACTGATGGAAACAGATGCAGAGACTCACAGCCAAACAGTAGGCAGAGTTCAGAGAATCCTGCAGAAAAGGGGAGAAAGGATTGCAGGAGCCAAACGGGTCAAGGTCACCACAGGAGAACACACAGAATCAACTAACCTGGGCTTATATGGGCTCACAAAGATTGAACTGACAACCAAGGAGCCTTCATGGGACTGACCTAGGCCCTCTACATATATGTTACAGATGTGTGGCGTGGTCTTCTTGTGGGACTCCTAACAGTGGAAACAGGGGCTGTCTCCAACTCTTTTACTGGCTTTTGGGATCTGACCCCTCATACTGGGTCATCTTGCCCAGCCTGAATACATGGAGGCATACTTAGTATTACTGCAACTTGATATGCCATGTTTTCTTGATACTTGTGGGAGACCTGCCTTTTCCTAAACAGAAACCTAGGAGATTGGGGAGTGGGAAAGAGGGGGTCGTGGAGGAGGAACTGGGAGGAGAAGAGGGTGGGGAAATTATGTCTGGGATATAATATGATATGATATGATATATATATATATGCCTAAGAATGACCCATGCAAAATTAAAGTATCCAGGTCAAATTAAAATATAGTGGTAAACAATAACAAAGGGCAAAAAATTGAAAGTATAATTACCCAAGAAGTTGGTATCTTCAAAGAATTTTTTTTAAAAATGTGTTTCTTGTTGACTTTTGAAATCTTCCAGTTTTAGAAAGCTGAGTAGACAAACATCTCAAAATAGGGCAAGTACAATGATGAGGGTGATTCATTTGTTGTTACAAGCTCTCTGTAAATAATTAGTTGTTACATCCCAAGCCCACCATCGATGAGGGACAATTGGGAGGGCAGTCTCTGACTTCTCAGCAGGGGCCTCTAGGCTAATCCACATTCCCACCCACTATGACCACACCACAGGGCTCTGGACAATTTAACCTCATAGACTTTTAATCACTTCAGTATTCACAAAGCTGCCTTGCAAAGCCTAGCTGAAGGGGCATACTGATTCAAGTGGGTTAAAAATATCTTTTCCATTCAATTAAAGGCAACAAAGGAGACTGGAAAAGAGACATTAGATGCTTCTAGACTTTCCACAGTTATCATCCAAAATTTCCTTCTTTCTTTTGCCTCAAAGGCAATAGCAGAAGATAGTCCAGATCTGCGGTGACTAATGTCCAGGGAGATTTTACAACCCAGACAGACTGAAGAGTCATAGCGTGATGGCATGAGAGAGGATAAATGAGCCTTTCAACCAAGCAGGACCAGAAACAACCACCATGTCATGAAAGAGAAAGGGAGATCACACCCAGACTCCAGATGTTTAAACTATACTAATTGTTGTCCTTCGGGATCATCATAGAACCATTCCACTTTCCTTTATTAGTTTAAATCTAAAATCTAAAATCTTTGACCTACTTTTTTTTTTAAATTTATAAGATAACTATATGTTTCTGCTCAGCCTAATCCTCAGAAGGGCCCTACAAATTCAAATTTTTGTTTGATGGCAAATGTGTCAACTTTTGTGACTAACTACAGCTTTTCTGAGTGACCCCATGCCCGTGGAACACAGTTTTTTTGTTTGATCTCATTCCATTTTGACTTTCATTTTTTTATAGATGATAAACTTTAAAAATGACCCAAATGTTTACATGATGGATTTTTCATTGTTTCCAAAAAGCCCAAAACATTTAAAACTCCATTTTCCACCTTAGATTATTATACTGAGGATTCTAATACAAATGGCATTTTAAATATTTAAACCATTTTTATCTTCAACCTTTTGGGGGAGTTAAGGACTGGGCCCAAAAATTTATCTGAATGTCTTAGGTTGAAATATCTTGAATTCTGATTTAGCAACTTCAAAATGCTCTTGATGTATTTCTTATATGTGTTAACAACGTGTTGTTATAAATAGAACTTCACTATCTGGCATGGGTGTATGGATATTGGAAAACATACTTTAAGCTTTTTTGAGTTGATAGCACAAATGTAGCTAGACAAATGACAACTTCTACTAGTTAAACAATGAAAACATCTACGTTCCTAAGCATATTTAATTATTGCTCCTCATTTCATTATGTCTCAGTGTTCACCCAAAATAAAATATGTCTATATTCTTCAGCCAGATTTATTTACTGAAATACTCATAAGAGAACAAGAATGCATGTGTGCAAGATGTCCATTCCAACATGGGTTATAATCATGAAAAGCCAGAAATGATGTGAAGTACCATCATAGGAATATGGGGAAGTACATTACAAAATACCAGCATTACAGAAAGATGTAGCATTTATGTTTTAAAACACAGCCAGGTGTAGTGGTACACACCTGTAATCCCAGACCTCAAGAGCTCAGAGACAGGATGATCATGAGTTCAAAGCCAGGCTTGCTGCACAGCAAGTTTGAGGCTGTCCTAAGCTACAGGAGGTTCTGTTTCAAAAACAGTGAAGGAAGGACCCAGCTCCACAGTAAAGTGATGAGGATGTGAAGGACCCTGGACTTGCTATCAAGCACTGAAAATAATGAAAGCAAAAATTAAATCCCTAAATAACAAAATAGGAAAAATGTATATAACATCATAAGTGAGAAAACCCTATCATAATACCATGGAGAAGAAAACTGCATTTATATAAAAACAAGAGACCTTGTGGAGACCCTGGCAGCAAAAGTAGCTACCACAGTTAGTATTTTTCTTCTTTCTCTTTGTGCTGATAACATTGTACTTTTGGCTATTTGAAAATTTCACAAAAAGACTTTATTGAAATTTGTTCTGAGAATTCATTGCCAGGAAAAACTTACCTTAAAAGTTTGGACTCTATCTATCAATCTATCTATCTATCTATCTATCTATCTATCTATCTATCTATATCTTTTGCTCTTTCTCTTTTGTCACACAAAGAAATAATATAACTTAACATTTCCCTCTTTTTTGTCTGAACATTCTCTATTCATAGTTCCATTGACTCAGCCAATTCACCCCAGATGAGCAGCCAATCTATATTTTAAATATTTTAGTTCTGTTTGCACAGTCTGGTTGTATCAACATTGCATTTTGCTTTATGCCACCCCATTTTTTAAAAAATAAGTCAAGATATATCAAGGACCATGTTGTAGATGGAGGCGATTTTTCTTCTTGCCAGGTCCTGCAGCCATTTCTCACCACATGGACGCAGAACTGTCCTGCCAGCAACTCCCAAATACCTGGCAGCCACTTCCCAAATAATTGACTCAGAGGCTTAATATTAATTACAAACAGTTTGGCCTATGGCTCAGGCTTATTACTAACCAGCTCTTACACTTAAATTAACCTATAATTCTTATCAATGTTTAGCTATGTGGCTTGATACCTTTTCTCAGTACAGTGGTCTCATCTTGCTTCCTCTGTATCTGGCTGGAGTCTCTTGGACTCCACGCTCCTTCCTCCCAGCATTCTCAGTTTGGCTTTCCCACCTAACTTCCTGCCCAGCCACTGGCCAGTCGGTGCTTTATTAAGCCAATTCGAGTGACATATCTTTACAGTGTACAAGAGGGTTATTCCACAACAGTGTGTTTTCACTCCAATAAATTGATTTATTTTGCTTCTTCCTTGTTAGCTTATCCACCTGACTCGAGAACAGATTCTTCTAAGCATCAGAAGAAAAATGAAAAACAAATCATGCTCAAATGCTGAATTTTCTTTTTCTTTCTTTCTTTCTTTTTTTATTTTTATATTTGTGTTTTAATTTTACACATCAGCCATAGGTTCCCCTGTCTTCCCCGCTTCCACCACCACCCTCACCTTCCCCCATCCCCTCCTCTCCATTGCCATCTCCTCCAGGATCAAGACTCCCCTGGGGATTCATTTAAACCTGGTGGATTCAGTACAGGCAGGTCCAGTCCCCTCCTTCCAGACTGAGCAAAGTGTCCCTGTGTAAGCCCAAGGTTCCAAACAGCCAGCTCATGCACTAAGGACAGGTTCTGGTCCCACAGCCTGGGTGCCTCCCAAACAGTTCAAGCTATTCAATTATCTCACTTATCCAGAGGGCCTGATCCAGCTGGGGGCTCCACAGCTTTTGGTTCATAATTCATGTGTTTCCATTCGTTTGGCTATTTGTCCCTGTATTTTTCCAATATTGGTCTCAACAATTCTCACTCTTACATTCCCTCCTCTTTCTTGACAATTGGACACCTAGAGCTCCACCTGGGGCCTGGCTGAGGATCTCTTCATCCACTTCCATCAGTTATTGGATAAGAGTTCCAGCATGACTGTTAGGGTGTTTGGCCATCTGATCACCAGACTAGGTCAGATCAGGCTTTCTCTTGACCATTGCCAGCAGTCTACAGAGAATGTATCATTGTGGATTTCTGGGGACCTCTCCAGCACTCTGCCTATTCCTGCTCTCATGTGGTCTTCATTTATCATGGTCTGTTATTCCTTGTTCTCCCTTTCTGTTCTTGATCTAGCTGGTATCTCCTGATCCCCTAAGCTTTCTTTCCCTCAAACCTTGCCCTTCATAACTCCCACTGTTGTCCAGGTTGTTCATGTAGATCTCATCCATTTCTCTGTCATTGGGTGATCCCTGTGTCTTTCCTAGGGTCCCGTTTTCTAGGTAGCCTCCCAGGAGTTGTGTAGCAGCTTAGTCATCTTTATTTTACCTCTACTATCCTCCTATGAGTGAGTACATACCATGTTTGTCCTTCTGAGTCTGGATTACCTCACTCAGGTTGATTTTTTCTAGATTCATCCATTTGCCTGCAAACCTCATTATGTCATTGTTTTTCTCTGCTGAGTAGTACTCCATTGTGTATATGTACCATATTTTCTTTATCCATTCTTCAGTTGAAAGGCATCTAGGTTGTTTCCAGGTTCTGACTATTATAAACAATGCTGATATGAACATAGCTGAGCAAATGCCCTTGTGGTATGATTGAGCATTCCTTGGGTATATGCCCAAGAGTGCTACAGCTGGGTCTTGGGGGAGATGGATTCCCAATTTTCTAAGGAAGCACCATATTGATTTCCAAAGTGGCTGTACAAGCTTCCATTCCTACCAGCAGTGGAGGAGAGTTTCCCTTGCTCCACATCCTCTCCAGCATAAGCTGTCTTCTGTGTTTTTTGATCTTAGCCACTCTGACAGGTGTAAGGTGGTATCTCAGAGTTGTTTTGATTTGCATTTCCTGGATAATTAGGGATGTTGAGCAATTCCCTAAACGTCTTTCAGCCATTTGAACTTCCTCTCTGGAGAATTCTCTGTTTAGTTCTATAGCCCATTTCTTAATTGGACTGTTGGGCATTTTGATGTCTTATTTCTTGAGTTCTTTATATATTCTGGATATCAGCCCTCTGTCAGATGTGGGGTTGGTGAAGACCTTTTCCCATTCTGTAGACTGTCGCTTTGTTGACCATGTCCTTTGCTCTACAAAAGCTTCTCAGTTTCAACAGGTCCCATTGATGGATTGTTTCTCTTAGTGTCTGTGCTACTGGTGTTATATTTAGAAAGTGATCTCCTATGCCAATGCATTCAAGAGTACTTCCTACTTTCTCTTCTATCAGGTTCAGAGTAGCTGGATTTATGTTGAGGTCTTTGATCCACTTGGACTTACGTTATGTGCACGGTGACAGGTATGAATCTATTTGCAGCCTTCTACACATTGACATCCAGTTATGCCAGCACCATTTGTTGAAGATGCTTTCTTTTTTCCCTTGTACATTTTTGGCTTCTTTGTCAAAAATTATATGTTCATAGGTGTGTGGTTTAATGTCAGGGTCTTCAATTCGATTCCATTGGTCCACATGTTGGTTTTTATGCCAGTACCAAGCTGTTTTTAATTATGGTAGCTCTATAGTAGAACTTGAGGTCGGGGATTGTGATGCCTCCAAAGTTGTTTTATTGTACAGGATTCTTTTGGCTATCCTGGGTTTTTTGTTTTTCCATATGAAGCTGAGTATTTTTCTTTCCAGATCTGTGAAGAATTGTGTTGGTAATTTGATGGGGATTGCGTTGAATCTGTAGATTGCTTTTGGTAATATAGCCATTTTAATATGTTAATCCTGCCTATCCATGAGCATGGGAGATCTTTCCATTTTATGACATCTTCTTCAATTTATTTTGTCAGGGACTTAAAGTTCTTGTCATATAGGTCCTTCACATGCTTAGTTAGAGTAACTCCAAAGTATTTTATATCATTTGTGGCTATTGTAAAGGGTACAAGATCAACTCAAAAAAATCAGTAGCCCTCCTATATACAATAAACAAACAGGCCAAGAAGGCAATTAGAGATACATCACTCTTTTTTGGTTTTTTGAGACCAGATTTCTCTGTGTCGTTTTGGTGCCTGTCCTGGATCTCGCTCTGTAGACCAGGCTGGCCCCTCAAACTCACAGAGATCCACCTGGCTCTTCCTCCCAAGCACTGGGATTAAAGGCATGTGCCACCACTGCCCAGTGTATGCCGAATTTCTTTAAAGGAGAGAGTGTTTTAGGTTTTTATTGCTGTGAAGAGACACCATGACTATGGCAAGTCTTCTGAAGAAAACATGTAATTGGGTTGGCTTGCTTACAGTTCAGAGGTTTCATTATGGGGAGCATGGCAGTGTACTGGAGCTCAGAGTGCTACATCTTGACCAGAAGGCCGCAGGAAGTCTACTGACTGTCACAGAGTGAAGCTTGAGAAAAGAGACCTCAGAACCTGCCCCCATAGTGACACACTTCCTCCAATAAGGCCACACCCTTTGGGAGTCATTTTCTTTCAAACCAACACAGAATGTATGAGAATAAATAAATTTATTGGAGAAAGTCATTCCATTTCGGAATATACATATGAAATTTCTGGCATTTAGATTATTTTCCTAGTGGGGGGAGGGTGGTGGTGGTGGTGGTGGTGGTGGTTGTGGTGGTGGCGCATACCTTTAATCCCAGCACTCAGGAGGCAGAGCCAGACTGATCTCTGTGAGTTTGAGGCCAGCCTTGTCTACCGAGCAAGATCCAGGACAGGCACCAAAACTGTACACTGGGAAAACCTGCCTTGAAAAAAAATCCTTTTCTTAACTCTTTTCACTCATGATCTGGAAGTTGGAGAGGGGAATCACCTTTTAGTCTGAACATCAAGAATGAGGCTGCTCACTTTTTTCAATTGACAGCTTTTTAAAAATTAGTTACATAAGAATTTTGTACAATCCAAGAATGAGGCTGCTCACTTTTTTCAATTGACAGCTTTTTAAAAATTAGTTACATACGAATTTTGTACAATCTATTTTGCTCACCACCTTCTTCTTAATTCTCAGATATGGCCCATTTATTACCCATGTAACTTTGTGCCCATTCTTACTTTTAAGCCCCCTTGTAATGGCATGTATTTTTGAAGGTGTGGCCCTTCCATGAGAGTTTGGTTGACTTTAAGTGATAAAGAACACTGCCTCTCTTTCCCTCAGCAGCTATCAATTGCCAATAGCTCCTCACTTGTCTGGGGGTGGAACTTCATACCCAGCCCCACTCTCTGATGTGAATACACATGTTAATCTGTGCTGCAGAAGCTTGGGAATCCTCTCACTTTCCTATAACGAATAAAAACAGTTGAATTCCTCCCTTCTCCCCCACTTAAAGAGCAGTATTTTATCAGAGAAGATTGCATTGCAACTCTCAAGAAATCTGTACTCTGAAAAACTTTATGTGAATACCAAACTACTAATTACATGCATCACATCCACTGGAGGTCAGGAAAGAAGAAATCTCAAGTTGTGTTTTGTGGAACACTGGGATAAATACTCACAACAGCTGCTGTTTGTTGAATCTGCACTTTGAGCCAGATATATTGTTTAAATCATCTCATTTAATACAGCTATCTTGGAAGACTCTTATTCACATTTCAAATCTTGAAGTAAGGACACTGATCTTTAGAGAATTGTTCAAGGTTACAGAGTTAGTGTCTGCCAGATCCAGCATCCAAACCCGCCTGATTTCAAAGGCTCCTAACCCAAGGACACAACCTGTGACTATTCTAATTTTTCCTGTTGTACATAGCCTAATCACTTATTCCAGGGCAAGAGAAGGTAGGAAAGAAAATAGATTCACAGGACTTCAGATTAAACATGGTTTGTGCTTCCTCTGGAATTTTATAGGATGTACATTCACTTAACCATCTCTTAACAACAGCTGGGAAAACACATTTCTTCAAGAAGTAGTCTGTATGCATCAGACAGTCAAAAAAATTTCCATTCCAGATGTTCATATGAAATTATCCAGATGTTACAAAATGATCATCCAGAAGGCCCGTGACAAAAGAAAACCAAACTGAGAAATAATTTCAAAAGAGAAATAAAAGTGGAGACAGCAATTTGGTTATGGGGGAGGGGAGTGTACAATTGCAGAAGAATGATTATTACTCTGACGTGTTAGTTCATGCATGTAGACAGATCTCTGTTAAAGGATGTGATAATATTGCTACCAGAAGAATTTCCTAGGTGGAAAAAATAATGCTATTTCCAAGACAATATTCTGGGGTCCACTGGAGCATATTTTCCTGAAGTGTGTTTTTTTTTCTGAATTAATTAGGGACCTCTTACATACCTGAGACACATAAAAAATATTGTCACACAAATAATTTGTGCCTATGACTTATTCTTATGCAGTGCCTAGACTTGTATCTGGTAGGAAAGTTCACCATTTTACTACTGACCCAGCTGGTTCCATGGTGAAACTTCAGCACATCTGTGAAGGACCATATACAGATATACTTCAGAAGTCTAGTGTTCTCTTCCTGCCATCGATTTAATAGAAACTTGAAGGCTAGATGGTTTACTGGTCATGATTGTCTAACTAGCAAATCAGATACCACCTTCTACTTGCATGCATCATTTAATGGAGATGATGGTCTGAGAGGGAGACCTTACACTTGACTTCACATAACAATATAAATTGATGAAAGGGGAAGTGAATACAGGCATGAGCCATGCTTCCCTTGTTCATGGAACCCAACAGCTGCCAGCAGTGACTTCTAAACAAAGATGACACCTGATGGCCCACAAAAAGACAAAGACTGCACAGAAACTACAGGGTTAAAGCACGTACAGGAAGTTGATACGGTATCTGATCACAAACACAATGAACAAATGAGCAAAGGCGACTTGTCTTTCTATCTCCACAAACATCCTTTCATAGTTTTGCCTTGGGGAATTGTATGAGTTATAAACACACCAATGGGAACCAAGAAGTTCATTTAGTTTTGAGTCTTCATCTGTCCTTACCCATGCAGCCTTCTCATAGTACTTGTTTATTTCCCCTTCTGCAGCTGTGAGCTTTGGACAGAGTTGTACAGACCTTGATTTTCAAAATAACTCACAGTCCCTCTTCCAGACCAGACTATCTGTATGTTGTTTGGTTTGGCATATGTCATACTTAGTATTCCTAATACTATTATTTTTATATCTATTCAACCTTAGTTTACATCTATCTTATCATATACAAGTCTTTTGATTTAGAAAATACAAATACCCTATTTATCATGATTTGATATATTTCCAATTTTTGAGTTTTAAAGGACCTGGAGATGGCTGATTCTTTTATGTGAAAACAAACATTGGCCAATAGGAAGCACTAAGATCCCTCCTCTCACTCAGCCTTTGTTTCTGTTACTGATAGAAATATCATCTGGCTGAAAATTATCCATGCTATTTTTAAAAGGAAAAGCACTATCAGTGCTGAGATAGGAATGAAATGTCTGGACCCATCTCTCTCCCCTGTCTGAATGTGTGGCTTTAGCTGGAAGAGGGCCAAAGATGACTGACGTTCCTGGCTCCTCCTAGGTAGTCCCCCAGAGATACCAGAGGGTCTTGCCAAGCTTTAGCAGGAGCTCTGCAGGGAAGAAGTACAGGAAAACTCCATGTTGGTGCAGGTAGTGTGTCTGTTTTGCTTTAATCCAAATTCCTCTGTGGATGCTAGATCCTATTTCTGTGAGCACAGAAGAGTTCTTAAATGTTTGATTGCTTTATTGGTGTTTGATTATGCAATCATATTTACTTAACATGGAGACATGCATGAAGAAATGTATTTATAAATGATGCCATAAATATATGACCATTACAGACATGACTGCTGCAAATCTGCATGGGATAGCCACTCTATATATATACTATGTGAAGTATTTGTGTATGTGTATGTAGAGATGGTAGACAGTGAGAGTGAGTGGGAGTGAGAGAGCGAGAGAGTGAGCAAGAGTGAGGGGGGGGATTGGTTACTGGTTCTAAGGCCATGAGGAATGAAACAACCAATTTGTTCAGATTCAATCAAACAGAAAATAGAACAGCGGGAGAAACAGAAAACACGAGTTACCTGAACGATGGGGCACTTTTGAGCAGTTAACTGTTGTTTAGTAACTAGAAAGAGTATACCTTAAAACAATGTTAAAAGGCTTGACAAACACACAAACAGAAGTCGTCACCCACTATTATCACTGAGTACCTTGTATTGTGCAATGTTGAATACATTATGTGTTTGTACAATTGGCAGCACAGAAGGTCTAATCATACCAGCATTACCACAAATGTGAGTGATGTGTTATGTAAGGATGGTATGGCAAACACAATGTCACTGTGTATTAGGAACTTTTCAGATCTGTTATATTCTTTTAGATCAATCATTGGCTGCAACATCACTGTGCAGTTCATGATGGCATTTAAATGGCTCACATAAAAAGCTAGACTTTTAGTTAAACATGGTGAATGGAATTAGTGACTAGAGAACCTCACAGCTCCAGACACTACAGTCCACACGTGAAGATTAAGATAGGTTCTCTGTTGATGACTTTTCTCTCTACATCTGGGTTCCTTGTTTCTCTAACCTTTTAGGTACCCACTATTAAGAAAAATACATATGACGTCCTTAGCATGGAAACCTGGACAGGATATCATACCCATCTTCAAGCAACTAGACAGGCGTATCTCTGACAGTAACTTAGGAGTCAAACTGGCTTATTCAGGGAATTATTAAAAGGCTATCAATCAATGGAAAGGCTTATCAAGCCACCAAGGAAAAGAGGGGATTCTAAAGCATTGGCCTTCTATGTGATGATGTTCCTCTCCACAAAGAGCAAACCCTGAATTATGTGAGCAGCACATGAAAACAAAGGAAAGAAAGACCTAGTTTGTGAACCCAAGTAAAACTTCAAATGTTTTGTCCCTTACATTCACAACCTCCCCCCATGCTTCTATTTCAACAATGACTCAACTAGGATCATTGCATGAGGGAAGAACTCCACCCCCAAGTCTGTCTACATGTCAGCAAAGTAGGTGGCTTTTTTTCTCTATTATTTCTTTCCTCTATGTGTAAGTTTAAAGCTGAAATTTTATCACTCTCATATTGTTTTACAGCTCAGTACAGAGAGCATCATCACTCAGTTTGTCCAGTGATTCAGCAGCTGAAATAATCATGATGAATCAAAGCAACTCCTAAGATATACAGCCCACCTCACACCACTCAGGCATGCAATTCCCAAACAGGCTGCTGCCATTCATATTCATTCATTCATTCATTCATTCATTCATTCATTCATCCATCCATTCCCCTTTCCCTCCCTCCCTCCTTCCCTCCCTCCATCCCTCTCTCCATGTATTTCTCCCTTATGTCTTTTCAGTACCTGAAATATCTTTATCACTGTTTCCCAAACTCTGACATGTTTTCTCTGGTGCATTTAATGTCTTATAATAAGCCCCTAAATATAACACACTTTAATCTCTGTACCCAAGACAGGGCTTGTCCTGCAGATGCTTCTTGGTATTTGCTAAATGGAAAAATAAAGGATCAACTCCTACTCACACTATATAAACTCATGATTTTTTTTTTTTACAATTGCAAGCCATTTGTTGGATGAACTGAAGCGATATTCAAGTCACATTTTTTTTTTTTTTTGGTGTCCTATCTCTTGAGTAAAACATTTGCTTAGAAGTGATAAAAAACTGTAAGCTGCTCTCCCACAGCTAATTCAACGTGAAACTTTATCTTGTTATGAGATAACAGAATACAACATAACAAATTGTAAGAATAAAAAGCGCAAGGCTTTTCATCCATAGAAATAATATGGTGATAAGAAAGACGGTACAATTAAACCACTGCTATGAGCTTTCTTTTCCAAGAAGCAAAGATCCTTTTCTTGACATAATCTCTGAGAGCTTTCACCAATAATCTTACAGTAAGGTAATATGTCTTGAGAACAGTGGATTGTCGCTCTAAGGGGATATCAGGTTTAAAAATAGATGAAATGTTGATCCAAAGATGGCAGCTGTCAATCCTGATATAGTGCATGTCTATGTGCATGATTGTATTGCACATGAAGAGAACCTCAATATGCCTCTGGAAGTATAGATATGCAGATTCACACTTCACAGTCTATGAGGCAAAACACAAGCCCAAACTCATTATTTGTATCCAGTATTCTGTCAGCATCCCCAACCTCCCCACAGCATCTGAATAAAGCTGATTAGTCCTATGAAAATGCCATTTGCTGTCCTCCTCTTCCCCCCATGAAATTAAAAACACATTTGATATGACTTTCTTGAGCTTATTATTACCATATCACTAATACAGTCATGAAAAGACCTTCATAAAAATATCTGTTGTAGATTATTACAAATTATTGTTTCAGCAGAGAGTTTGATATCCTTTTGATGACGTTAGTGAAAATATTGTCTGCAACTAAAGCTACATTTAGGATAGTTTCAATTTTTAGAAGTATTTCTCTTCAGGCTTTTGCAAACATTAGTTTAAATCATATGAAACTGCATTTTGTTGACTAAAAAATAGCCGAGTATTGGCAATTTCTCGTGACTGAACCTAACAGTGGGGCTGGGTTTAGAAGGCACTTATCGGTAGAAGAGGAAAATAAGTAATTCCTGCTGAATGCAGCTTAAGAGCGAGTTTGCAGGAGGAAAACGTGATCCCCCCAAGTTGATGTCTTGCCTATTTTGTTGTTTCTCCTTCACAAACCAACTCTCGGGACTTGGCTTCCCACCAGGGGAATGCAAACTCTGTGTTGTGTGTACTCCCCAGGTAGCAGAATTCAGTAAAGTTATTAGTTCATATATTTCCAGTGAAAATATTTGGTTGCAGTTAGTCTGGTATGGTGCAAAATGATACACATCCTTGGGCCAGAATGAGCTGCAGCAGGTTTTTCTACACTGTTCAGCACAGGGCCTGGTGGAGTAGCTCTGGTATCTTGCTATGCTTGCTTACAAAGTGTAATCATGACCATTCGGCTCCTGAGTTATCTGTCTCAAGGACTTTTGATAACAGCTTGAGTGTTGAAACAGCTCCCCTATGGAGTAGAGCTTATTTTAATAGCTTCAAGTTCCTTTGTTGTATTTTCAAGTATACTTCGGCAATAAAGATAATACTACATTATCTTTCCTGTGTGAGACTGATTAATGGACATGGACACACCTTCAGGTTTCCCCAGCAGAGACAGTTGGCTGGCACTTAATTATCCACACAGTGTTACCCAAGCCCTTGGAACAAATGAAAACACACATTTAGAAATGGCTGATTGGACCTAAGGGTTTTGTTTATGGAATTTACCATCAGAAGATCTGGACTGGATATTAATGTCGAACATTAGTCACTTCATGACCTCAAACACATTCTTTCACCTCTATCTCTAAAAGGGGAATACTAAAATATGAGCTTCAAGTGGTCTCCAATGCTTTGATGAGGCTCCATAGAAAAATGTATGACAAAGTACTTTAAAACCTACAACACAAATTCGCAGAGAGGGCTACTGCTAATATTACTGATGACAAAGATACTAGTTCATCTACTAACATTCTTCATTTGTTTCTTGGGATTCACATTTTAACTGGAAGCCTTTCAGACTTCCTTGGTAACGTTAAATAGAACTGATGAGACTCATCAAACCCTGTGTGACCTGTCGTTCCATCAAAGGTCTGTTTGCCCAGCAATTTTAAACGGATTTTAAATGTTATAAGATGAATGAGAGCTCAGAAGCACAAAGGCACAGCAGCTGAAAGCCAGTCCTGTATGTGGTCACATACAAAGAGAGCAACTATCAGGGAGTTGGGACTCCCAGCAGATATTCTAGAGAACTCCATACACAGGAAAATTTCTAGTTCTCCAAGAACGTAGTATCTGATTCAAATCAGATCTAAAGATCACGTGGTTGCTATGAACCCTGGAAAAGTTAGCCTTCTCTAAACCACTTTCTTTTCAGTTATAAAGTAAGATAATTCATTTATCCATCATGTTTTTGTTTTCCACAGGTAAATGAAACAGTAGTCCAAAAACTTTACATTGAAAATCTCAGAAGCAATTCCTGAGTTTCAAATTGTGTGTTGATGTTAGTTATTACTGGCATGATGAGACTTCACACTACCTTGCTCCATCCTGGTATCACACTGTGCTCCTGTCCATTAGTCACTAAGGAAATGTCTCCTTCAGCATCAGTGTGGTTGTATCCACTGAGCTTCTATTAAATGTGTCCTTACTGTAAATAAATAATGACCCAAGGCACAAGAGTCATGGTGTTGATGATTCTAATACAGCACGCTGTTAGAATTGATCTATTTTATTGTTTAATGTTGTTGCTCTCACCTTGCCTATTCATACATTATACTTTATTATAGGCACATGCCTATAATAATTTTAAAAAACATAACATGCATAGGGGTTCAGTACTATTTGTGGTTTCATGTATCCACTGGGAGTATTGAGATGATCCGGTCCTCTTGCATATAAGCACAATGCATGAGATTGCTTTATATGCGTTTATATTCATAAACCCTTCAGGTAACATCTGTCATAAAAAGTCAAATGCTGTAGCTACTAGAACAATTATTATCTTCCTGGCTTTGTGCTAACCCTACATCAGCACTTAAGGCCATCTTCTCTTCTTCCTCACAGTTCATTCTCTATGGAGATAAGGCTGCATGCTTTACTTATTTCTTTGGTATGGTTTCACAGTCCTGGACTGTTCCACAATCACTGCACAAAACAGTACTACATGGTCCTGCTTCTGGATGCTCCATGCTCTCCATCCATCACAGTCTTTCTAAGATGAAAGATGGGTTATAGTATCCATGGAACATCTGTCATGTTACACAGGTTATATGGAAGCATTGCTATAAACTATTAAGACCTTCACTCTAGTTGTGAGACTAGGCTAAACATGTATTGGTAGTTGACTTGTCTCTGCAAGTTCCATTGTTACTTGCTGGCAGAGTTACATCAGCCACATCAAGTGAGAGCATGTAGTACCACTGTGCCAACTCCCACAGTCCTTTACTTTCTCACAGGCTGCTAACAGGTTCCTACTTCATCATTTCCTTTTGATAGGTGCTGATACATTCAACTCCATAACTGCTCTCTTGGACATTTGTGTTATCTCCTCAAGATTCTACTCTTTTCAGTCAGTATCACCTTTATTTGCTAAGATACTATGTGAATTTAAAAAGCACTTATTATTTTCAAAGATACTATATGAATTTTAAAAGTACTATTTGTAATGTGTACATATTAAGGAAAAGCCTATGGACTAACAAAGACAAAGGAAGAACACAGCCTCCCTAATTTTATCTTTATTAGGAAGGTGTATTATGAAGCACAAAAAATAAAAATACCTTAAGTGAATTATTTATAATATTTATGTGTATAATGCTTTATAAACAAATTATTTCAAGTGCTTTGGGTATGGCTGGAGATGAAACCTTGCTTCTTAGAGGGTTTCATAACCTTCAGGGCAAGGTGACAATTTCATGTAATATTCTGTTGACTATCCCAATGTTGGTCATTGTGACAATTATGTTTGAGGAAAGATATATGGAAACTCCAAATAATTATTTACTTTCATCTCTGTTTTTAACAGACAGGAATTGGTAATGTCTCCTTGTTTCTTCCTGAGGGAACAATTCCAAGGTTCACTTAGAGGGATAATTCCTCATTTCCATAGATGCTCACACATGGAATCATACTATACCCATGACAGTATTACATCAAAGGAGAATCTCGGAAACATTTTCTAACGTGCTAGATTTGTGTCCTCTTTCACTACTAATTTTCAACTCTAAGGATCTGCATAATATCAGGTGATGAAAAGAGAATGGAAAATACTCTCTCTTACTATATAAAATTCTGTCACATAAGCAATCAAAATAATATCAAAGCTATACATGTGACTTTCCAAAAGAAGTGTCCTCAAGAATTAATGATGATTCCCCCACGGATTTTTATGTGAGATTGCCATGTTTCAGAAGCAAACTCAAGGGCAATCTAAGCCCCATTGAGTTTCACTCCTCTGGGGTGGGAAGGTTTGTAGCAATAAGGAACAAAAATCACCTGGAAATAACTTAAAGGTCTGGGTATGAGGAAGTTGAGGCAAAATCACCATGGAAACCACGAATATTCAGTTGCTATCCAAATAAATTAAAGGTAATAAATAATCCCAGCTACAAGACACAAAACATCTCATATAATAAAAAAAACATTGATTATGATTTTGATTTTAGGATCTCTAAAGCTTTGCCATCCACACAAGACCATGAGCCTCAACATTGTTAATGTAATTCCTCTCTCCTCCACCTCTTCAACCATCAGTAACCCAGTATAGTTCAGGTTATTTATTTATTCGGCTCTAAACCACCCAGAGAATCTCTCTGTTCACTAAATCCTATTAGATTTCCTGAGAACAATATGCTATTGTCTTTCTTCAGTTATAAATTTCTGCCAATCTTTTCTTAAGTCCTTAAGTGACCGGTCACTCTGTTCTTCTCTGAAAACTGAGGGAGCTGGAATTGTCTGAACAGCAAACCAATAGAGACCTCAGAATCAGGCACCAAGATCACATGTGTATAACATCTTCCCATGTCCCTGTCATATGTACTAAATGTGAGACGCTCTCATTCCCCCAACCCCATTCCAAGAGAAAAAAAAAATCTTTGGGAAGTGGTTTTTGAGATTTACAAGGGAATCCAACTTCTCAGTGGTGTCCCCAAGTGGCAGTCCATGTGGACAGTTCTCAGTAGCTTCTGGAGCAACTGCTTTCCACAGATGGAACACTCTTTGTAGGATAGCAGAATGACTTTCTGCATCACAGCAGGGAGGCATGTCTGCATATGGGTGCCCAGTAGAACTTTCTCCTGTGGCTGGACTCACCACAGACTAATGGAGACTCCCAGGGGTCTGCTGCTTCATACCCTGCAACTCACATTACTAAATTCCAGATCATTCTTTCTGACCAGAGGAAAGCAAACGCCTGCTGAGTCCTCTCAGCACTGATGATACAAAATTACTTTTCTAAAATTAAACTCTAAAGGCTTTTTCTCAATGCCTCCCACGGTTTTCAACCTGGATAACAACACATGGGTTATCCCCCGTGGTCCTCCATCTCCCTCCTATGCCAGGCCCTAATACTTAATGTACCAGCATTATCACAGCTCACAGAGAGCTTCTCTGCTCCCTTGGGATTCAAGCCCAGCATGCAGAGTTAATCTCTTTCTTGGTAGTAGTTGAACCTTGTTATCTTGGGAACTTAGTGCAAGCCTGAAGTTCCCTCACAGTAAAGCTACATGGTAAACATTTGATCTCTTGAAAAACCATGTAGAGTACGCTGAGAAAAATCAGGGTAGGTAATAAGTCGAGTGCTGGAGCAAAAAAGTCCAAATAAACAAGTAGGCATGATTCAGCCAAAACCAAAGAGATCAGAGAAAAGCTAGAAGTCTGCAAGATGACTTGACCAGAGCTAGTACCAAACTCTACGCACAGAGGCCAGACTCAACGTCTGGCCTTTCTTAGATCAGTGAAGAATTAACCTAGTTACCTTTTAACCTGACAATGGTGTATTATTTTCCTGAAAATTATATTTTAGAAGGTCTTGAGGGTTTGTAATGTCTCCAAATGTTTTCAAACAAGTAGTGACATAATAAATCTACATCATTGGATTGGGCATTGGTCATGAGAAGCTGATGTTCTATTTATAGTCTATCCTTAGACCTAAAAGAAGTGTTATATTGGTATATATTATAATTAAGATGTGCTTATTTCATCATGTCTTTTTCCACTGGTGAACTTTAACATAATCTCTTTTTTTATTTATGACTTCATTTTATACTTAAAGGAAATTATGAAGGTCTGAATAAAAATGATCATCCCATGCTTAGTCAAAATCATGTATTTCAGATAGTGGTGAATATGTAGAAACTGTTACTCCAAATGAAAAGTTATCTAAAAGTACAATCTTATGAATGAATAAAAAGAAAATGTATATGAAATTAAATATGAGACACAAGAGACAGCTGTTTCTTCCATGGTATTCATCCCCCAAACCTAGAAGGTCAATTTAATTATAAGACATCAGGCAGGTCCAAACTGAATAATAGTCTACAAAATATCTTTTCAACAGGTCTTAAAATATTTCTAAGAACTATTTCAGATCAGAGGTTATGAAGGAGACACAATTCTAGATGCAGTGTTGTCTCCTGAATTGGATTCTAGAAGAAAAAAACAGACATCAATGGAAATATTAACAATACCTGAATAAAGTCAGTGCTTTGATTCATAATGTTGTGCTAATGAAGGTTGACTGTTTTGCTTTAACAAATGCAAAACTGTGTAAGACATTATTTATAGTAGCATCAGTGTAAGGCTATGTCCGATTCTCTGCATCTTTTAATTATGTAAATGAAACACAATTCCAAAATTTAAAAAGGCATGTATATGACTCTAATTCTCTTTATAGTCGGTCAAATAACCAAGACAAACATTTCCAATGACAAATACCAACCATGTAACATAAAATACACAAGACCATCTGTTTAAAACCATTTGTGAGCTACCAAGAGGATAAAATATAATGTCTAGAGAGGTGCTGGTGCACTGTGAGAAGTCTAGTCCTGAGGGCATATTTCTGTCCCAAAGACACAGCTAAGAAGACTAAGAAATGCTTTGACAGCCTTGCTTCAGAGGACAAAAGTTGGATTCTAAAACTTGAAGGGCTTAGGACTTAGGAAATTCCATGTATATTGGCTTGGACTCCAAAGACAGGATGCCCAGGAATGAGTGTAACTGGAATTAAAGCAGCTGTCACCAGGTTTTGCCAAGGCTTTACTCATCTGAGAGTCCCAGGAATTTAAATCTGTAAATTGTTTAAAGAGGATCCAGACTGCTATGTGAGGTAGGCAGAAGCATCAGAACACCCTCCCAGTAAGATCATTTCCCAGTCCTTCAATTATTTCCACAAACATTTTTCAAATACAATTTTTATCAAAACTAATGAAGTATATGTGAATATAGACAACATAAAAAGAACCATCCAGTAATTGAGCAATAAAACATATCCATAATGGCCCTTGAGTTATCAGAAAAAATTTTCAAATAAATATAACTTTGTATTCCAGGAAATAATGACACAATACTTATAGGTTCAACACAAATTATACTACTAAATTAATATTTTATTTATTTTTAAATATTGTGTGTTTTTTTTTTCGATGTTAGTGTGGGTCTGAAGAGAAGCCAGAGGGTATCAGTTTCCCTGAAGCTGGAGTTACACACAGCTGTGATCCTGACCTAGGTGCTTGAAATTGAACTCAGCTCCTCTTCAAGAACAGTATGTTCCCTTAACCACTGATCCATCTCTCCAGCTCCCTAAACTTAATGTTTAATAAATATGAAATTCCAATGGAAAATTAGAAACTCTAAACTTCTGCATGGAAATGAACCAGAGACATTCTAGAAATTAAAAATTATTGTAAACAAATTAGAATTCTATAAATAGTTTTTACCTAGCTCTGGACAGAATTTAATACAGCAACAATACACCATAATAAAATATTTTGTAAATATACAAAAGGGAAAATGCACAAAGGTTATAGACTGCCCAAGTGAGAGACAAGTGTGAGGCACAAAGTGACAAATATGTGCTAATTTGTTTTTAATTGGAACTGTAGAGGAAAGACTGAAAGAGGAATTATATGTGGAAATACTCACAGAATCAAGTCTGCCTTCTCTTAATCTATTTTTTTTTTTTTTAGAAAGTAGCATATTCCACAAACTGAACTCCATAAAATGAGGAAAAGTTTAGGAGAAGCTTGTATTTAAGGCTTATTCTTAAAGGCTTTCATTCTATTGAGAGTATTTGAATATCTCGGTTCCTAACTTCAACTTTGTCCCTATAAGAAACAAAGAGACTTGAGGCAACACATAACAGGAATATCTGGGTTACCTGTTCTTAGTCCTCATCAGTGAGTGGTGGTTTGGACAGCTGGTCTTTCCAGCAAAATCATTTCCACCTTCACTACCTCAGTTGTACCTGTTTACAAGCCACTGTCACCTTTGGCTTCTTGACTCCTGCCGTTCTCCTTGAAGGAGGGAGTAAGGAGGGCCAGTAGAACCTCACTTGAGAATCTGGCTATTCCTCGTAGCCATTTTTATGCAATTCTGTAATAACTGTATGTGGCCTTGGGGTCCTCAGGATATGCTATGATAGAGTATATAGAATGGGGGATGTTAACTGAAAGGGGGTTTGGTCTATGTAGCTATAGGAAAATCATCCTGCATGGTGAGTAAAACTTGCCACTGTGGCTGCTATGGAGTCTCCTCCCATGATTCTGCAAGTAAGCTCTCACCCATGGTCTTCAAGTCCAACAAACTCATTGGTTCCCCAGGGTAAACTTTGATGGAATTGTCCTTTGGCATGTCCTTAGGACCTTAGGAGGAGGACAGAGAAGCTGTCCTTTCCTCTGTCCTTTTAGGGAAGGAGTCCTTTAACTTCTCAGTGGATGTTGTCTTAACTTCAAAGACTACAGACTACTGAAGAAACAAATCAATATGATCTGTGGATCCTAGATTTCTTAGATAAATCCCATTGTACATAAGATATATGTCATGAAAATAGAGTTGTATAATTGAAGGAAACAAATGAGGAAAATATAAGGTTAATAGCCAGTGGTAGTGAGACAGTGAGGGATACATTCAAAGTGTATTATATATTTAAATGGCAATGTCTCTATGAACCACTACCAAATAACTAGAAATGAAACAAAACAGACAAGCAAACAAATATGTTTGTTCCTGGTGGCAGGTTGAATCAATTCAAATGTCAGAAAAACATCCGTAATGAATAAGGAGGAGTTACTGACATAATTGTACATTATATGGCTACCTAAGTACACTTTATATTGCTCAACCCACTTCTGAATTGGAGCATTTCTTAAATGGTAAATAATAGCTTACAATATTAGATAATTATTAGTCCTAGGTAAAAACTAGAAGAGAAAAAAATGTAAAATTCAACTCATATATATTCTCTCTGCATGTTCCTCTTCTCTCTCTTTTAAATAACTTGTCCTTGAATTAGCTGTCCCTGGCCACAAAGGCTGAACAGCTGTTTGACTTGCCACATTTGACTCCTTGTCATTTCTCAGATTGAGATCTTTGCTGGGTGCACCATTTGGAATGGGCTTTTCCTTCACAAACATTGTTTTTTGAGCATGCAATTTGAGATAGAATAAGGGTACTGCTTTTGAATTTGTAGAATTAAATTGCCAAAAAGGAGTCTGGCAGACACGTCAAACCCCAAACTTCTTCTCCAGAAGTATTTAAAGGCAAACTACTTTGACTGTGTTAGGGATAATAGAATGGAAATGTTGCTTTTCTAGAAGTGTTTATAGAAGATATGATCCTCTGATACTGTACTGGGGAGAGAATATCAGAGAGGGCTATGGACTGTATCCAACGTAGGAATGTTTCTGTTTTGAACTTGTGATGCAGAAATATGCATTCAGCAGAAATATAATTCCATCTGGATCTTTTCCTAGCCTAGCTGTATGCAGGACAATTGCTTCTCATGAAGCCCAACAGCCTTAGCTACAGCTAAGGGTTGTTGGGCATTGTGCTCTTCCGTTTCATGTCTACAAATCACTCATCTGGGTCTCCTGCTCTCACTCAGCTACACTGATTTTACCTTCAATATAGTGTCATCAAGTTGTATAAGCGACTCAACTCTGAGTTGTAAAACTAACTTTTTGTTAGGGATCTTTGCTCAAGCCAGGCTGCTGGAAGTGTTCTGAGCATATGTAAGTTAGGGCTACAAAAGACCTACGTAAAGTCAGTTACAAAAAGCTGTGATGTCTAGTAGGTTGGTGCATTAAATTCACTAGCTACTCAATGATATTTTCATCTTGCTATGGACGTTTCAGGAGATAAGCCTGTGGGTAGCTTTAAGTACAATTCATTTGATCATGCTTACCAGCAAAACAATTTAACTATCTCTTGTGTTCCTTATTGATGGGAGATGGAGCTGAGGCACAGAGAATTTAAGCAAGTGGACTAAGAACCCACAGCTAATATCATGGAAGTCATAGCCTGGATCCATGGATTAAAACTAATGAATGAAAACTAGAATATTAACTCCAGGACAAAGGAAGAAAAGAAAAACAAAAACACACTACAGGGCAGCCAAACACCCTTGAATCATGTGTGCTGACATAATAATTGAGAACTTAAGCACCTGCACATAAACTTTCAGGGAGACTTCACCAAAGGGATAATATCACACTGTGGCCCTCCATGGTGACAGAAGAAATGCAAACAAAACGTGACATGATTTATTTTTACATCGTTTCATTTTGGATTGCTTGTTTGCTTTTTATCATCCCCACCCTTTGTCACTATCCTTAGATGTGTGTGCACACTCTGGAGCTTTCTTTGGGTCTCCAGACTTTCCCTAGTCACTAGCAATTGTCATCATCAGGAAAATCTCCTCAGTTGTAAAATTAATCTCCAGCTTCTCAGCTCAAACCCATTTCCTCATCTCCAATCTTTATTGGAGAGAGGAGACACATTAAGGCGGTTAACATTCTAATCACCTTGGGTTTTCTTCTTGATTTAATAACAAATTTAAATCTACGTGGGCTAAATTCCACTTAAAACCTTCCTAACATTAATTACTGTTATGCTCATGTCTTTCTGATGGGGCTTATTATAACATATTCAGTGTGCTTCCATGTAGCATCTCCATCTTACCTCTCCATTTTCTAAAGGGTGGATCTTGGAATAAAATGAAGTGCAGATGACCTCATCATCTTTGGCATAGGATGGTGGTCCAGTGCGGGGATAGATATTGTAGAGGGTCAGGCACTCCGTGTCTGTCACTGCATGATACTGCCAGGGTTTGTACTCCACGTCATCCAGGGAACGTTCCAAAATCCAGTTTCCAGGCCGAGGGGAGTTGGCTGCTTTCACGATCACGTAGGCAATCTGGAACACCTGAAGATGAGGGACAACAGCATAGATGTGAGTGCCAAAGTGCTCTCCCTTAGTTGTGCCAAAGAGAAAGGTGGCCACTAACCAAGAGTCCATCTCAGATTTTGTTTTATAAATCAATTGTGTCCTGCAAAAATGATTTTAGTATTGCATGCTCATATCTCATACTTTCTTGCTGAGACAAGCTGTTTCAGTTTGACAACCATGATTTGGAAGGCCATGGGTTAAGACTAGACTCAAGTTCTCTAACAACTCATTAGTATTGTTTCACCTAGTTTTTCAAGTTCTCTTATAGCATCGTTATGCAAAGCATTCACTGCATACCAATTTTCTCACCTCATATTAGAGGCAAGAAAATATGTGCTAAAAATGAAACATTCTTATTTAAATCTACTTAATCCTCAAAAATGTAGACCTTGTGTGTGACATCAAAGCAACAGTGCACTTCAGGGGCACATTCCTGTGCTCAAAATGTGGGTCCAGCTCTGTGCAAACCTAGAAAGATTATTTTTTCCTGCCTCTAGTTTAATTTTCTATGACTTAAGATTGAGAATAAGCACATCCCAAAGAGACAACTATATTAAATGGGATAACGTACACAGGGAACCTGGAAAAGCACCTGGCAGTAGATAGTCAATAAATGTGGATTCCTTTGCATGCCCACATAGAAAATATGGACTAGAAATCCCAGTGGCAAGTGCACAAATGATTCAAACCATAACATAATAAATGGGGTGGGGAGGGTTCTGTGCTTTCTCTTTGTGAGAAGTAAATATCTAAAATTCAGGGAAGGAGGAGGCATCATTGTTATAATTTGACAGAGTAACCCCAGGGGACAGAGGCAGGGGAAATAGTAACCTTTTCAAATCTGCATGCAATTTGATGACAGAGAGAGAGAGAGAGAGAGAGAGAGAGAGAGAGAATGCTAAATGTTTGTGAGTATGCTTGCAGTGCAATAAGAAAGTCTCAAAGAATAATGTTCACATATTATAAAGTGACATTTTTGTATACTATCCTAGGAAGAAATATAGATGCAACCTATATAAAAAACACCATCTCTCTAGTATGGAAATAATAATCCATAAAAAGTAACAATAAAGCAATATAATAATTTCTAGACTAGTAAATCCTATACCATATAGGGATTTTGACAGCTTTAAGATCACTGGATGATGAGTTCACTAGTGGGGATGAACCAGATGACACGTCTGTCCAACAATGTGATTAAAGGCTCTGCTGTGTCATAGAGGGAATCCTGAAAGGAATATTCTAGAGAAACGGTATTGGTCATTAGAGCTCCATGAATTTATGTATAGTACCTGTGATATACTTTCAGGTAGCAAATTTTAAAATATAAAAACTTGATATACAGGTGGCAGTATAGGTCACAGATCTTCCTAAAAGATGCTTCCTAGAAGGTGGGCATACCATGGGTAGTGAAAAATACACAATCCCTCAGATGATTGAAATTAGAGTTTGTGGTGACATTTTTGTTTGTGCTTTAACAAATAAAGCTTGCCTAAAGATCAGAGTGTGGAGCAGACTCTAGAGGCCAGGCAGTGGTGACACACACCTTTAATCTCAGCTCTTGGAATCTCATGTCTTTAATCCCAGCTCTTGGGAGGAAGAAACGGGAAATATGATGGGGCAGAGACAGGAGCTCAGCCCTATTTTGGTCTGCAGATTCAGTAGAGGTAAGAAGTCTCTCCAGTGGCTGGCTCTTTTACTTCTCTGATCTTTCAGCATTTACCTCTATGTCTGACTTGAGTTTTTATTATTAAGACCAATAAGAATTCATGTTACAAGAGCTAGTATTTACTGGGTAGATAAAGTTGAGGGAAAGCGGCTGACTAAAACTCTGAGTACCTTCTGTTGGTAAGCACTATTGTCCGGTCATTTAAAGGCCATCTATTCCTTGAGGCCAACAGACTAAATTTTGGAGTAAGACAAGGAACAGCCAAGATGTCTATTCTGTTCAGAAAGGGCTTGTGCCATTCTGTTCTTTTGAGTGCCGTTTAAGTGGGAAATGTTTATGAGTTTTATTTTTTTCTGTGCGTGTGCATGCGTGCATGCATGCATGTACCCATATGCGTGCACATGCACAGGTGCACAGGCAGACCCAACAGTGGTGTTGGGAATTTTCCTCGACTATTTCATACCACATTCATTGAGGCATAATCTCTGTCTGAACCAGAGCTTGCCAATATGACTAATCTGGTGAACCATCTTCCTCTAGGATTGCCCTGTATCTGCCTTAAGAGTGCTAGATTTATACCTTTTAGATGGGTGCTAGGGATTTGAACCTCAGTCTTCACAATTGCACACAAGGGTGTTAACCAACAAACAATCTCAGTAGCCCCCAAGTTTACATTTCTGTAATTTCAGATACATATATATCTATGTATGTTAATATAAATATTTAAAAATGTTTACATGTTTGAAGGCAAGACTCTTCATACCATGTTAAAGCCATTTGCTTTAAGGAGGAAACCAGGAGAGGTGGAACATAAGGTCACTTTCTTCATCCCAGTTTCCTATTATGTTACTTGTATTAACTCAAATGTCTTACTTTCCAACAAAATGATTATTTTTATGACTAATTTGTGATTCTGCAACTTAGATCCAGAGCCTCTCACACACTAGGAGAACACACTATGATGGAGCTGAATTTGTAAACCTAGATTCATTTGTTGTAAGTAGTCCTGGTTAGGAGTTAAAAATTCTTCTACCTCAAACTTAATATAGGGACTATAGTTAATGCTGGCTTCCTATGAGCTGGATGGATCAAACTCCATTAGCCACAATATTAGCTGTTTCTGAAATTTTGGGTGTTGGTCTTAAGGAATTATCTCTATTTAAGTAGATCCCAGTCAACAATCCATCAAATGAATCCCTTATCAAGGAAAATAACAACTGACCCCTCATAAGGAATAGAAAGACAGACTGTCTCTACTGTACAGCTGTGAAATAATCTCTTCTTGGTTTCTGTAATCCTGAAGTAACTTTAGAAGGCCTTAAAATGGTGAGAAAAGAGAACAGCTAAATTGTGAGTACTCAGAGAACTAGGACTTTGGTTGGCTTTTAAACCTTTAAAAATGTTGTAATTTTTACTACCATAATTTGAGATAGTGAGTATTCGGCATTTATGACATGTAGCTGAATAATCAAAATCACTGAAGCATCCCTGTTCCTGCTTTTAATTTAGCTCTGGCTACCTCTGTTTGCAAGAGCCTGCATCCTGGTCAACACCAGGGCATACATGCCTTGGAGGAAGCAAGACATGCATTTCTCTGCTGCTTAGTCAGCCTTGGTGGTCTAATAAAAGTAAGTAAATTTTTTAACATTCCACTTCTCAATATTTTTTTTCCAAAGACAACCAGAGGAAGAGACAGTGAGATAATGGAACACAATGTGCTAGATGCTCTTTGGAAAAGAGTATCTGCTGCACATATATTCAAGTTGGTGACTTTCCTTCCTGAAAAAAAATATGCAAAGATTTTTTTTAAAGATATACAGAAATAAAAGATAATGGAACATATTAGAGATCACAGTTAGTACATAAGAAAAATAAGGGTACACTGAGGTTATAGATAAGGAACTTTGTTTAGCAAGCTGCTCAGCAAGCAGATAGAGGAACAGGCCGACTTCTCTTGGGATATGATATAGATTTATGATTCCAGAGCATCTGTTTTGGCTCTGAAATAATAGATGAAAACTTTCTGAACAAAGTATCTCAGAGCCTCATTCTATAACTCAATATAACAGCCAGTATTAAGCGCCATGGAAAGCAGTCACTGCCTTTTAAAATATCAAAAGAGTGCCGTTTCAAAACAATAGAGTTCCTTCATTTGTTTTCTACGGATTCTTCTGCATCCCATGCAACATTAATTAAATTTGTTGGCATGCACTATTATGAATAAACTTCTTAAAGTGTTGTAAATAGCATTATTGAAGAACACAATGAATAGAAGCATTCTTTGAGGGCTTGAGAGAGTGAATGTGGAAATTTCTAAGAGTCTTCTAAGTACTCCACATTTTCAATGCCTGGGACAATAGCTCTTTAATGTTGTCTGTGCTGTTTTTATTAAATGTCTCTTGTGTTTTACATATAAAGATTCTTTGAAATCAGTAGTGTTAATACCTTATTCTAGATGAATAAAGGTCCAATCTGTTATAATATGCAGCAAGAAAGCAAACATCCCATTATAAGAAAGATAAAGACCTCTAGACTTCAATGACCATAATATATCAATGTAGTATGCAAATAGTTTTTGGTTAATTTATTTGTTGGTTGATTGGTTGTATTTTTTGGTGGGGGAGGCTTGGTATTTAGTGGGAGGATACTTTTTAAAACTTAGTGACTGGAAAAAATCCAAAACAATTTTTTAAATAACACCAAATATCTGGGAATGTTATTGTAACAAAGGGAACTTTCTATTTCCTATTCTGCTTGCTGCTCATTCACACATGTAACAGATAATCATGTAATTACCTCATCTGATGCAGTGTTGAACTAGATATTCCTTCTCTAGTAATTGGAGTATTTAGAATGTAATTTCATTTGGCATGTAATTGGAGAAAAGGGTCCTTTTGAAGGATATTTCCAAGGGTAATTTTAACACACCTAACAAGCATTACAGAAAAACACCTTTTCATGCCATGGCTAAAATAATGTGATATTTTGCAAGGTTGCCTTAAGTCAGTAACCTGGAAGCTTGGAGGACTCTGGGTGATACCCTGGTGCCGATTATCTTAGCTCACCTACAAATGATGAGGTTTGGGAGATTCAGAACCAACTCTAATGTGTGCATTGCTGAGTGATTTCTTCAACACTGATTTCTAGATGCTACCAAAAAGTGTTGTGTTTTGGGTATTCTAGAAATTTTGATTGTCACTGGTATACAGTTAAAAGAATCATGACAAGGGCTGGAAAGATAACTAAGAGTGACTGTTGTACCATCATGACCAGAATTTTCAGTTAGTACTCACCTAACAACCAAGGCAGCATGCAAATGCTGTAAGAAGAGTTTTGACACTCTCTTTTGGTCTCTACATACACACAGGTGTATGCACCTACATCCACCCCCCCATACATATACACACTCTCACACAGATATCAAGCACTCACATGCACACGCACACACACTCACTCACAAATGAGTAAAATATGTGTGGTGTGTTTTGTTTTTCCTAAAAAGAGACAGGATGAACATGGCTCCTTAACAGTGGAACAAGGACTTTTCTGTAAGCACTTCATAAAAGACTAATGAATCTATGAAGGCCAGCAGCTGTAAGTAGCAGTGCAGTCCCTTCAGGGGGGACCTGACCCAACTCACTCCCTTCTGACTCTCCTTCCCTGGTTGCTTATGAGACTAATAGGTGCCCCTCTCATTTCTGTCCTGTTTTGTGTCCTGCTTCCTTCCCTACACTGTTGTCAGTTGGGGAACTATAGCCAGCGATTGCCAGTAGGAATCTCTGCAATATTCTACTATCTGCTTTTGTCCATGCTGTGCATTTTGACATTCCTAGCAGCTGTGACCAAATCTCCACACTACAGAAACTATATTTTGAAAGCTCATTTTCATTCTTTGCTTTAAAATGGTACGTGAACTAAATTGTGCTTTTTTTGTCCATTGCATTCTAAAGTGATAAGAGTGACCTAATGTCAAAACAAGGATGGATTATTTAAAAAAAAAGTATGAATTTTCAAGCTTGGGGAAGAATTCAAGAGGTTCAGAGAGGTAGGTATCTATGTTTCTTGACTTGCACAGTTCATGTGACCACCATCATGTGATCACCATCATGTGATCACCATCATGTGATCACCCACATCCACTAATGAAAAATTAAGAAACAAAACATAATCCAATAACAGCAAAGAGAAGTGAATGAGGAGAACTTGGGTGTTTTTCTGGAAGATCTGTGAGAATTGCTGATAGAAAGCAGAAGTTACAGCCAAAGAACTCACAATGCCTGAGGCTATCCCCACAGTCCAGAACCTAGTAGAGGAAGCAGTGATGAATGCAGGAGCCTAGTGTGGGCTGAGCAGATGAAACTCAGTGCAAGGCTATGTACAGGAAGATGGACACAACACTTTTCTCCCACCTGTGGCTCATAGAACAGGGCTCTTACCCCACACAAATGTCTGAGTTATTGCAGAAAAATTAAACCACATATCTTTAAAAAGAGATTAGGATGTACGTTCTGATAATGGTGTTGCTCAACTCAAATTTCAGTATGGCACCAAGTTTAAATGGTTTTTAAACGAAGCTGTAAAGTTAAAAGCAAAAATCTACCTAAAACATCCATAGTCATTATATTCAGAGTGAGTTGTGTGTCTATTTATCTCTTCATTTCATTCAGGAAACCCAGAATGATATGGCAGGGGGCTCCAGAGGAGTTCACTGGCCCATGCTTTCAGTCTTCAGGCAAATTCATTTCAAATAATTCCGCATACTAAAATGATGTGTAATTGTTACTCAATTATACTGTGTAGGCCACTTATCTTCCCCTCCTGCAAATGTGTTAGCATAGCTGAGCATGAGTTGATTGAAGTTGCAGGTAAGCAGATGTGTCTCTCTGCCTCAGGGTAAGCGGCTCTGCCAGGTCACAAGAGGAATGGGAACACTCTGCTCCCAATTAATACAGATTTTTCAAATGCTCACATACACTCATGAAATTAATACATTTGAAAATGAATGGTTCACCACCTCAGATTTTCCTAAGAAACAATAATCTAACTGGATGACTAATGATAATCCTGTGAAGAGAAAATTTGCAATTACTTGTTGAAATTGGATCTTTTATAAAGGGTTTGTTTAAATCAATGACTAACTTTTCAACAGACAGTCTTGAAGGATGTTTCTGCCTCATTCTGCAAGAAGGAAAAACTTTACTTCTATTTCAAATAAATGAGGTGCTTTCCAGTTTTCTCTATTAATAAACAATTAACATACAATTGCATGCAATAACATGCAATTCTACTTATTTCATTAGAAATACTAGATAGATTTTTCTCCTAAAGCTGGACAAGCTTAACACAAAGTTAACTTTTAAAACATTAAGACCAGAATAATCAAGAACATGCCAAAATTAAAGTGCCATGTGTGGAGGGATACACCTCTACATGACAAGAGGCTGCATGGGATATGTTGATGCCACGCGTGGCTTGCTTCTCTTTATTGTGGGGAGGATCTACTTTAATCAACAGCCCCATGTAAACCAATGCCCATCAGTGGTCATTGATATCACCAAAGTGGAGACACCCAGACATTTATGCAGTATGTTAGAAGCATGGTCTGCCACCCATAAAACAGTCAAGCTCAAAGAGTGAAATTCTGTTAGCCGAAAACCAAGCTGGAACTGTGGTAGTATGCAAACAATACTCCAGTTATCAAAGGGAGAAATGTGAGGCCTTCCACTGGGCAAGTCACAGGAAATCCTCAAATAAATAAATAAATAAATTTAAAGGAAGCTAAGAAAAATAGTGTATAGATCAAGAGCAATTTGAAAGGTTTAGCCAAACAAATGCAATGTGTGTCCTCATATGCATTATGATGAAACTAGTTAGCCATTCCCAAAAGAGACAGTAGGCTAGTACAGTGATTCTGGGTGAGACTTGATACCTGTTGCTATTAAGCAAGTAGGAATCTTTAGGCATGATCATGGTTTTATGTACCAAAGAAGTTTTATCTTTCAGTGATACGAAAGGCAACAGTCACCTAAAGAGAGATGTACAAGAGTTTGCTTCCAAATAACCTTGTGGCTGAGTGTAGTATATGTGTAGTATATGGTTTTATTTAGAAATAACATGGATGGTAGGGATGATGAGATGGCTTACTGGGTCAGTGTGCTTGCTGTGTCAGCATGTGGACCTGAGTTCAAATCCCCAGTACCCACATAGATGTTAGACATGGGAGTAATACCCTGGTTAGTCAGCCTAGCTGAAACAGTGAGCTACAGCTTCACTGAGTCACCCTATCTCAAGGAAATAAAGGTACCAAGTGTCTTCTGTCCTCCACATGTGCACATTAGATCACACACTCATGCACACTCTTGTGTGTACAACATACATACAAATAAATATAAAACAGTGACATGAGGGAAACCATGAGCTAATTCTCATAAGTGGTGAGCGTTGAGGACACCCACATTCATGCTATTCTCTATGATTTTGTGTACATTTGATTTTTTTCACAATTAGACTAAAAGGCTGACTAATATAGCTCATTTTAATAAACAAATATTTCTCTTTCTCACAACAGTATTACCACTGGCAATAACTTAGTGCTTTCTCCTAAAGTGAAAACTTTTAATACATTTTCTTAATTACCTTGATAAATAGCTTGGCATTTTCTGTGACTATACTGTAGTCAGAAACCAAGAAACATGTATGAATAATTATCAACTCCAATGGCATTGTTGACCATAAGGTCTCAAAATTTTAGCCCAACCTTACTAAAACTAGTCACAAGAGGAAGTCCAAATTGGAATGAACACAGCCCTCCCTCTGCTTAGTAACACATCTAGCCGTCCATGCTTCATTAAGTTGCTATCATTTTAACAGTGTTAGCTGCAGGGGAAATCCAGGAAAGCATTTTTCTTGTCTTTAGCACTGCCCTTGACAACTCCTCTCTCCTCACAGACCTCTTTCTCATTTGAAACAATCTATGATTTCAAAAGATTGACCTGCCTCCTGTGAGGAAGTCATTGGCTCAGCATGGCATTCACACCAGCTACTGGTAAAAGAGCAGGTGGGCCGAATCCTACACAGAGCAAGCCAGTCCTTTCACGCCAACCCATCCCAGAGTGCAGTATTGGTGTGAATCACAGACAATCAAAACTGTGGCAGTTTAAAGCCTGCCTTCTGAAAATTATTCACCTTGGAGAAATATCCAGCCATGCCTTGTATTTTTTTTTTTTTTTTTTTGGTGTGTGTGTGTGCTTCTATAGTTAGTAGGGTACAGACAACCTACGTGTTCTCCAATAGTGCCATTACAGACATGAATGGATGACTGTAGTTCAAAGCATTTGGAGAACAATAGGAAAGATCTATAGTGATGGGAAGAGTTAGAAATGGAGTGTTAACAGTGCAGAATCAAAAAAAAAAAAATCAAAGACAGGTGGAAACGTTTTGATTTTGGTTCATGAATGCTTTCCACAGATCTGAATCACTCAACACTTACCCAATTAACCTACTACGAATAAAATAGTACCAGCTATTTTCATGTTTCTCCACTATTGTGTCTTTCTTTGTAGATTATGTAAAATAAACATTGTTTCTATTTAAATTTCCTATAGCTGCACAATCACACACTCCGTCCTAATATCACCAACCCCAGAAAGATACCAGAAACTTGGTTGGAAAATTCGTATCATTTTCCTCGACTTTCATCTTCTTTGAAGCATCTACAGATTTTCATTTTGGCTCTCTGTTCTTCAACTTTCTGAATATTTCTTTCCCTTCAGAAAAAAAAAAAATTTCTGGGGCATGGTGGCTCATACCTGCAATCTCTTGGACTAGATGGTATATTTGCTTGTTTTCAAGCAAACCTAGAACATATTGAGACACTATCTCAGAATGAAAAGCTATTTAAACTTTGGCAAAGTTTGAAACTACATCATACCTTCGTAATTCAGCTCTTTGCCTTAAATAGAAAGTAAACAATGAAAGAGGAAGTACCCAAATGGTAAATCTACCCCTTCATTGCACTGATAAGCACAGTTTCCCAAACACTTCAGAGTTTTCCAGGAGATAACACCGACCTGAGTTCTTGCTAAGTCCTGGAAAGACAGCTCTCGTGTCTTCTTAATTTGAGTTTGCCAAGCCAAAAAAAAGAAAAAAAAGAAATGTGCTTCGTGTCTAAAAGTGGTCATTGAATTTTGTCACCATTTTAGCATGCATAATTTTGAGAACTCTTTGAGATAAGTAATAGATAAGATTTTTTTTCTTTTACTTTAGTATCACAACCAAATAGCTCTAGTTCAGTCAATTGAGCACACAGGGTTGAGAGGGAAATGAAATCTTTCAAAGTAACATGAGAATAATTTCTAATGAAAATCTTTCCAAACAAGTTAGGAGTGTCCTAAATCATGACTATAAAGTTGCCCCCCAAAATTAATAGCTTTGGAGATATTTGGGGGTTCCAGATTCCCTTGTTGGCCTTCACCCACCCCTTAGTTAATTTGTAGAAAAAGCATCTCTAGAAAAATTCTATATTCAATTCCTCCTAAAGTAGTACAAAATATTGCCCCTGAATTCTGATTCTGAAATCATCACTCCACAAATAAATGTAGTCAAAAAGTTTAGAAGCGCCAGGAGGTGGTAGCACATGCCTTTAATCCCAGCACTTGGGAGGCAGAGCCAGGCGGATCTCTGGGAGTTCAAGGCCAGCCGGCTACAGAATGAATTCCAGGAAAGGCATAAAGCTACAGAGAGAAAACCTGTCTCAAAAAACAAAACAACAACAACAACAACAACAACAAAAACAAACCAAAAAAAAAAAAAGTATAGAAGCAAATGTTTAAAAAATAGCATATCTCCAGGGCATTGTAATATTTCCCTGGCATGGAATCAAACTCTGCTTCATATGTGAAAATTGGGGCCGGAATCATAATCCAGAGGCTTCCTGAGCAGTCTAGCTCACACCAGACCTAAGGTTGCAAGACCACCATCTTCCCAGCAAAGAAAAGATGACAGTAGAACTCAGGAATATAAATGCAGAGAAAACCACAAACAGAAAGGCAGTGCAGGAAGTGCCGCTATGTGTCTGGTGACATGAAGCCAGGACTCAGTTAAATGACAACACACAGCAGACAGCTGAGAAATGACTGCAATTATCAATGGAGCCTTATAAGAAGGATGAAGGATGGAGGCTTAGCTTCTGTGAGCCTGACCTCTGTGCTGGCAGTCACTGTAGGATAGGACTTGCCTTTATGACCATTAACAGTGTCCAGTAAACCTAGGCAGCTGCTGAAACACATTTTATGTGTGTGTTGTATGGAGCAGGTGCTTCATTCCTTCACCTCTTCCATATTTGACATTATGAACATCACACTGAAAGAAGTGGAGCCTCATGGCTATCAAAATTCTCCAGGATCCTTTTCACATCTGGATAGGAAACTCTAAAGTTTGAATATAAGGGAAAGGAAGGTCATAATTTCAATTGCAGATGTGATTGATATAGGCATTTTAGTAATGTATTATGTGCCTAAGGTGCATAACATACTGGAATAACTTCAGATACAGTTTTGGAAGCTTAACATAAATGAAATTACTTAAATATGAACAGGGTACATTTGAATGTCCTTATTCTTGGTAAACAAGCGAACATTCAAATAAGGATTAGGGTGACTTCCAAAATAAGCAGGGTAGGAAGGACACTTGTACTTGAAATCAAATCCACTTGAAGATTACTAGGCTCATTTTTGTTTTTCAAGGTACAAATTTTAGAGTCTGCAGTTACATATGTATATTAAAGACCCACAGAATGGTGTTTTAATTAGTTCACTAATCCATTTGTTTCACAATTATTGAGTAACATATCATTTATTGTGGCATCCTATAACCTAGCTGTTGAAATACAGGAGTGAGGTCCAAATCCTTCTCTCACTTGAGTTATATTCTAGAGGAACAATTCCCATGCCAGAGCTACGGTAGAGCCGATTCACATTGTTTTCAGAAGCCAGTGTGAGCATCTCTTATTAATATTGTACCTGTCTGTGCCCAATGATATTGCATGAGGTAATGTGCAATCAGCCACTGTGGGAATATTTTCCTCATGGAAAGTTGCTAGTATTTTAACTCGGGACTTTGCTATCCCCTGAAGAGCCTGTTGTTAAACACATGTCAATATGCTACTGTAATGACAAAGAAGGTAAATAAGCAAGCCGTGGGATTTTAGATAGAGTTTCCTAGAACATATTCACAAAAGAATTTTCTAAGAAGATGACATTCAAGTAAAGGCCTTAATGACATGAGGAAGGAAGCCACATTCTATCTTGGTGAGTAGCCCTTAAGGCAGAGGTCACAGCAGGAATGGAAGGCTTGATATAGGAGTACATTTATTTCATCTCAAGAAATCCGATGTGACCAGAATAAAATAGAAGACAAACAGTACACAGTCAGTGATGATTCTGGAGACCATGAGGACCAGGTCCCAGGGACACACAGAAGGAAATAAAGGTGAGAATTTGGATCTGCACAGATTGGGTGCTATGTGGAGACATTGAGCAGAGGGGTAAGGGCATCTAATTATATTTTAAATGGTTATTCTGACTACTGAAGGGCAAGTGGGATGCAGACAGGGATATGAGAACAAGTTAGACATGAGGCTCTTCTCCCGGCCATGGTGAGAGGTTGATGGTGGCTTAGATTACTATGGGGTGATGCAGATAATGTCATATGCATTCATGATGAGCTTTGTAGGTAGTTTTTAAAGGATCTGCATCAAATTGTGAAGAGGGCAAGATAATCAGGGTTGTTTCCAGCATCAAGTTGGGAAAATAATCCACACTGAGTATCTTTTAAAACCTTTAACTGAGAAAGAGAAATTAGAATTGTTTGTAAGTATTTATTAACTGGGGATGAGGTCTACCTAGGTCTGTACTCCCATCAGGAGTTCTGGTTTACTCACGAATAGTCACCAGGGTTACAGTTAGCTTTTTCTGGACTTTTCAAAATTATTAATAATAATAGAGAAAAAGAAAATGCATTTCAAATGCAATCGTAGAATACATTTTAAATGGTTTAGTGATCAGTGGGACCACTTATTTAGAAATCTCATATTGGTGATCCCCTTGATAGCAGCAGACACCAAAACTTAAGGGAGTTTCCTAAAGTTGAACTAATTCTGCTTCTCTTATATTGTCCTTACATTTCAGATAAATCACAATTCTGTAATAATTCAATACAATTGCTAAACAACCAAGTGATATTAGTTCCCAGAATTTAATTAGACACTGGAAAAATAAATGACACATGAAAAAGGTATCAAATACATTTGAAGATGTTGTATAATTTTTACTATCTCTTAGTCCAATCATCTAGTGGTTATTTCCTTTCAAGTAAAAAAATATTGTTTTGTTAAAATCCTCATTATATTTTTAGGGATACTTTTATACTAATATAGGTCTTAAACCCCAGCTGTTCGGTATATAATTTTAATAAATTTATGATTAATTGTTTTTCCAGGACATTGTATTCATGTATAACCTTTATTTCTTGTATCTGATAGAGATGAATAAATCATGTAACAAGAATTAAACTCATTTACTATGTTTTCAGAAATTCCTTTGTAAAATATTGAGTGCAGAAATCTATATAATGTATTGAAACAATAAGGATGTTAAGCGCCAGGGTGCCATGGAAACATTCAAATCTACAGTATGATTTTTGCAGGGAAGTTAAATATTCTTCCTCAGCAAAATCAACACATCACACTGAAAATGAAGAAAAGGAGATTTAACTTCCTGAAACCATCTCGACTAAATCAGATCAATAATAATCGTTCAGTTCTGTCTGTTGGGTGTTTGATCTGCTGTAATTAGTTTCCCAGAGCATTTTCATCAGATTCCCAAGTCTATAGGGCTTCTTATGGGTGCTTATACTGACCAATGTACACACTAATGCACTAAACCCATCCAAATTATTCATAGAGAGGCAACAACACACAGAGACATTTAATCAGGCAATACAGGATGTGATGTTCTATTGATAAATATGTCATTTGGTAATAATCATGCTTTTGATAAATCCAAAGCTTCACCTACAATTACAATTTTAAGATTACTTTATAATAATTTAATTTTTAAGTAAAGCTGTGATAAATAGTAAGTTCAGTTCTGAAAACAACAGAGAAAACTTTGATGCTCTTAGATTCTAAGGTTTGTGTAGGAAATTGAAAAATGTTTAGAATCTGTAGGGAAAGCTGTGAAACCAGGGGTGGCTAAGCTGGGCTCTGGTTTATTGCTTTCCAACTGTTAAATGTTCAGCAAGATGCTTAATCTCTGCCACACAAATGTTCCTATTTGTAATATTATCTTCCTTGAGAAGTTGAAAAATGCCAGATGACGGTTCACAGAACCCTGTAAAACATTTTGTCCACTGTACAGGACAAAACAGGTTTTCAAGAAGTGCCTGCAGCAACTTCCTAATGACAAAAAAAAGCCTCTTGTAATTCCAGACATGAGTACACACATGTTATATTTGTATGATAAAACTGTAATTTATGCAAATAACAAAATAGCTCATTTACTACCTGGCTCTTTTTGACTTATCATGAGCCTTTAACTGATGACATATTTCAGCAAGCTGAGCAAAACTGAGCAGGATTTAATTTCCTTTAGCACAAGGCTGTATCTATCATGATTCAGGACATTCAAATTTTACAGGGCACTCCTCATTGCTATTCTTTCCAACAGCAGGTAGTTTAAAAATTATTATGTATCTCTCAGGATATGTCGAAAAACGACCTCAAGAAATATTAGAGAACTTGTGTTGAAAATAGGAACCGTTATCTCCTTAAACCAATTTGGAAAACTGAAAAGAGAGAACAGAAAACAAGAAGTGTGGGTGAGAGTGTGAGGAGACTGGAACTCAGTGCCCTGGTGGTGGGAAAGTCAAATGGTGTAACCACCATGAAAATAGTATGTAGCTTACACAAAAGAACCTTTTTTTCAAAATCAAAGCATCTTTTTCTCTAGCAAATCCACCTGCAGGTTGTACAACCCCAAAAGCAAACAAATGAGTAGAAAACAAAGAAAGAGAAGATAACAGGGTTTTGATATACACAAACAGGATCATAGCCCAAACAGCCATCAACAAAGTGGGGGTGTGAGATACACACTTCCAGCAAGCATCATTCAGTGTATAATTCCACCTGTATGTGGTACCTACTGTAATCACATTCATACTATGGAAGGGAAATGTTGCTTGACAGAGTCTGGGGTGAAATGGAGAGTTTTCCTTTAATGAGTTCTGTGTGTCGTTTTGCAAGATGCAAAGGCAAATGGTGTTATGGCTCCAACAGCAACATGAGTGTCCTAAATGTCATTACACAAACAGTGATCATGATGATCAAGTTTATGCCACAAATATTTTATCATATTTTTGTTGGTGGTTGCAGTGGTTTACAAAGAGAACCCTAACAGCATATTCCAAGAAGCTGATAGTGAGTGAAAACATCACTCAAAATGTTAAGTGCTTTCTGAGTTGAAAATGGCAACTTCAAACAAACAAACAGAAATTAGTGAGAAACGTGGAATGTTTTTCTGTCTTTATAAAGATCTGATTGACAAAATAAAGGCATTATTAGGTTCACAGCAAAACGGAAGACACAGAAAGAATATTTTTTCAAACATGTCTGCTCTTGTAAGTAGAGGGTCTTCCACAGTAAGAACTTCCTCTGAGAGTAATACATTGTGACCATTGACAGAGAGAGCTTCACTACACATCTTAACCATCCTACACCATAGGTTCTATCAGGGTTCATTCTGTGCAATGACATTTCTCAATATTGTAACAAGAGACTATTCACTACCTAGAAACCGTGTGCTCTGTCTATCCTCATATTCTTCAAACCCAGATTTCCTTTTCAAATAAAATTTAAATATGGTTTTAATTTTCATCCATGCAAATTATCTTGGTGAAATGAGAATACTCTTCAAAAAGAATGAATGTAATGTGACATATCAGCAGGCAATGTAAGAAACAGGAATTGTGTCACCAGTGTGTGCAGAAGTCTTCCTTAAGAGTAAAGCTTACATGGTGCTCTGCAGCTAGCTTTAGCTTCGGATGTCAACACAACCTAGAAATCATCTGAGAAGAGAGTCACAGTGAGGTACTGTCTCCATGGGGCTGTCCTGTGGACATAGTTATGGAGAGGCTATCTTGATTATCAATGTTAACTGACCTGAGAGGACCCAGCCCACAGTGAGCGGTGCCATTCCCTACTATAAACGTAGAGAGAACAAGCAAGCAGGCTAGTATGCATTCACTCATGTCTCTACTTTTGACTAGGTAACCTAGGATGTAGACCACATAAACCCTTTCTCTCCTAAGTTGCTTTTTGTCAGGGTACATTATCACAGCAACATAAATGGAATTAGAAGAGGTGGTATGTGTCATACAGTATTCACTATCCACAAGGATAAGTAGAGGACAATTGCTTCATAGCTCACTTCCTGTCTCAACACACACTAATATTTGTGCAGACACAGGTGTAAAATGGTAGCAAGGCTTTTGTAATCCAATACAGCTGGCAGGTGTACATTAATAATAATGTCAAGATATAATCTGTTTATTTAAATACTAAAAAATCTAATTATATGAACTATAATAAAATTAACTAACTTATTGTTTTATGAACTAATTGAAATATGCCACCACTATCTTAATTTTCTTAAGCATATTCCCAAATTGTTAGGGAAATAACATTTGTTTTCTTTTCCCATATCTTAATTTCTATATTTTTACTTTATAAGCCCTCTGTATTTCCAGTATCACTAAGTAAATTTACTAATTTTCAGCATGATAGGTATAAATATTTAAATTTCTTGGATACCAATTGAAATTGAAATTTGATTTTAACATTATTACTCAGAAAAATGAGGCATTGCAACCCATACTGGAAGGTTTTAGCCTGGAATGAGTAAATGCTGTGACCACAGACAGCTTAATAAATAGCTTACACTGTGTTCTGAAGAATATTCCTATTAGCCTCTGTGTTGAACCTGACTCTCTCTCTCTCTCTCTCTCTCTCTCTCTCTCTCTCTCTCTCTCTCTCTCTCGATGTCTCACTCTGTCTCTGTCTCTCTGCCTCTATGTGTGTCTCTCTTTCTCTCTATCTCTCTCTGTTTCTCTTCGTGTGTGCATGTGTACCATACACATGTGTGTGTATCTGTGGGTTGGTGAAGCTATATTTGCATTTATATGCTTGCATGTGGAGACAAGAGATGCACATCAGGTGTCTTTCTAAATCTCACTTCATCTTTTTGAGACTGGTCTCTCCCTGGACCCGGAGCTTGCTAGTGAGCTTCAGACTGGTAATTCTACGTGCTTTATGCACAGATTATGGACACATGCCTCTAGGGCTGGGTCGGGAGAGAACTCATAACTCAAATGAAGCACTTTACCTAACATGCCATCTCTAGCTCCTGAACATGACTTCTTATATCAGAATAATGATGATGACACCCTGCTGAGAAGCATCTGCTCTTCGGGGTTCAGCCTGATTTCCTGACTTATACTGTATTTCCTTTATTTGTGTTCATTGTTTCCACTAATTGGAGATTAATCTAAAATCAGCTTTCCACAGCCAACTTGGCAGAAAAACTACATTAAAATATTTGTGAAAACAAAAGTGAGATATTTTGACAAAGTAATATATTACTTTGAATATTTAGACACAATCTGGCTAACAAGCAAAGATGTTATCTCATCTATTTTATTCTGCAGGATTTCATTGGCTATTACCTTAATTGAAAAATTGTAGTGTAAACATTTGTGTGTTCAAATAATTAAACTGGTCGCTGGCAGACAGAAAAATGTTGTAAAAGGTTCCAAATTACATCCCACTGTTTGTAACCATTTTGTAGGAAAAAAAAAAAAAAAAAGACAGAAAGAAAGAAGAAAGACATTACTCATTGAAATCTGTGTGTGTGTAGGGGGAGGGTGCTATCTGCTTTTTTCTGGCACTGTGGTGTTTCTGATACCCAGGCAGAGGGCTTCTCTTTCTCAACACTCCCATTGCCTCTTGATCTAGTTTTCCTCTCACCTCTAACTCTGGGATGCCTAGGATTTAGCCCAGCCCCCCTTTTGACTCTAAACTCTCATTCTAGCTGACAGAAGAGACCAGTGTTAAATGAATCCATATCTCCATGATCTCAGAGCTTGCCTCACCGTTCTACTCTCTCCCTGAAGTGCAATTGTCTCTTGACTGTGTTCACATTGGTAATGAACGTACATTTCAAACATAACAAATTAACTGAAATCTTTATCCCCGCACAATATCTAATCCTACCTGAACCTCGTCTGTGACATTATCATAGGAAGAGGCACTCCTCAGGTCAGCACCATAGGGGTCAACATTCCCGCCTCCCTTCTGTATTCTCCCACCATTAAATCTAGTCACATCAACCTCCTTCACACATTTCAGAACAGCACTTTCCTCCTCTGCCCCTGCCATCTCCCTGAAGTCACCTCTTTGCCAGGAAATAGCAGTGATCTAATGGCTGTTAAGTTGGCCATTTCCTCCTCCCACAGTGATGCTAACAAAATAAAGGAAATCAGGTTATTTCTTGCTCAGATCTCAATGGTCAGTGTCTCATTATTCTCAGGATAAATCCAAAATCCTTCTGGTGACTGATTGTTCCCTACAGTGGCTAAGCTGACAGAGCCATTTCCCCAAGATCACCTACCCCACCTTCTTTGCTCTCTGTGCTCCAAAAAATCAGCCATCTTCCTATTCCTTTCTTTCTGCTAGAGACAAATGTACTTGGTCTTTTCCATGGTTCGTGCTTTCTGTTACTAAATTCTCGGCTCCAGTCACACCTGTTCAAGATTTCATAGAAAGAATGTATAAAGGAAGGGACTTTTCTATTAGTTTTTACAGTGTCTTATTGCTTTGCTTTATTTAGTTTTCTACTCTGCATTTTTACTGCTCTAAAAGTTTACTTAATTTTCCACACTTAGAAAAAGAATGCAAAATCATTATTTTACATTTTCTGTCTCCCTTCATGTCCAGACCTTCTGTCTGGATGCTAATGCCAACCATTATCTCCTCAATAAATATTTTTCAGTAATGCTATTGGTACTTTTTTTTATAGATAGGATGTTACTCTGTAAACCTAGACTGCCTTCACACTCATTATGCATCCCAACCTAATCTCAAATTTACAATTGTTCTCCCTCACCCTTGTAGGTATCAGGATTATAGACATAGGATCAGATTAATTATTTTCTTTAAGTATTACTCAGAGAAAAAAACCAAAGGAAACAAAGGGTATCATCATTCCTCATGAGTACAGCACCTATTCAAAGTACTTTAGAAAACAATTTTACTTTTCCCATATTTCCTGTGTGATCTTAATTTTAAATATTCTCTCTTACTTTCTCAAAATATTCCAATAATTAACATGCTTCATTATCAGGAGTGATATCTGAAATATTTCTTAAATGCATATGTACAATTTATATCACATCACGTTCTGACATTTGTTATAAAACTATTTTGTATCTGCATACATATGATTTATAGTGGATTTTTTTTTCACTTTCCCCCAAAGACAACAAACATAAAAGCTGAATAAGATGCAAAGACCAGCTGCTTAGTGGTGTGAAGAAATTACTGAAACTGCCAAACTTGAGCAAAGGGCAGCAGACCCACATAAACTAGTATTTTCCTCTCCTCATCTTCAGGGGTTTGTGGAAAGGTGAACAGGGGGTTTAGGAAAAAAAGCTCCTGCCTGGATTGTGCCACAGCTGCACACACAAGAAACTCCACACTGGACTTTGGGGATACAACCTCAGCTCAGACTTGACAGATGGTGATCTGTAGAGAAATGGGTTGAAGGCCTCATTTCAGGTTCGGCTTTGGGAGATTTGACAAATGCAAAGAGGTGAAGGGCCAGGAGATAAAAAACATGCAAAATGAGATCCTGAGTAGAATAGCTAAGCTGACCATTAGAAATTTACAGAAACCTGGGGAAATCTGAAATTGGACTTCCAGGCCGGTCAAGCTGGAAAGGCTGTGGCCGGTAAACTGAGCTCTCAGATCTGCCTCCAAAACAAATGTCAAGAAGAGAAGGCCACTGCAGCTCCTGCCTGCTCAGACTATGGATGATCTAAGTTGTTCCCCAGATAAAGGCCACCTGAACCCTCTCAAGCTTTTGTGAGGATGCAAGTAAATCCTTTCAAGGGAAAACAACATTATCCAGACGTTATAGGAATTCTCAGACATGGAGTAGTTAACTCAAACTCATCATGTGTGTCACCAATGAGTGAACTAAAAATAGGGGAAAGATGATTCAGTCTTCCAGTTACTTCTAGTGTTACAGTTATAAGGATATAATGAGATGATAACTAATTAATATTCTGCAGATTGTCACATGGGAAAATACCTCAAATTTATTTTTAACGCTATCAAGTGGATGCTTAAGAACAGAAAAACAAAAGGAATGAAAGGAAGGGATTCAGTATGTTCACCAGAAGACTGGATTCATCACGATGATAAAGATATTTTCAAAAAAACATGTCATCAGAAAATACACATACAGAAGATGCCCAAAAATAAAAGGAGGAATATAGTATAATATACAACAAATACCATTATCAACCTAATCTGTAATTGTTGTATCAGTAAAAATAGAGAAAAATGATATTTGAGAAAATAGTCTCTGGGAATTTCCCCAAACCAATGAAAAATATTAACCCACACAATCCAGAAGTTTTTGAATTCTATGATATTTTTATAAAACATAATTATAAAATAAAAGTAACCTAGGCAATGGAGCAAGTTGGCTCATGACTGGAGGCATTTACAGTGCAAGCCCAGTAGCCTGGGTTCCACCCTGGGGACCTGTGTAAAGAGAGAAGGAAAGAGGTGACTCCATCAGGTTGTCCTCTCACCTCTGCTTATTGATTGGTATGCTCATGCGCATCTGAACACATGCCACACATGCACACATACAAGGATAGTTAATAAATACATTTGAAGAATCACTCGCAGCTACATTAGAAGGGACTGCTGGATACTGCAGATAACATGTTAACAAGAAACCGTGACGAATGAGACAGTTTCAAAGGCAGTAACAGTAAGACCTGTTCCTGAAGGGAGAGCAGAATTCACGAAAATCGGGTGATCATGCAATGGCATTTTCAAGAGCGAGAAGAAATAACTTCCTACCAAAAATTCTATACTCCACAGAAAAATAAGCATCACAAATAACATCACAGACAAAGGAAATCATAGAATGTTCTTGCCAATATGCCTTCATTAGTAAAAGAAGAAAAATTGGGAAGCAGAAGATATGACCCTGCTTTTGTGGTACAAGAATGAGGACCTGAGTTCAGATCCCCAGCACTCATGTGAGGAAGCTGAGCATAGTGGTACAAGCCTCCATCCCAGTTCCAGGGAGGCAGAGACATAAGAATACTGAGGCTACAAAGGATTATGGTGATATTGTGTCCCTCAATATATTGTGTACCTTAATAAAGTTGTCTGGGGTCAGAGAACAGAACAGCCACTAGATAGACATAGAGGCCAGAAAATGGTGGCACACACACCTTTTATCCTAGCATTCTGGAGGCAGAGGTCCATCTGGATCTCTGTGAGTTCAAAGTTACACTAGAAACAGCCAGGCATGGTGACACACACCTTTAATCCCGGGCAGTGATGGCAGAAAGCAGAAAGGTATATAAGGCATGAAAATCAGGAATTAGATCCTGTTAAGCTTTTAGGCTTTTGAGCAAGCAGTTCAGCTGAGATCCATTCGGATGAGGACTCAGAGGCTTCCAGTCTGAAGAAACAGGATCAGCTAAGGAATTGGCAAGGGGAGATGGTTGTGGCTTGTTCTGCCTCTCTGATCATCCAGCTTTAACATTAATACTGGCTTCACGTGTGTTTTTTATTAATAATACCTTCTAACAATTCCTGCTTCAAAGGGTACATTGTTGGATTAAAAATAGGAAAACATTTAATTTTTCCAAAGACGGAAAGTCCTGAGAAAAATATTAGTATGAGATAACACAAACAAAATACAAGTGAGACTTTAGTCATTTGAATCCAAGTATCTACAGTAGCACTCAGTATAAATGAAATATATGTCCAATTTAGAGAAGAATTTTCAGAATTGTTTAATTCTGAGTCAAATCAAATGTATGATGTTGATTGAATATACATCTGTAACACACAAACATGTCAAAGAGAATTTATACAACACAAGCATTTATGGAATAGCAGCTGGAGACTGCTGCCACAGGAAACTCATGGAAGTATTGCTAGCAGTACTGCTACAATGTGCTTATAAAGTTCCAATCTCAGTCAGTAGGTCTCCATTAGGATCTTCATATAGAAACAAAAATATACATCATTCACTGATGTATATGTAATATTGCACCAACAACAGCCAAATCTATATTCCTCATGCAAAATTGCCATGACATTATTTGAACAAAACAAATTTCAAGACAGCCAAGCCTCTAAGAATCAAAAATATAATGAGCACAATGGAACTAAGTGAGAAAAAACTCAAAAGAGAGAAAATATTCTATAATTTAGATGTAAAGCACTTTTTTTAAAAAAAAAGGTCACTGACATAGAAAAATTACAATGGAAACTTTAAAGTATTTTAAAATAAATGATAACAAAAAATTCAGTGTCAAAATTAAAAGAGCAAGAGCTGTGTAGAGGTAAATATGTTGCCTTATATAACTATTCTAAGAAAGAAGAAAAAATAAAGTTTTAGTAATATATTTATATTCATATGTACACATGTATATAAACATATATATATGAAATACGTTTTATTAAAAAAATGTGTTCCAGAGTAAATAAAACCTCAAACATCAATTATATATGGTTATGAGACAAAACAGAAAGTGGCTAAAATGTTTGAATTAATAAAGGAATGGAAAAGTGCACACGTAAATGGTAACCAAATAAGGCAAAGTAAAATCATTCCTATAAAGTTTATTAAAGAACATGGCAGTGATTAACAAGGTTACTTCTTGATTAAAACCAAATAATCTGGAAGCTATAACAAGAAAATAATGCAAGGAAATGTAAAAGTGCTTCAATGACAAAGGGATAGTTTTCAGGTCCTATCTATGTCAATTTTAGTTAAAATACATTGAATAAAATATTTTGCACATGACATAAAATGTATGGTATCACTTAAACATCTCAGTATTTAAACGATTTCTGCACTTACTTTAATTTTAGTTTAGTTTCTCTATATTATACCCATCACAAGTATCCCACTCAATCTCTGCTCAACACATGTTCAGTGCAGAAGGCCAGCAAGTGTTATTTACTGAATAGCAAGTGAACGTGCAGCATGTATGGTATGCGAGGCAGTTGCCTATGTATCATTAGTTCTTCCTTATATCAATCTTCTGAATAAGGCAGTGGCACTGTCACATTTCACATGGGACCCAACTGAGGAGCACAAAAAGAAAGAATCTAGTGCAGGTCAAAGAACTAACCAAGATGTAATAAGTAAGTAGGAGGATAGGTCTCCCAATGTGTCCCTAGCCTTATTATTTTTCACATTTTACAGTCAGGGTAACATAAAATCATGCCCCCTGTATGAATTAAAACACATATATTCAAGCTTATGACTGAAACATACAGCTGTATTTATGAAAGTAAATCATGTCTACCTATAAATAGGCATTGTAATTATATTCAATATATGCATAATGGCATAAATCCGCCAGTCCAAGACTTGTGTGCATAAGTATAGTAAGATATAATAAGGAGAAGCATAAAATCTAAGAATAAAATGAGGAAACACACAATTCCAGTAAAACGATGAAATAAAGATGTTCTGTGTGTAGAAGCCATCAGGCAGCTGTGAAAATCATCCTCATTTGGTCTATTTTGGGATGTCTTATTTGGGCTTCCCATCACAAAGTTGGTATGATTTTAAAATGTTAACATATCTTTTTCAACAGCCTTTTAAAAAGCGATTTGTTTCCCTATGTTCTATTGTTCCTACTTTTTATGATCTAATCTAATTTAACCAGTGACTCCAAGATGCATTTCCCCAATAGTCAGTTAGCTTTGCTGCAATGAAACATACATCTCCAGATAGTGTTCCATGATTGCATTAGACTTGAGCCTAGCTGTGTTGCTAATTAAATAAACAAGATAGTATGTTGACACTATTTATATAGCATTGCAGCAGCATTGTGTCAGTCTTTCCTGTCCCTGTCCTTACATCTCATCTTTTACCACTTGGAAAAACCAAATGCCATGCCATAACAAAACAAAGACATATAAACAAGTAAATATAGCCTGTGGTTCCCAACTTGATTACAAAAGAGAGTTACAGTAATTGGAACCTTTCTCAATCAAAGCTATAAATATGACGGAGTCACACAGACAGTGAAAAGATGACAGACTTTTGGAGTATGTTTGAAAAGAGAATTGGAGAGAATATTTATCATATGTTTTCTGTGAACTGAATATTTGTGTCCTAACCCCAAGGTGAAGCCTTCAGGAGATGCTGGGCCCATGAGGACAGAGGCCTCATCAGTGGCTTTTGTAGAAAAGACTCCTGGGGGATTTAACTTTTCCTTCTGCCACATGAAGCTGCAATAGACAGATGATGTTTATCTCCATTATCTCCAATTTCTTTTATCTAGGCTTTATAGATTTTAGGGTAGAAATACTTCATATGTATCTCTATTTCATTTTATATTGTGTATACAATTATGTAAATCAGTGTTCTCAATTTCCTTTGGATAGTGATTGACATTGCATAGTAACGTGAATTCACTATTTTTTTTTTTTTACTGGTTTTAATTATTTTGGTAGATTCTTGCGGTTTTTCTGTATATAAGAACATGTAATTTGTAAACTGAGAAAATTCACATTCTTCTCTGATTTGGATGTTTTCTTTATTTTTCTTGTCTAAAACTCTGGCTAAGATGTCTAGTACCATACTGAAGAGAAGTTGTACCAGTGGTACCACCTTTGTTTTGCTACTGGTCTTTCATGAAATTCCTTCAATAGCTCACTATTGGGTACAATGTTGTTAGTTATAGGGGTGTCTTATATGGAATTTAGTGTGTTGATATTCATGCCTTTGATAGTCAGTTGTTCTTTTTTCAGAGGATTTTAGCATAAAACAAGGTAGGGTTTTGTCAAATGTATTTTCTATAACATTGGGATAATCATATGATTTTTATTCTTATTCTGTTAATATGCAATATTACATAAGTAGACTTGCATTTGTTAAGTTGTCCTTGTATAACAAGGATAAATTCTAAATGGTTGTGGTGACTGGTTATTTTCAAGTCATATTGCTTTAGGCTTGCTAACATTTATTTATTTTTTTTTAATTTTAGGTTCAACAATGATACCGACTTGTAATTTTTCTTCAGTGTCTTACTCTAGCTTTAATATCAATCTATTCTTGTTCTCATACAAAACTCTAGAGTGTCAAAAAGGTTTCTGATTTTTAGGAAAAGGTTTGAGAAGTATTGGCATCATTTCTTTAAATGTCTGGTAGAGTTCAGCAATCCAACAGGTCCTGGGCTTTTCTACAAAGGAAGACATTAAAAGCATTTTTATTTAATTTATATGTACATTTGTGTGTGTGTGTGTGTGTGTGTGTGTGTGTGTGTGTATACATGTGTACATCTTTATGCTTGTGTGTGTGCATATACATGTGTGTATGAAAGCACATGTGTAGAGATTAGACGACAAATTCTGGGAGTCAGTTCCATCCTTCCCTCATGTGAGTCCTAGGGACCGAACTCAGGCCATCAGTTTTCATGACAAGAACTTTTATCCAATGAACCATCCTGCTGGTCTTTCTAGGGGACATTTATTAGTGGGTCAATTTCTGTAATTATTTTTGGTGGGAGGAGGCTGAGACAGAGTTTCCCTGTGCAGCCTTGGCTGTCCTGGAACTTTCTCTGCAGACTCTTCCTCGTCAATGCTGGGATTAAAAATATGTGCCATCACTGATTCCCTTATTCCTTTGGAATATTTGGGTTTTCTATTTCTTTTTGACTTAGCCCTGGGAGGTTATCTTGTCTGAGAATCCATCTACGTCTCTTAGGCTTACAATCTATTGGTATATAGATAGTTGCTTTTCACAATATTCTTAAACCTGCTCAATATGCATTTTATCTGTTACAATCTGTTCTCCTTTATTTCTGATCTCGTTTGAGTCTTTTCTTTTTCCTGTAATCTAGCTAGGTTCTGCCAACATTGTTAATATATTTTTTGAACTCTAGTTTTGTTGATTATTTCAGTTTCGTTATTTCTTCTCTGATCTGTATTATTTCCTGACCTCTATTAACTCAGGGATTCATCTGTTTGTTTATTCCTTGAGGAACAGTAGAAGGCTGATAGAGATTTTTGTTCCTTCTCCGTGTATTTGTTTATTCAGATCATTTTCAGAATTTCTTCTGCTTCATTCATTAAATTTTGATATGGTATCTCTCCATGTCCACTACACAATTAGTTTTTCATTTTTAAAATATTCTTTTCCACCTATTACTTGTTCAGGAGAATTTTGCTTAACTTTTGAATACTGGTAAATTTTGCAACATTTCTCTTTGAGCCATGGGAATGCAGAATGGTATTAACAAATAATTTAACATGGAACAATAATTAACTTTTATAAACATTGATTTTAATATTTATTCCAGTGTATATGTGTGTGGGGAGGGTGTATGTGCATGTGTACACTGCCCACTGAGGCCAGAAGCAGGTATCCAACTCCCTTAAACTAAAGTTATAAGCACTACTATTAAAGAATGACTCAATCATATTAACAATCTAAGCTTTAAGAAAAATTGTCTTTTATTCTGATCACATAGATTCTCAAAATATAGTAATGTATACTTTAAAATACTAATTTCACCCTTTTCCAAAAAGAACTTTCTTTAAAAAAAATGTTAACCTATCTTGTATATATGCATATATATTATATATACATATATATATATTATATATAATGTCAATGAATAAAATATTTAGATCAATAATATGCAGCATATGATCTCTACAGTTTTTAAGACAATCTTATTTAATCAATGTATTTCAGTGAGTGGCAGATGAAGGTGAACTGATGCCCACATGGATATATAGTATAACTAACTCCATGGAATTCCTGGGTTGTCTAGGAGGAGTACTTTCATACATCCTAACAAAATCTACTAAAAATATCATTTCAACATCTGCTAGGAGAGGTCATCCAGCAGTTAAAAGCACTGCCTATTCTTCCAGGGAAGTGGGGTATGAGTCCTAACGTGTACATGATGGCTCACAACCTTTTATATCTCTAGTCCCAGGGTTTCTGGTGCCCTCTTTCAGCCTCTGTGGAAACCAGGTACACATACATATAAAATAAAGTTTAATTTTTTTTTAAAACAAACCAACAAGAATTCATACGATAAAGCTGTTCCTCTGTGTTTTACTCTACCTACTGGTCAGCTTTCTCCCTAAGCAAATCCAACGACACCAATAAAGTAAGTCACCAGACTAATGTGCACCCCCAAAAAGCTTATCTTCTCTGTTGCCTCTGGCTTCTGGCAAATCCCTTTTATTATGTACTTTGCAGTGGACAACAGACACCCTTTTAGTTAACCTCTCTGTGTAGAGAGTTCCATGAGCAATGGGCATAGCTAAAGCACATGGGTTGTCGGTGTATATGGTGATAGCTTTGTCTGCCTTCCACCCCTACTCCAGCACAGTGTTTAAGTCAAAGCTAAAACCTCAGCTGGATCAGGAGCAGAGTGGGAGAATGGGGAGGGAGATACCATGATAAATGAAGACCCCAGGGGAATAAGAAGAAGCAAAGGACTAGAGAGGTACCCAGAAATCCACAAAGATACCTCCACTGTAGACTACTGGCAATGGTCGAGAGAGTGCCTGAGCTGACCTGCTCTGATGATAGGATGGCCGAACACCCTGCCTGTCATGATGGAACTCTCATCCAGTGTCTGATGGAAGTGGATGCAGAGAGATCAATGGAGAGCCCCAGGTGGAGCTCCAGGAGACCAAACAGTGAGAGAGAGGAGGGATTGTATGAGCGAGAGATATTGAGACCATGATTGGAAAAAGCACAGGGACAAATAGCCAAACTAGTGGAAACGCATGAACTGTGAACCAATGGCTGAGGGGCCCCAATGGAACTGGACCAGGCCTTCTGGATAAGAGAGACAGTTGATCAGCTTGAACTGTTTAAGAGGCCCCCAGGCAGTGAAGCCAGGACCTATCCTTGGTGCATGGGCTGAGTTTTTGGAGCCTGGGGCCTATGCTGGGACACTGCTCAGCCTTGGTGAAGGGAGGAGGGGACTAGACCTGCCTAGGCTGAGTCTACCAGGCTGGGCTGACTCCCTAGGGGAGACCTTGCCTTAGAGGAGGTGGGAATGGGGGGTGGATCAGGGGGAGAGCTGGGGAGTGGGAGGAAGGAGGATGGGGAATCCCTGGCTGATATGTGAAATTAAGTTAATTATAATTAATATATATATATTTTACTCAGCTTGTGGAGATGAGGTTCCTCTGCTCAAACATTGTGCCCAGATAGTTTTATCTTGGGTCACCATTACTGCTCCTGCAAACCTGGTTCCATTTTTAGGAGAAACTGCTCTAAACTGAGAACAAGACCTTGCTTGGTGTTGCCCATGAGACATCAATGAAATCAGAAATCATGACATAGTCACAGGACATCTTGAAATTGAATAAAAGAAAAATTAGGACATCTTCTAACTTGCTGTACAGTTTTGTTCATAATCTTGATGTTGAGCTTTTTTCTATACTTCAATGGAACAGTGTAGTTTCTACTTGGGTTTATGCTGATCCTACATCCTAATAATAGCCCTGCTTGCCAGATGGAATTTAGCTGTTATGCTGTGATAATCATTATTCCATATTCTTGCCACAATGTAATATTTATTCTGCTAATCTCAGTGGCAAAGCACAGTGTGATTAAATCATTTGCTCAAGATAGGCTGTGAGTAAATAGAACCGGGAAATGTTAACATCCCTTAGTAATAAATGTCTGAAAACAATCTGTTTATAAAATAAGGAGCTACTTTTTTCTGAATAAATTGTCTTATTTTATTTCTAGTGCTTATCTCAGATGCTAAACCATTAAAGAATCTTCTAAGTGTAATTGATGATGATTTGATCAAGCCAAGTTAATGACTGCTCCTTGTATTTAAAATAGTAATTTATTAAAAGCATTTTCAGAAGAGTCAAGAATATGTAAACAAAATCACGAGTGCTTGCCAAGATTTGTATGTATATCTCAGAATTAAAAAAAACTAAACCTCTCACTGAGTCAGTGAGAGTTGGTGATATTTGCCTATTCCTTATAATACCATTGCTTTGACTCTGAGCTGACAATAGTTACCATGATGCTGAGTAACTAGGTATCCTTTTGGGGTGTGTGTAAAACGACAGAAGTAATGTCATGCTAGAAGCATCCAGTATGTGTTAGATAATGAGAGATCTAATGGGCTGTCTTTGATAGCACAGACATTAGTATTATTCTCCCAGAACAGTAGGTACTCATTCCTTAAACCAGAACTACATATAGAAATATATTTAAAACACAACTCTCATGAGCTCTATAGGCCTGGGTCTCTGAGAGTCCTGTTAGGATATTCTAAAGTACTTGTAATTTTTGCATTTGACCTCTTCAGGTGTGAACGACAGCACTGCCTGGTGGAAGCTTTATAAAGAAGGTCAATTCACTTTTCTAAGTTTCTTCACTCTTCAACTGTTCAATGGGAGCTTTGAACTTTGTGACCAATGACTTAAGTTATTCACACAAAGCCAAAGTCACTAGATAGTGCTGTTTTTCTAAGGCGATATTTGGGAAAACAAATGTCTCAGAGTTTAAAACCTCTAAAAACTATTAAATAGGAGTCATAACACCAGCTGCTTCAAGGTGATACTGTGAGAAGCAAGGGAGCTAGTAAAGGATGCCTATACTACTTCGGTTATCACTGTGTTAAAAGATGCTTTCCTACATTTCTGTCCTGTAGCTGAATAGTACCAGAACACCTTCTAAATTTTGTTAACCCAAAGACTGAGGCACATGAAAGTGTGAAACCCCTTATAGTATAAGGAATTCTCTTATAAAACCTAGTTATAAAACATTCTTAATTTTTTACATAATTAATTAATTGACTAAACTAAAATCTTGGGTCATGTAGAAATGAGCACTTACCTCGTGTATGAGTCTGCCTTCTCTTAAATGAGTATAATAAGCTAATTTTTATGGAGTAGGGGAAAGTAAAGAGAAATATGAAAATGGGTGTGTACCACACTATCAGACCATTTGAGCCTATAGCCACAGAGCCAATGCTACTTGATGAATTCAGAATCTGGAGTTGGGTCAACCTTTATTATAAATATAACATGTTCACTTGTTATGAAGACATAACTGTAGAAGACACTTTAGAATATCAACTCAACTTAAGGTTATTATATGACATGGGAGGAAGCATAAACACAGAAAACACCACCTATTTCTGAAGATACCATGTGTCATGTGGAAATCAGTATGTGAAACACAGTGAGGAATACATACCTGCTTTCAGTGAAAAAACATTGCTTTCAGATAAACTCTGACTTGCTAAATTAATGACAGATTAGTTGACTATAGAGGATTAAGTTAAAACCTGTGATTGCACCATATGGCTATAAACTAGGAGGAAAGATGATGCTTCATTTGATAACAAATAACTGATACTGTTGTCCAGCTCAAAGGAAAGTTTAAATAACCTGCGCACATGATATTAATAATTGACTTTCTTGATCCATGTGCAATAAAAAATGAGTAGAGAATAAAAGAAAACAATAAACCTTCACTCTCTATTGATTCTCTATCACCAGCAATGGACCAGTCTCACTCTTGATTGGAAAGGCTGATTTTTAATGATCACATAGCTGCTGAGATCAATAAAAGACCAAGCTGTCTATACTCAGAAAACAAAGGTCCATTTTGAGGGAAAGATCCTTTGGAAATTCATCTACAGGTCAACTAATCTAAAGAATGTCAGGATGGCATTTGCACTCCATGGCCAGACAGAACTAAGAACTAACTCAAGGCTAACACTATTCTAATGGGTAGAAATAAACCCAGGTGGCTGATTATTCAGCTTCAGCATTGGGACCCTGCTCTAATCCAGTTGCCCAGGTGCCAAGGAGTCCCTGGAGGGATAAAGGAGAATCTACTGTGAGACTTGCTAGTTTGCTCTCTCCCTGAGCAGCCACACATAGCTTAGGAATATGTGCAGCCCTCATCAAGAAGGGCCAAGATGCCAGAGAAGGGATGCTCAATCATTGGGTCTAGTAGTCTGACATGTAGTCTGTGTCCTTAAGCATCTTCACCATATCCTTGTATTCTTTCTTACTAGTCTATCTCTATATTGCACAGGAGGTGCAGCTATATGATTTTTCTATGATGTTGCAAGAAAATGAAAGAAAAACAAGCTAAATAATCGAAGTTCAAACTTTCTTGTCTTAACCTCTAGTCAATGGCACTATCTTACTTTGTATTGGGATGAAATTATGGGGAACATCTTTTCAAATTCTATCATAAATCCATCCATGAGACTAAATGATTTTGGAATGAGGATTAATATTGGTTATTAAACTCAGCTGGAATTGGATATCATGAAGAAAAATAAGAAAATACAAACTCTGACCTCCAACATAAATTTTATACAACTACAGGCTTAGTACCTCATTTAGTCATTCATGTTTAATTTGAGAATCAACTGTTATAGCTTGTGCAACTCCAAAAGTAATGAGAAAAAAAATCTACTCAAGAGCCTTGCTACCCAAGAGACTTACAAGTGTGCACACTATCAGCAGGGTGGTAGCAAAGTTTTGTTTTGTAAGTTTTAAACAGCACTATTGTATTTTCTTCACATAAAATTTTGTTGATCCATATTTTTATCATCACTCCCAACTATTTAAGAGACACTCAGCCTCTAATTCATTTCTAAACTATCCACATGGATCCATTTGAGTTGTGCTTTAGAAAAAAGTGCCAAACATCAACAAATGACTATATGTGAAATGGGCAGGGTCCTTTGTTGCAATATCGAGAAAATCATAGTGATAAGAAAGCATATCCCTTCATCTAAAAATAGCTAACTAAACAAGTCGCAGATGCAAGGTATAATTTCAAAAGTGGAAAATGACAAGAGGTGTCCTACCTGCTGTAAATCCAGTGTAATGGTCACATAATGGTACTCAACTCCATTCTTGATACTGGGGCTCTGCCACCATGTGTTCTTGCCGTCAATAGCATTGGTGATCGGATGTCTTTCTGTATGTTGGCAGCAGAGAAGGAAGAAAAAAGATCAGATAGGGAGTCTGTAGCTATTTCTTCAAGGGATGGTAAAATGAAGGTGAAGAGGTAGAACAAGCCTGCATATAACAGGCATTTAAAAAAAAAACAGTTTCTGTTTCCAAAGCATCTCTTTGGTTTTGTGATTCTACACAACATACTTGAAATGGTGACATGTCTCGGCTACAGAAGAAGGTACCAAACACTGACCACAAGCTACAATGGGAAGCCTTAAAGATACTTCTAGAAACAAAGTGCAAAGAAATAGTACAGAAATCCTACTAGTGTGCTGATCGTTTGCTAAAGAAAACCTCTCCTGCAGGAAAGATGCTTGAATATTGCTTGTTCACAAACATTCCTTAGATGTGGACAATCCAGTATGTGTGCAGCTTTAATATAAAATAATACATTTTTCTGCCTATGAGATTTTTTTTGTAACAAGTCTTTAACTTGTCACCTTCCTATCATGATTTAGAACTATACTGAGAAAGTCTCCAAACACCCTATCCAACATTTACTTGGTCATGTATCACTAATTCCAGAGGGAGAATCTAACCAACATTGGCAAGCCAGGAGACTGGCACATGAAAATCCAATGTACCAACCGAACACAGGCTTTCCCTCCCAAGCCCAAACCAGACAGATTTGTAGGAAACCTTTTGTCGGACACAAAGGGAGACTGGAGACAAGGAAGGAGATCAAGTCGCTCCTCCAACCATGACTATCTTTCACTGGCGTTCTCTTCTCCTAAGCCAGGAGCTCTGAGATTCTCGTCTCTTTGAATACATCTCACAAATCTCACAGAACAGAAGTATCCCCACATCTCACATCCCTGTTACATTTTTGGCTGTGTTGGAACCTTTTCTCATATTTCACAACTTCTAGATCTTTTCTCTAAATGTGCACAGAGTACATCTGGCTGAGGGTGACAAGACCATTGGTGTCCCTGTTTCCATTCTTAGGGCTGTGGTAAAGATGTCTAAGCCCCTCAGATCTCAAGTGGAAGCCACCACATCTGTCCTCTGCAACGCCCAGTAAGTGTTGGTGAGATTCTCTGCTACCCTGCGTCCCTGCTGTTCGTGCTGATTATAAGTGTGCTCTGCAGTACCAGTCTTGGAGGCTTGGACAAAGTGAATTGTCTCAGAAAATATTCAGAGGTATAGTGTGTGGTGGCTGATAGTGATTCTCAATCTAACTGGATCTGGAATCAACTAACAGACAAGCTGCTGACACACTTGTTCTAAAACATGGATGTAACTTCCAGTGGCAGCCCAGACAAAAGGAGGTCCAAGAGAAAAGATTTATGCATGTTGCCTGCATATCTCACTAGTATTTTATCTACTCTGTTGCTGCCTCTGATGCCTTCCTTGACTCATAACAGCATCTGGATTCCTCAGGCTTCCAACATGCACTGAAGGTCAGTGGCTCTGCAGGAACCCACTAGGACCTCAACACCAGGTTAGAACTGTTGAAGCACACAGTTTCTAGAACCAAGCCAAGCTACTTGGTTCTTAGCTTCTTCCATGTGAAGATAGCCATTGTTGGTCTATCCAGACCATATTGTGCAAGCCAGCATAAGAAATGACCCTTTAATATATATTCATTGACCAGTGCTATTCTAGAGAACCCTGACACTGTGCTTATTTTAAATACCCCTAATGAGTAAGCAAACTTTGTCACTATGAGGATCAATCCTACCCTCTTAATTTGCCAGCATAATACAGGAGCTGGGACATGTATTCTGTATAATGATAAGGGACAAAAGACCATAAGACTTGGGGTACAAAAGAGCAGGCATATTTGATGCCAGTTATTTCTTGACTGCACTGTTTAGTACTTAACTGGCCATAGACAAATTACTTAAATTCCATTTTATCCCTAACAGAGGGGTGGCAAAACTCCACTCCCAGCAGCATTTTCCAGATCCTCAACTTCTAGGAGAAAAGTAAAATCATAGAGAAAAAAATAATGTGTACGAGATTTGGAAAGTTAATATAGGAATTCTACCTTCAGAATTTTATAAGTAATAGTAATCTTGAGTCTCATTTAGCATCATCCAATGTACCATGAATTCAAAATTCATTCATAAATTAATGAACATTTAGAAACCTACAATTACCTTTAAAAATCAATAATATCAAATAAATAAAAAAACAGTCAAATTTATCCGTTTTACTTTCATGAAGACTATGGAACACTGCATTCATTGTCCTTATCACTGATCAGTGAAAATATTTGAGTGGGATCCCTTTCTTCAGAGGTTTGCCCATGCATGCTACTATGAGGAACGTATTTGTGTAGTGTTGAAATAAATTATGATACTGTTCATAATATGCATTGTTATGAATCTCATAGACAAATTACAGTTATTAAAAATTAAAGATTAAAACACAACAAAACTATGGTCTTCATATGCAAGAATTTAATAGTAATATAAAATTATTTTTTAATAGAAATAATATAACTGAGTCAATAAAGTGCTCATTTTGTGAGCATGATAATCCCCAGGCAGAGGAGTGCTGGACTCATATGATCTCAGGGCTGTGGAAAAATTATCCCCACATCTCAGAGCCCTGTTACGTTTTATACTATGTTGGATCTTTTTTCCAGGCAAATCCTTAGGGCTTAATGACCAGCCAACATAGCTTATTAGGCAAGCTCCAGTCAAATTATAGGCCCTGCCTCAAAATCAAAAGTGGAGAGTGCCCAAGGACCAACACCCACAGTTATCCTCTGTTCTTTTCACATGAAACAGGACACACATACAGACCCTACATCTTTGTACTCACACTCATGAACACAGGCCTGCATACATACATGAAAGAATGTTTATTAAATTTGCCATTTTCAGTCAGTGAAAATTTTGATGTAAATTTTGCTTGTTTAGTCTTCTACATATTCTTCAACTAAAAACATACACTTTACGTCAGATATTCATATTTTAACCTAAATATGATAATATAGGACAGAATATTAATATAGCATTGCCACTGGAATTTCAATGCAACTACAATGCTCCATGGACTTTGTACCAAGTCTTATCATATCAATAGCTCATTGTGATAAGGCATCCTGTCTCAATAATCAAAAGAAAATTGATGAACATATTTAATAATTTGTGCCAGTTGAATTATGTTGAAGTCAAGTATAATGTCACTTTCTAAAAGCAGCAAACAGCAGAAGCATAACTAATCATCAACAAATGTCTCTGATAATGTGAGTGGATGCAGAAATCAGCACATTAAGAATCATAGCAATACATGAAGTATTACTGGCATTGCCCTTACAGAAAAAGAAGTATAAAAAACATTGCCACAACATCTTCCTAATTCTTTTTCATATCCTTGTTCTCGTGTGTGGAAGCAAAGCATACATGCAAACACATTTCCAAACAAAGTAAGCAGGTTTTCAGTAATTTCCAAAAGAAGTTGTTAAATGGGAATTTTGATATTTGCTGCCTCCAGTCAAATTAATATGAGGATCAGCCAGAAAATAGATATCAACAATTAACCATAATTCCCAATTTAATAATCATAATTAATTTGCAAATACTGAATAATTGTTGGCAGAGATCCCTTATTTAAGAAAGATAGGAACATAATATCCTCAAAAAGAATAAACTAGACAAGTCAAAGAAAGAGCCAACTATATCTGAATACTGGCTGGGGAATCATAAGACAATCTTCTCAAACTGTTTGTGTTTTAATTAAGAAACATAAACTACTAACAAACAGAAAGTTTTTTTCCATTGCATGGTGATTAAATGCAGAGCTTGTGGATTTATTCTGGAAGGCCCCTGAAATTTGTGGAAATTTATCACATGTTACTACAACTTTTACTCAAGCATATTCACATAATTTATTGCCAAATTTTTATTCTTGTCATGGTTTATTCTTTCTGAGTTTCTAGTATCAAAATTGACTTTGAAATGTAATGAAGCTGCTCAGACTTAAAAGCAACACAGAGTAAATCCAGGCTGTGACAAGTTTAAGAGATTACAAGTGAGCCAACAGAGACCTCCTATGCACCTCAACTCACTGAAAGAATCATTTCTGGCTTTGGTATGGAAAACTTGCTGTGTCTACATCAAAATAGAAGTCTCTTCCATGGGGATGCAAGAGACCCCAAACACAGCACCTTAAAGCAGGCAGGGGACAGGATGGGTCAGTGACTATGCTGGACAAGGATGGGTCATCCATTACTCCAACCAGGAGTCTCCACCTAATCACTCTGCATTCCAAACTTTGCATCATTATTGCTGCTTCTGGGACATTACTCACTTCCATCCTTCTCTGTTATGTATGAAAATATTCACATATTTAAATGTACTTGTATATTTAATATACTTAGATCATATTATACAGCAATTATAATTTCATATTTAATACATTTTATATAAGCATAAACATAATGATGTCAGCACATCTATCTTTCTAATCCTAGTCTAAGCACACAGCTACACATTCTCAGCACCCCAGGTCCACCATTCACCTACTACCGTGTCCAAGCTTCTAGGCTTTCAGGTCTTAATGAAAACTGAGGTACCAGTCCTTGAATAGATGGCAATTTCTGTCCATCAGAATTCATCTTCATTCCCAATGAACGTAAAAGCTATTATCCATCAATTCATTTCTTTTTCTGGCTTCCTCTTCAATTTCTTTGCTACCCTATATTTCTCCTCTATTGTCTCTGCCTTCTCCCTTGGTATCCATCCAGACATTTGCTACTTCTCTTTTTACCCCACTCAATACCTGCACCACTAATCCTACCTCTTTACTCTCTATTTGGTGTCACATTCTCCTGATTACCCACCTAGAAACCTTTTTATTTCATCACCTGCCTAGATTATCCATTGTAATGTCCATATCTAGTAAAGCATTACCAGGGCTCTGGCACTGGTCCTTGGCTCTTAATATACCATACCATAGATAGAAAAACCCAAGATGTGTGCTATCACTGCCCAATCCTATGCATACAACAGAGTTACTAAAAGATAAGAGTCTTTTCATGGAGGCCCTCTGTAAAATAGTTTTTCAAATACTTTGGATATGTAATATCAGTAATTTTAATCACAGAAATGTCCATATATTCATATGTATAGATATATTCAATTTTAAAAATCCCTAAATTTGATATAATGCCGTTTAGCTTCTCTCTCCTCTCTCTCTCTCTCTCTCTCTCTCTCTCTCTCTCTCTCTCTCTCTCTCTCTCTCTCTCTCTCTCTGTGTGTGTGTGTTTTCTAAAACATACCTCTAGGCCACTCCATCTCTAAAATTATTTTGAATCATTTCCCTTTATCATACAAATCATTTACAATTTAAAGTAAATTACAAATAGTCCCCTTAATATGCCATGTTGCATCATATCCTCTAGATGTGTGTGTGTGTGTGTGTGTGTGTGTGTGTGTGTGTGACTTACTTTGATAATCCACTTATTCTTCCTGACTCGCACTGCCTCTGTCCATGCATGACTCTCTCCCTGTGCTTAGGTCTTCTTGACAAGTTCTTAGTGCCTGATTTACTTTTCCCTTTTCCTGATTTTCTCATAATTTCTCTAAATCAAAGAATATTTTATGATCTTGTATTGATCGTAGCATATGTTCTTAATCTGTGGAGTAAGTATATGGGTCAGAGGCTGACAAGAGAGCTTAGCATTCACCTCTTATTGGCCATTCCCTCATTGGTTTTCAAGACCCTTCATAACCTGTTTCCAGCTTCTATACTCCACATATGTCTGGACTCCACGCTCTAGAAATTTCAGTTCTTGTTATTCTTAGCTATTCGTACATCCCTTTACAAGGAAGATTTTTCTGTCCTTTTTCTGAATTTTTTCCCTTTCTCACCTTGCTTTTCTCATCCTCTGTTCACTTATTAACCTCTTTACTTCATACTTGGCCTAGGCTGCCAGCTTCAGCATGGTTTCCTCAGGCAAACCTTCTCTTACACTCGGACTGAATTTATGACCTCGTCCCTCGCTTCAGGTCCCGGGTTCATCAACCCTTGGCTCATTAGTTGAAGGCAGGACAATACTTTATTCCCCTTGGATCTCAAGAACAGTACCTCAAAAATAGGTAATCCATGAACAGCCAAATTTCATGAGAATCACCACATCCCCGGAGAGCATTCTGACACAGAATTTCAACAGGTGATTCCCCTCTATTATTGAACTTGGTTTATGTATGGGACACTAGTGCTAAAAAGTGTTCATGAAATGACTAGGAGGGACCGCAAAAAGCTCAACAAAAAGGAAAATTCTGGAATTCTTAGACTCACAAGTCCTTTGAACTTAACGCAACTTGGCCTCAATATCTATTTATCATCCATTCTATTTAGTGCCATACAAATACATATACAATACATACGGTGTGGATGGCTGCTATTTTGATTGCAGATTCGACACTGAGGGTTCCTCACAGGCTGCCCAGGGACATGCTCCACCAACTTGCAGTACATTTCAGGTCCTTTTTCCCCACATGTAGCATTGGTTGTGATAAGCGCATTAGAAGCAAGGTTCAGAACAGCAGGAAATAAACCTGAAAAAGAGAGACAAATGAATGTATGTCACACAAATTTCTTGCTATGTTTAAAGTAAAACTAAGTTAAGATATAATTCAGGGAATTAAATCAATCAAAAATCAAATAATTAGTGACAAAACACCTGACTTAAGCACTGCATCAAAAGTACGTTATTAAGAGACTATTTCTTTTACTTTCTGGGTCTCAAGATGTTCTTTTAACATTTAGCCTCTAAAATTTTAATTTAAATAGCCATGTCTCAAGCAGTCATTTAAAAATAGCCTTTATGTATTTGATATGATATTATTATTCAATCTGAGTCTACTATATCCCATCCCCTTTATCTAATACCCCAATTATCACACAGTATAAATACTACAACAGATGCCTATGCAGACTTGAGAAAACAGACAGTGCTAAAAGATCTTAAAAAAACTATTTGTTTCTAGTTTCTGTGCTACCAAAACTTTATCACAGTCATAATAGTTAATGATCATAGGCCAGAAATTCCTGCTTTGGGTCTAACAGAAGAATTTGACTTATGCAGGTCCATCTCCGTGCAAAGTTGGAGAGGCCTCTTGTTCCAGCTCAGAACCCAGTGGAGGCTTTTTACTTCCTCTTAGGTAATGCCAATTCTGCTACATGCATGTCTACAACTTGCATTCTATGAGCCTTCTTTCAATGATAGTGCCATGAAGTCAATCACCAAAAGCCCTTTTTTAACTGAAACCTCATCATAAAGAAGACATAATTGAGATGACAAATAAGTAGACTTGATCTGTACATGGAACGTTCTTGCCACTGAGGCTGTCTCTCTGTAACTGTACCAGGTATGTCTCTATCATTTCAATGTCAGATGGAAAGTTCTTCTTAACTGCATTCTATGCATGGTGTTTGGCTGAAACCCTTGGACTCATTAGTTCATAGATGTTTTCTGCTTTAACTTCAAGCATTAACACATGGTGAAGACAAAGTTGGAACTCAGCCTATCTATAGTATGGAGAGATGACATACGTGTTGGCTCATAAATGTCAGCCTGCTCCAGCTGCCTTTGTTAATAGCAGCCTTCTCTGTTAGTGCATATCCACAACATGCTAGACACTATTCCGTCTGTGTCTGCCATCACCCTAGTGCTTTTCATCTTCATGGACTAATTTGTGCCACAAAACATCCATGTGATCTGCATGCTACTTTACCTCTACTTCATCAAGCTACTAAGCAACTTCCTGGGAGACAGATGGCAAACAGCAGGGTTGTGCTTCACAACCAAGACATCTGACCCCAGAGCCTAGCCTCTTAACACTGCCACAGTGTGATATGAAACATATGTTTTGTATTCATTTGTAGCCTTAGTTGACCTTAGAATTGCACTGAAAGTAATTTTTTAAAAGGAAAACCAGAAAAGTTATTTAAAAATATTGGATTGGACTCATATGTGTTTGTGTTTGATCACTGAATTTTCTTTTGGACCAGAAGAATAATAAAAAACATAAAACATATTTTAAATATTGTGATCTTTATTGTAATTGGTTTCAAAACTTTAGAATGATTAAATAAATTAATAGAACTCAAGTGATACCTCAGCTGTCATACATTGCTCCCCAATTGCTATATGTATATATACTTATGGCTTCTGTTTCCATACTCTCCAGTCTCTAAATGTCCCTGGCTCTCCTCCTCCAATGAATCCCCCTCCTTAGATTGTCTTAAGCTTGTTTTCAGCTAACAGTTATTTGAAGCTTACACCTTTCCCTCATTTTCTAGCATTTTAACATTTACTTCTGTTACTTAATCCCATTCACTAGCTTAACCATTCTTTCTATTGACTTGGCTCACCTCTACATCTTCTGTCCTTACCACAATGAACCAATCTATTCATGTAATGTGGTCAACTTATCTCGTCACTGTACAGAGAAATACTAGCCATTCACAAAAAATATCATCTTTACTTCACAAAAAAATAGAGTGTTTTGTACAAAGTAAAGTGATATAACAGGCATGCACTATATCTTTCATTTTGTCTTCTCTACATACCAAATAAATGTTATTGGAAATAGTCTCACCATTTTGTGAAGCTATGAAATTGCAAATTTTAAATAATTAGTCTCCAGAGAACTACTTCTGTATCTTAGGCATTTTATTATCTAGTTTAGTAAATTATACATGATGAAATAAATGAGGTTCATCTAGATGTCTTTTTCCTCAGTTGTTCTGCACCATTTTATGCTACTGTAAAATTATTCTTTCATCAAAGATATTTTGAGCATGCACTAAGCCACGTATCCAAAAAGTTGAGAAATACTAAGGTGAACTTCATGAGGAAGAGAACTTTAAATGAGCTCTTGGGAGAAACTAAAGCTTATTTTGTAGAAAAATCCAAGAAAGGAACGAACAAGAATACTAGCCAGAGGAAATGGTGTCTGAGTTGGACTCTCTGGACAATCTATATGGTCACTCACTCTGAAACTGTCAGATTATCTGAACCTGTCTTTGACCTATCACATAAATAAATGTAATTGCATAGGTATGTGACATGGATATAGATGCATATACCACACATAAAATACACAGTGATTCATCAAAACAGACCATTGTATGTTTGTCATTACTAGCCACTCATTTTCCTTATTCTCTCTTCTTCAAATATTTAATTTAAAGTATAAAAATAAAGTGTGAGAAGAAAAACATCTGCTTGGTTTTCTGTTTAAAGAAGAGCTATATCATTCTTTCTGGGTAGTAACCCGAGGCTAGGTAGGTTAGCTCTGTCTAATGCCTTCCAGGAAAACCAGTTTATGTACACAAAAAGCTACCTTCAGCCTGCTGTAGATATGTAGGTATTGTGAATTTGGTTCCGTCATTTTTCTCTCTTCTTTAACTGACTAGTCCTGAACTTCCTATGACATTGGTTTTGTCTTGCTAATATTGGCAAGCCCTTTGTATTCTGAAGTGGTGCAGCCATGTAGGACTTAATATGAGAAGACCAGACCTGTACTATCTAAGGAAAAAGCAATCATGAAAGAAGAATCAGAAAGAGAGATGTAGGATCACACTATTTAGTATGTATTCTATGTTTATAATATAGAGAATTGGATTCCATGCCATTTTTTTCTACTGGAGTATATGGATCAAATGAAAGAGAAAGATATAGCCATAAAAGGATTAGAGATGCCTAAGCAATATTGATCAAGAAACTATGTTATGTTCCTCATGGTGTTTAATTCCCAATCATTCTATTGTGCAATTGCAGTTTAGAAAAAAAGTACAGCTCAAAGGAGATAAATAACACACAGTTAAGACTAATAATATAATTTGAACCTAGCTCGGAAAAGCTCAAAATGCTTGATGAAGAGTTAGACCTTTGTCCTTCGAAAAAATTCTTATCAATTTATGTACTTCACAAAATAAATAACTTAGTCACCACTCCAATATTGTTTCATGGGGTTTTTATGCATTATACTAAAGATATTAATTCAATATATATCTAGCATCTTTCACTTTTTTTTCTATTGATTTGTTTCTACTATACTTATTGATTGTATACTCAAAATTAACCTCTTCACAGTATAATAGCCTTGCTTCAAGGTCAAGGAGCAGATGCTTTATCAAATTTTATTATTATTTTGCTGTTTGTTTTTTAAAAATCAGTGAAATGTATTGGCTTTGGAAGGTCCTCAATTAGTTGTTAATGACCAATTCAAAGAACAGATCGATATTTGAGCTTTTATTGAATCTTTGGCATGTCATATTCTGAATTAAAATGAATTTTCATTATATGCTAAATCTATTAGGCTATTTCCATTCATTCCCTCTCAAAAGCATCGGGATGATAGCTATTGTCATTCTTGATATGGGTCACCTGCTAAGATTATGTAACCATTAGGACTGTAAATGAACTACAAATAGCTGATGAACATTTTAAGAATATTGACTTTCAGGTTCTCAATTCAATTTGAGGTCCTGCAATTTTAATAACATAAAATCCAGTGGTTATTACCATATAATCATGATTGGTGGTTTTCTGAGTAGACTCTAAACTAAATAAAATTTAGTTGGATTTACAGTTATAAGAAACAAAGTCTGATGTAAGCCAAATGAATATTTATTCTTTATCTATTATGTGTATGAGAAATTACAATAAGCATACTGCTTTAAAAATATATATTTAGTTTTCTATTGTATATATTTGGTAAATAGATAAGCTTGGAAAGGTCTAGATCTAAATAAGGGAACAAATAAAAAATTTACTCCCTGTGGCAGATATTTAGAAAACTCACTGCAAGTTCATTGGTTTTGTTTGGCATATTTAAAGTGTTTGCTTGTTCATAATGTGCCATGTCCATACATATTGGCATGGTTCTCATGTTCTGCACAGTCAGAGCTACACACTCTGGTTTTCAATGGTGGGTGCATTTTTTAAATCTACTTAAGCTCCTTTCAAAGCAAAGCGTTGGTTCTATAGAACATAAAAGCTGTGGCTTCTCAAAATACTTGTCAGTCCATTGACGTGGGAGCTGCTGTCAGATCAGAGGAACCAAGAATATTAAAGGCAGAGAAAGGGTATATACACCCAAGAAGGAAATGATATATGAAGAATCAAATCAAAGAGCAAAACCAAGAAGCCACAACTGCTCTCAAGTGATGAGAAAGATACTAGAACAGAAAGGATCACAGAAAAAATGACTCCAAACCTGTTTCCAAACTCTGCCCAAAAATAGATGCCAAGAACTGTAATCTCCAGGAGTTGGAAGGTTACAGATTTGAGCTTGACTATAGTTAGTTAACAACCACCAACAAAAAGCTGGGAGAGCATTCTTCACAAGAACACAACAGAATCCAGAGTTTTACAAAATGTTTCACAAAATCCAATGTGCATTTAAAAAGACCCCTAGACAAAGAAATAATAAAATCTAACTCAAATTTAAGAAAAAGGCCCTCAATAGAGATCACTGCTGAGATCAAACACATATTGGAATAAGCAAACAAATGTTTCAAAGTGGCTTTCTAAGTGTATTAACTGATATAGACTCACGGACAATGCTTGCAGTGACAAGAAGTTTATGAATCTTTTTATCAAAGATAAAATGACAACACATTTGGAAGGTTAAAGTCAATTACTTATAATTAATAGAAATTTTTGGTATAACAGAAAGAAAGAGAAACTTAGAGATAAATGAAAAATCAAAAGGTCATTTATATAAACAGTTAAACTGCACTGGGAAGTGGGGTGGAGTCAATGGAAATGGAAACATACGTGCTGCTTTTAGTGGCACAGGTTAACTGGGAAGAGGCTTGAGGGAGTCTGAAATTAACAATACTCCTGAAAACAGTGGTTTGCATTTTACAGGGGTGCACATCTATAAAAACTGCTGTTACCTGCTATGAGTGAAGGCTATACTCAGGAATGGCTTATGGACTTCACTGTGGGCAATTTTAATCCACAAAAAGAAAGTATACCAACACTTAAATCCTGTTAATAATGAACATGATACCTCATTTTTCAGTTATGAAAAGGTTACTTCAAACTCCAAACTGGGGGAAAAAAACATATCAAAAAATGAGATGGATTCAAAGTAGTTATATTCGTGGAAATAGATATGAAAAAGGTAAAGACAGCAATATATTAATTTTAGAATCTCAATTGTGGATAATATTGTGTTTAACACCTAAGTTTTTTTGACAGGGAAACTATAGAAATGGGGCTGGACAGATGGCTCAGTGGTTAAGAGCGCTTGCCGTTCTTCTAGAAGATTGAATTTGGTTCCCAGCATTCATGTCAGGCAGTTCACAATCACCTATAACTACAGCACAAAGGGAGGAACTAATTCCCTCTTCTGGTCTCTATACCCATGTGACACATACACAGAAGCCATTGTTAAGTTGGTAGGTGTAACCTAAATCTAAGATTCATCTTATGCTTTGGTTTCAATCAACTTGCAATATCAGCACAAATAAATTTTAAATTAACAGTTCTTAAAGGTGCAAAAGGATGATTGAATGCTACAAAGGAAACTGTCCTTTCAAACTTCCTTGGAACTCGATTAACTGAACAAACAGAGTACCTGATAGCAAGCCATTGCTCCTGACACACCTGGGGTCCCTCAACCAGCAGGAACTCTACTTTCCCTGGGCAAATTTCCAATTTCAGTTTCCCTTTCAAGTAAATAAAATATTTTGACTTCGGATCATATTAAGTACATAAGAGTTGTATTATGAAGAATGGTATGTATGAGTCCGTGTAAAATGCATTCAGCACAGTGGCTGAGCTGTGTGTGTGTGTGTGTGTGTGTGTGTGTGTGTGTGTGTGTGTTACTGTGAGTGTGTTTGTGGTACTATGAGTGGTGTGGTACTGTGTGTGTGTGGTTCTGTGATTGGTGTGTGTGTGTGTGTGTGTGTGTGTGTGTGTGTGTGTTTGGTGTTGCATACTGGTGCATTGGTTTGTGTATGTATGCATGTGGAAGCCAGAGGTCAATATCAAGTGTCTTCCTAGGCTGCCTATGAGAGATAGGATTTCTCCTTGAACCTCAAGCTCACTGACTTTGTCATACTAGCTGGCCAGAGAGCTCCACGGATATTTTCATCTTTACTTCCTCCTGGCACTCGGACTACAGGCACATCCTGTATACCTAGCTGGATATGGATGCTGGGATCTAAATCCCTGTGGGTCCTTTTACTTGAGTAACAAGCTTTCACTGCTTGAGTGATCCCTTCTTAAGCCTGAAAACTAATTTTCTTTCCAAAGCCCGCCCTGTCCCATTCCTGTTCATGTTAAAGGAGCACCATCCTCACCAGCTCCATCACTGCTGAGTCATGTGCAAACTGGCCTGCTCTCCTTGCTGTCTGCATGAAGTCATGGCCCCACTTCTCTGCTAGCTTCACAGGTCCTATTGTTCATTTCCAAACAGCTTCATTCTAACAAAGCACCCCTTTCTGTCACCTGAATCTTCACCTTCCTCTGACAACTGTATTACTTCTGATTTCCCACTAGGCTCACAGTAGGTCCACAGAATCCTTCTGGTTCATTAATGGGACTTGCAAATCAGTTCATCCCATATCTCTCAGTAACTCTTTTTCCAAGAGTTGAATAATCCTCCTCTTCTGTATACTCTTCTCCAATATGGAATGACTTCATGAAGACCATCCCCAAATTGCTGCCTGATTCAGTCATTTTTATCTCCCAAATTTCTACCATTCTCATCAAATGTATAATTATCAGCCAGTGTGAATTACAATTTGCTAAAATCAGGAATGGTAAAAAGTATTTTGTGAATGTTTACATACAACTTCATCATTGTAAGATGTCTACTTTCAATTCATTAGTTTTGTCTTCAGATTAACTCTACTATATACTATATGTAGTTAAAGTTACCTAACTAGTTTTTCTGTGTGACTTTAATTTCTTGATTTTCAACAGTGTCATTGAAGTGATCTTTCTAAAACTTCATGTAACTTCCTGTTTTAAGGCATTGTGAGTTGCCTGTTGCACACAGCATGGTAGCCAGATTCCTTGGTCAGCTACATGTTAATACCATACTGCATGCCTTCCTATACCCACGCTGTCCTGTGTCATTGTGTTTACAAGAACAGCAAGTATTTCAAAAATCCATTTATGTGATAGAATTTTGTCCTTTCTATATAATCTGTGCAATATGCTCATCTACTCAACTCTCATGACCTAGTTCAAATATCCCTTAGAGTGTGAACATGTTTCCTTATTTTTCTACGCTGAATTTGTTTCCTTCCTGGTGTGGTATAATATATTTTATTATAATCCTCATAATTTTTAAATCCTGTGCAATGGCTAGCTAGTCTATAATTGAGTATAAAAATAACACCAGCTAACATATAATACCACAGATATTGAAATGTATTAGATGAGAATAAAAATGTGCACCATATAATCCTTCTGGGGAAGACTTACCCACAAAGCCAATAAACTTATTGGTGCTTTGCGATGACAAAAATATGGAATTGCTTTGATGTTTTAACCAAATGAAAAAAAATGGAAGGAAAAAGTCATACCATTTGAAAAATAAAGGAAACTTTGACCATATCCTTTTTTCCTCCATCCCTACTCCATTTCCATTTTTTCCTATTCTATTACAAATGGACAAATACAGATGCACAGTTGCTTCACCTATGTATTTATAGGGAGGAAAAACCTTCTGTAAATTGCCTATTACCTACAGCATAACAGCCAGATAGCTTGGTAATCTGAGTGTTTATAATCAGACTCCCACCTGAATCTCTGCATGGCCACTAATCACAACTAGTTTTAAAAAGGTACAACAATAACACAATGATCATGATCATACATAGCCACAAGGTCACTTAATGAATGCATTTTAACGTGAAAAATGTATTTTTCTTTACCTTTAAATCATTGAACTTTCTACTTGTATTACCTTTGTGTAAATGTAGATAAACAATTATTTTACATTATCATTTTTAAAGACCCAATATATTTAGTGTATAAATTAAAGGAAATTTAATGTTATATGGAATTAATACATCTACACAAGTCTTTCCTTTGTTATCAGCTTAAATACTAAACTATCTAAATAAGGTGGAGTAGCTGTCTTTGTTACTTATGTCTAGCACAATGTTGTACTTATTACTTACCAGTCAAACTTACCTAGATGGACATATACACATGCAAATATATATATATATGTATGTATATGTATATATATATGTGTGTGTGTGTACTTAATTTCTCAAAGAATACTATTGTTAGTTTTCATAATTTAGCTTGAAATATCCACATTAATACATATAACTGATATCAAGAAATCCTTGAGTCACAAAACAACTGTTTTCAATATACTAGTTTTAATGATGGAGTTCAGTCATGTATTATTTATAATACGTGGCAGATCTGTCTTTCTCCTTATCATTTCTTCTTTTCTTGTCATCATAGTCATAGTACACAGCATTTCTCCTCTGAGTTCTTGCCAAGCACCTATCACCTCTCAAGAGAAAAGAGAAAAAAGTGTATGGAGTGGAGCTGTTTGAATATTTCTAATTTTCCATTTCAGTTTCTAGGTCTGTGGAGCATTTTAAAATATATTCATGCGTGTAAACAGAGCTGCTTGCAAGTGGTTCGCTATTTAAAAGACAAAAGAGAACATGCCAATTGCAAATGTTCTAAGATGTGTCAAGGAAGTAAAAGAGACACTTGTCTGTTGAAATCCTAGCTATGTGGGTGTGTAGGAATATACTGGTATAAAACAAAATTGGAACAAAACAAAATGTTGAAGAGAATGGCTTCCAGCTGTGCACCACAGGAAGTAGCTTAATGCTCCCCATCCACAATGCAGATGACGAGTTTTATAGAACTGAAAAATCAGCCCAATTTGAACTAATCGCCGTCCAGACACACAGCACTTGCAAGCTAGAAGAAAAATAACATCCAACCCAGTTGGCCAGAAGCAAACAAAGCCAAGGAGACAATGTATTCCAGTTCTGTTTTCACGACTTGCAAACTCATGTCATAATTCATCACTTAATTCTGCCCTTCCAAATTTTTTATGCTTCCAAGATAAAAGAACATTTCCAAAGGTCTCTGATTTGATCTCCCTTTTTATTTATTTTTTTGACCAGAAACAAACAAACAGAAAAAGTAGTTACATTTCTCTGAAGAATTTCTTTTAAAAATCACATACTCTTAGTTTGTTTGTGTGTTTGTTTTTAATAGAGAAATATGAAAATTTGAGCAGGCTTTATTTTTTAATCTCCAAATTCGAAATAAACCAGACATGATCAGATGAACTGCCATTGGTTGTTACAAGATCCACTGACAGGTATCAGTATTAACTCTGCATAACAGCTACTCACTAAAGTAAGCATTATGAACACAAATGGCTTCTCAGTCACTTGGTCCAGTCTAGAAGACATTACTATATTCTTAATAAATCCGAATTACAGCAGCAGTAAATCCTAATTATCTTTTCAATTTGCTAGGGCCTAAAATTAAAACATACCTGAGAAAGTAACTGTCATTATAACCCAAATACCTGGAAGGAACAATGATGTACAAAGAAAATCATAATAGTTTATAACATGCTTTCAGATGGTGATATTTGTACTTTAATCTCTCTTCAATTTCTGAACTTACTATATGAAATCAATTCTAACTATGTTGTGCTTGGCAAAGTATTTACTATAACATACTTCTTGAAGTGAAAAAAAATCAAATTTAGCAAGATATCTTTGTGACTTGACTGAACATATTTTAAGCTCAAGATGAACCGCTCTAGAAACAGGTCCCCACCCTAGTCTGCTCCCATCCCTTACCTGCTGTCATGCAAACACTGCTCTGCTTACATTTCCAGTCCCTATAAAAGGCATGAAGATCCTACCTGCCACCCTGGCAAAACTAGAATCTCCCCACTGTTTTGTGTGTCTTTGACTATGTTCTTCCTGTGGGAGAATCCTGAATAAGAATCCAGACGGTTTACAAAATCAGTATGTTCAAAAAAATAATCATTTTTGTTGAGACATTTATTTGGAATGTTCTAGCATGAGGATACCCAAATTTATGTTGAGGGGGTAGCAGTTGGGGTGAATCATTTGCACCAAGGTTCCATCCAACCTCACTTCATCAGTATCAACAGAACATATGCTCAGTGCCTGCTTTTGTCTGCCTGTTCCAAAACCATCCCTGCAAACCGGATGTCTCCTTGGTAGGTCTTCTTTCTGTTACTGAAGTTGAAGTTGAGAGGTTTGCTTGTACTACACTAAACCAATAGTAAACTTTATGCTATGTCTGCTGTTAATAATCCAACAACAGAAACTAAACAATGAAAAATCTCTATACCGCCTGCTGTACTAGGAGCACATGCTTGCATTTATAGCCTGCCAGACAAGTGACTCATTCGTGCATGTTTTGATGAACACAGCAGCCTCAGGAGAGGTATTGTTCCTGTGTTCTTTAAAGTCTGTCCACTCCTCTATTTCTTATTCCTACTGATGCAACCCACATGAAAGTCTGGTCATGCATTCTGTTTACCCCGGCTTAAAATACTTAGATGAATGAAAAGAAAAGGCTTATTCATTTACTTCACACTTTTTGTTTGTTTGTTTTTATGAGTAACTGTTAGAGTTTCTCAGCAACTCTTCTCTTATTACATTCTTCCCTCCCAATAATGTCATCTACTCCCAAGCCATTTCTGGAGTCAATAACTCTTCACTATAGCTCTGGGCCAGAAATCTCTCTGGAGCTTTAGACCTGTTTATCCTCATCCTGTCTCACTTCTTTCATACATCTCAGGAACATCTCAAACTCTGTTCAAGGAGAGGTTAGGATTGCACATGCTCCAGACGTTACCCAGAACACACCCTGGATTCACAACTCCTGTGTTTTCCCTAAGTTCAAAGTATGCTACTTGATCCACAAAGAACATCGTAATGAAAACTGGAAATCAATAAGTACTCAAGCCATTTCATCACTAAATACTACTCTAATTCTAAACCAATTTCATATCCAGCTGTTTTTCTAGCAATACTGCCAACACGTGGAGGCAAATCACTAGCATTTCTAACATTAGGACATCTGGAATTGTCCATTAGACAGACTCATGATTACTTTTTACCTTTCTTCAACCATTTTGTGTGTGTGTGTGTGTGTGTGTGTGTGTGTGTGTGTGTGTGTAAAATGAACCCCCCTACAATTATGAATCTGATCAGTTCATCCCTCTTTTTAAAACTTTAAACAGACTATATTAGACCTAGGTGAAAATGCAACACTGGCTTATATGTTCTTCCCATCAAATTCCCAAGACTCCGTTCTTTAGCCAGCTTTTAGAACAAGGCAATGTTTTTTTCTTCCTCATGACTGTCTAGAAGTCTTGGCTATGCAACACCACCCTTTCCTCATGCTTTTCTATAGCTCAAAAGTGTTTCTTCTTTTACTCTGTCTTCTCCCTTTTCTCAAGGGGTGTTCTTGTGTGTGTCTGTGTGTGTGTGTGTGTGTGTGTGTGTGTGAGTGAGAGAGAGAGAGAGAGAGAGAGAGAGAGAGAGAGAGAGAGATTGAACCCATGGCTTTGTACATACTATCTAACCATTCTACCATTGAGAATATATATCCATTCTGTCCTTGAACTCACAAATTTCTACCTGTCTCTGCCTCCCAAGTGCTGTGAATAAAGGAGTGCAACACTATGCCTGGCTTGGTTTTTTTCATTTCAATACAGGTTTATTTACTTATCCAGGCTGGTCTTGTCCTTGCCATCCTCCTCCCTTAACATCCCAAGTAACTAGGATTACTAAGGTACCAGGCCAGCTAGAGTCTTTTGTTATAATGCCTGATTCTCTCTCTCTCTCTCTCTCTCTCTCTCTCTCTCTCTCTCTCTCTCTCTCTTTATATATATATATATGTGTGTGTATGTGAATATATATATACATACATATATGTGTGTGTGTGTGTGTGTGTGTGTGTGTGTATATATATACACACACACACATTAAATACAATGTATGATTTTTAAAATTGTTTGGAATATAGACTTTGGGATGGAACAAATCATATGTTTTGTTTTCTGTTGGTGCTGATTACCAAACTCTAAGAGCCCAGGGAGCTGGACACATGAGGTATAGGGCAATGTTCTCCCTTAAGAAATCCTCTCAGAATTCAGTATAAAGTTGGGAGGGTTCTGAAAAGCCAGCAAGCCTCCAACTCCTCTTATTACAAAATACAAATTACAACTCCTCTTATAACAAAATAACAAAGTAGGGAGACAACAAAATAAAAACAAGATACAATAAGACATTACTTTTATTGTTCTGGTGACAGGTAGCATTGAAAGTATTCAAAGCCATTTAAAGTATTTTCTATTTATTTTGTTAATGTCTTCTTAAAATCATGCCTTTCCTTCTTGGTAGATTTAACAATTTCTGTGTTGGAACATAAAACTTTTCATATTTTGTGCTCTTTTTTTAAATTTAATTTAATTTTACAAATCAGCCATAGGTTCCCCTGTCCTTCCCACTCCCGCCCCCGACCCCACCCTCCCCTCAGCCCATCCCCCATTCCCATCTCCTCCAGGTCAAAGACTCCCCTGGGGATTCAGCTCAACCTGGTAGATTCAGTCAAGGCAGGTCCAGTTCCCTCTTCCCAGGCTGAGCAAAGTATCCCTGCATAGGCCCCAGGTTCCAAACAGCCAGCTCATGCACTAAGGACAGGTCTGGGTCCTAATGCCTGGGTGCCTCCCAGACAATTCAAGCTATTCAATTGTCTCACTTATCCAGAGGGCTTGATCCAGTTGGGGGCTCCACAGCTTTTGGTTCATACGTGAACAACCTGGACGTGAGTGGGGGGTAATGAAGGGCAAGGTTCAAGAGAAAGAGAGCTTAGGGGAGCAGGAGATCCCAGCTGGATCAAGAACAGAAAGGGAGAACAAGGAATTACAGACCATGATAAATGAAGACCACATGAAAACAGGAAGAAGCAAAGTGCTAGAGAGGTCCCCAGAAATCCACAATGATACTTCCACTGTAGACTACTGGCAATGGTTGAGAGAAAGCCCGAACTGACCTAGTCTGGTGATTGGATGGCCCAATACCCTACCAGTCGTGCTGGAACTCTCATCCAATAACTGATGGAAGTGCATGCAGAGATCCTCAGCCAGGCCCCAGGTGGAGCTCCAGGAGTCCAATTGTTGATAAAGAGGAGAGATTGTATGAGTGAGAATTGTTGAGACCAAGATTGGAAAAAGCACAGGGACAAATAGCCAAACTAATGGAAAGACATGAACTATTTTGTGCTCTTTTAATGAATTATTTTGAATTTTTTTCTTATGCCTCCATCTGACTCCACCTCCTCAAATATAGATCAGAAGACACAAGTGGACTATTCTAATGAATACAATATTCAGTAGCACTTACTACCACATAGCTTCTGGAACTTTCTCATTGCATTCAAACTGTACTAGGCGTCAATCTAACACTTAGATTGAAGAATTAACATGAGAAATGAGTGGGGCTGGAGTGGTGTTGGAGCTTGATGACTGACATATGCATCTAATTTAGTTTTCTGCCATCGAGGAGAATTCTATACAGTTCTAATACATTTATAGAACTACTTGTGTTCCCTTTAAAGTGAATTCTGACAGTGTTTATAGAAAAACACTTTGTTCTCTAGCAGATATTTGAACATACACATAAAAATGCAGGAAAACACAAATATTCTGTTTCTTCTTGCAACTACTTGAAGTAAAAAAATCAGCATTTTGCAGTCATTGGGCACAGCTTTGCTAATAATGCTTTTCATTTCAAGTACATATAAACTATCACACATAATGAGTTTTCTGTCAGTTTCATTTTTGCCTTTAACTGCCCACCTATAACCAGTTGACTCTGAATTCCTTAGGGGTTGAGGCTGTGGTTTCTTAATCTTTTCACTCTCAGATACTAGTCATTAACACCAAAGAAAAAAGCTCATTAAATATCCCTTAAAATTAGTGAGTCACCTGAGACTCTGACCTTTAAAAAAATTCTATGTGGAACACATATATTATATTGTATCTGATATAAAAATTAAGCCAAAACAAAACCCAAACTGCACATCTGTCTTTGTCAGGTAGCGTGAACTGGGAAATTTTGTTTTAGTCATTGATGATAATACATATGGAGGACTCAAATTTCCAAAGTATTTTTACTTTCTCCTGGATTTGTATTCCATCTCTCTCTTCTCTCTCTCTCTCCTCTCACACATTGTATGTATTGGGTAGGCATTGTTAACTGAAATTTATAAATAAATAAGAAGAGATCAACATTGAAAGATGGCTTTCTAAATATGAAACATGTTTTTCTATCAAATGAAAGCTCTTCTGAAAGTATATGATACATGGTCACTAAATTTCTCCAGCTCTTAGTCAACTGAAATATAATGGCAGAAAGTGACTGACATGAGCAAAGTCCTTTGTCTCCACAGATCCTTAGAGCGACACAACATTTTATGGAACATAGCTTCTGAATAAATGTTGGAAAGCATACCTCCACCTTAAAAACAATCAGTAAAAAAAGATCTAAAGCAGAGTTGGCTGCAAAAAGAGAGTCTGAAAGATACAGAAAGAGAGTCTGGTCTGAGGTCAGTCCAGAAGTTGAGCATGGCACCAGTAGACACAGGCTCAGGGAAATGAGACCCACAAGCATTTACATTCTCAGACAGAGATTAAGACACATGCTTGGAGAAGAAGTGAGCACACACATCTTAAGGCAAATGTCTAATTCTCAACCAACAGTTTCACGGGGAAGCAGCATTGAATTCCAGTTGAGAGTCAGAGAGACCTATAGTATGCAAGCAGATCTAAATCTATGATTAAAGATAAGTTTATTAATGGTTATGCTGAGGACTTTGAAGGGAAGTGGACACCCAGGGGCTGGAAAGATGGTTCAGTGGTTGAAGTACTTGAGCTCAAGTGAGGAACTGTGCTTGGGTCCCTAGAATCCATGTAAAGCTAATGTGGTAGAGTAGATCTGTGACCCCCAACTCTCCTCAAGTGAGATTGGTAGCAAAAACAGGAGAATTACTACCTACAGCATGAAGAAAAAAAAGTGATTCTTACAGAAATTACTGACTTCCCCTGTTTAAACTCATTGACCTCCCATCATGCTTAACATTCACGTTGAGGAAGCTAGCTAATGGAGTCTGGCTATCCTATTTGGGATACACGGAAACATCTCTGAGGTTTGGGAGGATTATTCTTCCTACTAGTAACATACCCAGCATGAGAAATTCTTATCTGAAGTCTGCTACAGAAGGCATCCTTGCAACTGTCCTCTAATTAAATATTACTAATCAGTTTGCACCTCTCCTCGCAAGAGCATCACTGTGCAAAATCCTAGGCATTTCTGAAGGTCTTATGTTCCGCCACACATGGCACACTCTTATTTGTACTCTCTAGGTTTTAATTGTATGATTGTTAGAGTGGATGCATAATGAGTTCTCAGATCACTCTGGTATCACTAGCTATTACACACACACACACACACACACACACACACACACACACACACTTGCACATAAAGCAATTTCTTCATCATCCTGTTTTAGTGTCACACGATTTTTGACTCCCCAGCACATTGCTTTTTTTTTTTTTTTTTTTGGTTTCCTGTGTGAAACATCTGATTCACCTCTATGCAACTGCTGAGTTTATTGCTCTCTTGTTCCATCTTGACTAACCTTCTATCTACTTTTCTGCTGCTTCCTAATTTAAGACTACACGATGTCATCTGAACTCAGAAGTAGGTATCGTACCCTGAAATTACTTTGGAAGGGCATTCATATTTTTTTAAGTGGGAACTTGGTCGAGGCATCACAGCAAATGGCTGCCCATTTTTTCCTTATTATTAAGGAATCTCGTCGTTGCCACCAGCAGGAACTTTGGAAGTCAGAATTCAGAGTTTAGTGTAAAATATTCCATAATATAGTTCACTTAAACAAAATAAAAATAATTTAGAGTTGAAAAAAAAAGCTAAGAACTTAAACAAAAATACATCTAAAAGATGAAGCCTAAGAACCACATTCAGGCTCTAAATGCATTCAAAACTCAAGGTCAAGTTATTGAGCAGTATGTTTTCAGAATATAAATTTATTCATTCACAAAACTGTAACTGTTAACTTGTTCCAAGCATGTTGAAACAAGGGATAAAAGCACCATTTTCAAAATACTATATATTTGCCTGACAACAACAAACATGTCTAGGAAAGTATTATTCTTTTGAAACATCAATGCTGTCCACTTTGTCAGACTTGGAAATCATGTTTATGAAACTAATAGGTGGATTGAGAGCCTCAACATTACATAATGAAAATAATATTTATTGATCATCACACTCTCAACTAGATTGAAAACACTGTCACACACTTTGTCTATTCAATGTCATTCCAGACTTCAGAAAATGCTCAAATTCTTGATAAATTAATTAATCAGAGCATGAATACAACATAAGAGGCAAATTGCAACTTTAGTCATAGATATGAACGTTGCTTAGAACAATTCAAATGGTTTATAATTTAAAGTGTGATTGTAGGGATGCTCACAAGATTTGGGCGCTACCTGAAACAAATCTTCCTTCCTTGTAATCAGCAGGTCTTACCTTTTATCAGTGTTTTAAGTTCCAATTATTTTCTATCATATTGTGGCAGTCATAAAAACAGAGATTAACACAATTTATTACATTCCTGTGCATTTGTTGTAGATTAAAGCTCACAGGAGTCCACTTTAATTATTACCATGGCTCTTTAGAAACTTAAGTAATTCAAAGTAGACTCTTAGATTAAAAATGAAGATTTCCTCCAAGTATTCCAAGTATTTTATATTATCACTGTAATCTTCATTATGTATCAAAATGTATTCTAATTTCCTCTATTTAATTCTCAGTGAAAGTGTCATTCTCTAGCCAAAAAAAATTGTCTCTCCTCTGAATGTGCCATCTAACTTCCTATCTTCTATGGTAGTGCTCATGGGCCACATGAATTTTTCCTCATAAACTCTAGAAGTGTTTCCTTCAAAATCTGTTCAAACTCATCTTTTTGTTCTAAAATTAAATTTCCATTCTTTCTTGTCCTTTGCCAATGACTCTGTAGCATATGATTTTTTTTTATTTTAAAATGCTCCTCTTTTTTTATGCAGATACACTCATGACCTAAGAAGCCATGATTCCACATGCTTGAATTCCACAATGCCTAGAATATCTAAGGTGTCTTGTTAACATGCAAAAGTTCTTATTAAGCACAACTTCATTACAACATTCACTTACAACATATAAACATAAACTTTTCTTATACAAATCTATGTGCATGAACTCATCGCCACTTAGTAAAACCTGCCAATAAATTTGCTAGAAGTACGCACATGGAGGCAAGTTATTACGTGTGTCTCATTCATTCTTGCAACAAACTCTTGAAGTGCTTACTCTGTCCAAGACTATTTCTGGACCATCTACTCTGTAGTTATTAATTTATCTCACTCCTTTATGATCCAGACGAGAAAGCTTACACAAAGTAAAAATACAAATGCATTGAAAATAAAGTAGACTTTCTATTCACTGAAAGGTTACCTTTTTTGCACTGCTATTTCTAAGATTCAGTCAAGAACATTCCTTTGAGGTTTTAAATACTGAAAAGTCAACATTTTTTTTATTGTCTCAAAATCAAAACTAGCTGGAATTTTCCAGTTTTAAAAATATTCAGTTTTAGTTACAGATGAGTGGTGAAAGCAAGGTCTGAGCAGATGGCTGCAAAAACACCAGTGACTACACACCATGGCTGAGAACTTGCACACAAAAATATGCAACTTGGTGCACAGCATAGACTTCTTCCATGTAAATGCCAATGGCCATCTGGCTTGAAAACTGCAGAATCAATTTGATGTAATTCTATATTTGCCCTGTCTTCCATGGATATTAAATTATATCAGCATCTGGTAGAATCTCTGACATGAAAAATCATGTCCCCAGAACTATTTCAAACCACAGCGGTTCACTTTCCAGCATCAGAAAACAGCTGGAAACTAAAACATGACTCACACGATGAGACGTGTTGCTCAGATGAATGGATCTGGTTGGGAACTAGAAAGAGTTAAAGTGTTTCACTTACAATAAATCTATTGAAGCAAATATATACTAATTGCTCACAAACATCTTTAATCTTAGACTTGTTTCCTAAGAGTGCAGCTACTACATTCCTCTCTGCAGCTTTGACTCAATTGAGTGCACGTTTATGCAAAAATATTTTTTTGCTACTGTGTTGCTGGAGATTTGACAGTATGTTTACTTTAATTAAAATATTGCATAATTTAATAGAGAACTATATAGTCTACAAATTGAGTTGGTATATGATGAATGTAACTACTATAGGCACTTTTTCTATCAGGTCAAGATGCATAGTTTTATTCTACATGACAGAAAGATAATTGCCATTTGGATTTTTATTCATAGAATCTTTCATTTTGTGCCAGAGCATATTAAACATGAAATCACTAACAGATCTTACAGGAAACATCCTCATGAGAAAAAGGCATTTTACTGATGAAGTACATTAGAATCCAGAGTAAAACACAAATTGCAGTTGATGCCTGGGTTTGATACAATAAAAAAATATTTCATGTGACCTTGTGTGTATGAATGTGTTCAGGTGTGTTCTGTATTTTAAGTGCAGGTATGCTTTGGAATGATTCTGAGGGTGTGATTACAAAAGCAAATGTTTTGTTCCACCAAAGAGAAATCACTGTGAATTTTCTTGTGGCTCCACAATGCAAATGACATTTACTTAAATGAGCAGTAGCATCCACAGGTAGATTGTAACCACAAAGCTCCCATCTCTGATTTTCAGTGGCTGTGCAATTTCCCATTAAAAATGTATGAATTTGCATACACTATTGAAAAAAGCAAAAATAGTTTTCTTGATTTAAATGTTTTCCATTTAATTCAAATACTACTATGGTTGGTCTCTTTTCTCTGTGGGCCCTTCAGTTTATGAAGGATTCCTCCTTAACTCAGTTGCAAAGCTTCAGTTACTCTAAAGCAAGAGGCAATATCTCCATCCTTGCCAGTAATCATTCTCAGACCTCTGTTTAAAAACATCTGTGTTTAAGGACACAGCCAAGAGGCGACCCAAACCTTTTATCTCAGTACGAACCATAGAGATCTGGAGGGCTGTATAGACAGGCAGTGATGAGGAAGTCATGTGGTTGGGTTTGCAGCCAATGAGAAGGCAGAACAGAAAGGCAATAAAAAGGCAGGACACAGGAAGAAGGTCTCTCTCAGGGGAAGGACAGCTGGGAATGGTAAGATAAGATGGTCTTAGCTCTTGGCTACTGCTCGATCTCTGGGCTTTTAACTCTTTAAAAAAAAAAAATCCTTGAGAAAAATTCACAATCTGAGCTCTTGAGTTTATTTAAACAATAACGTGTACCCAAACTCCATTCCTTCCATTAAGATGCACATCAGTACTTTCTTGGAAATTTACTCACTACAGATAACAGGCAAACTAGGAGTGGAAGAAGAGAGAGTAAGAAGAGAGTTGCTTTTTTTTTTTTGTAACTGAAAGTGAAAAGTCTACTTTGTGTAAAAATAGCAGAGGCACACATTTCATATAATTTTCTACATCTCAATGATCTCTTACCTCAATGATTGGAACTAAATTAGAATCTCAGCTAAGTCTCTCAATACAGACACTTACAATGTTTAACAGAGTATATTCACCATTGCTGAATTCATTTCAAAACATATGGGCACCAAAACTAGTTAGCAGTAGATTAATTTTTAAATGTTATGCATTAAAAAAAAAGAAGTTCTTAAGGCCTTTGACTTTTTATTCTGAATTTGCCATATTTTGCTTAATAAAAAAAATGGAAAGATACCTTTATATATAAACCATGCGAGTTTTTTAGACCTGTCTTTGGTTACATGCTATATGGGCTAAATCTGTTTATTGGGTGTATATTTCCTCTAGAAACTAGAAGTAATTTACTTGTCCATGCTTTCTACATTTTCCCATGTGATTTAATATATTTATCTTGCATATTTGTAGCACAGTACTTAAATACAACATTAGGGCTGCAGAGAAGGTCTGTGCAAAAATTCTGGGTACTGGAGGGATGGTTCAGTTGTGAACAGCTCATAGTACTCTTACAGAGAACCTACTTCAATGCCCAGCAACAATATCTGAGACCCACAACTGCTTATAACTCCAGCTTCAGGGAATTTGATGCTCTCCTCAATCCTCTGAGTATACTGCATATATGTGATGCAAAAGCCTACATACAGACATACTTGCATATATATATATCTTTTAAAACATCTCAAAATTATGAATTATCTTGCACAACAACTTTAACAAATGCCAGGAAGATTCAATGAACTGCTATGTTGTTCCTTATAAGCTTTTAGAAAAAGTGTATTTCAATATCTATGACCAGCCAGTCATCCTTACTCTATATTCTCTTGGTCATTACCATTTAGTTTAAGAGCAGTCAGTCTCTGTATTTTTCATCTTTAAATTCACTTCTATGCACCTTCTTCAGATACACATAACAAATACTATGTTTTTAAGTGAAAGGAAGAAGAAAAATATTAATGATACAAACAGTACCTGATACCTCATAAGCAAGCAGAGTATGACTCAGAAGTGAATAAATAAAATCAAATGTGGTGCTTATTGATAGATGGTGTCTACAAGTTGAGAGAGATCAGAGAAATTGTCTAAGTTGGGCTGGCCATACCAACAACACATGGTCAAAAACTGTAGTACATTATTATCTTGGGCATGATGTAATCATGGCTGGATGGTACTGATACTGGGTAAAGAGAAAGAGAATAAAACCAAGAGACATTGACAAGGTACAAATGGTGGCATTGGTGGTTCATTAATGTGAGAATAAGAGATAGGATGACTGGGGGACTCTCCAGGATTCTGTGCTGATAGTCAGCAAGTGACAAGTCACATGGGAATCCTAGACATAGCAGTGTCTAATGATAACTTAAAATAAGCACTGTAGACATGTTTATAGATACAGAAGCAACCAAAAAATAGGAACAGCCCAGAATCCAGAGTACTGCTTTATAAGAACTGTACAGAGGAATTTAGGGGGCACAGGTTTATACAGAAAACCTCCAGAAAATCACCAGTTGAATAAATGGAAATGAGGCAACATGGAAAAAGAGATGTGACAAGGGTGGTTGTATATAATATGGTTTGCTTTCTCTCTGCAACAAAAAGGAACTAAGAAAGTGAAATACTGAGAGGATTAAGCAAGGGAAATTTTCTAGAACCTAGACATTCATCAAGCCGCCTACCCTGCTTTGATTTGTATATAGCCATTGTACATACATACAAAAGGTAACTAAGAAAAAAAAATATAATAAAGTGATAACATGATAATGATGCTGAGAAAGACAATCTACATTGGCATGTAGATGCAGACATCATTCTTAAATATCTAAACTATAAACAATAAATTTTGAGTTCACATTACTTTTGTGTATACTACTATATTCAAGCTAGACAGTCTGTTCATTTTGTTGAACATTAATGTACCTTCTACAGAGAAAGCTTTGTGAAGTAAACTGAAAAGGTAATTTTTGGTTGTATTAAGTGTTTTATTGCTGAAAGAAAAATCTACAGCTGTGAAGTACATTGGGAAACACATTTGAAGCACGATGATTTTATTTGGATACTTCTCATTCATCTATCTATTGATTTTTGTTCACATTTATCAAATTCTAGAAAAAGGCTGACACTGCATGTCAAAGCACTATGTTTTTCTAAACTTTGTGGCTAAATGTGATTAAAGTACAACTTCTTAAGGACCAAGAAAATTTTGCAACTGGGTAGGAATTTATAACGTGCATATCACTGAACGCTAAATTTTAGAGTAAATGAGGGTTTGGCATTGTGGCACATACACAATGAGAGCTTGTCAATGGACAGCATTTCTTCTGAGCTTCATGAATAAACAACAGTGGAAAATAAGCAAAAATGTGCAGCACTATAACATTCCTTTTACGTAAAACAAAATAGAAGCTTGGCCTTAGAAACCTCAAAAATGTATGATGTTATCTACAAGCCCCCTGAAAGATTATGTTATTTTGCTGGTAGAAGGAACTTCATTTGTACGCTTAAAAAAAAAAAAACCATCAGGCAAACAAATAAACAAACATCCAGAATCAAGCAACCTAAACAACAATAACAACATGGATGGGCAATGCATTTAGGCTCTACCACCCAGTCATTTCTTGCAGGAGAAAAACAAAATCCTAGCACAGTTCACTTCTCTTTCCTTCTAGTACTGTTTAAAGTGCTGGGAAACTCTCAAATGGATGAAACTTGCCCGTGCCTAGTTCTTACAGCATCCTGGCATGTCTTATGGGCTATTTTTGGTCCATGGCCTACTTAAAACCACATTTTAGAGACTTTCTTTTGGAATCTGAGGTAAGTAGCATTTCCAAATTAGTCCTCATCTCTTTGTGAAACCTGCAGACCCTGAAGAAATGCCATAGATTTAAGTGAGGAACACAGCATGCTTCCCTGGCTTTTCTCCCTTTGGCTATTTACTAGTCTCTCATTACTTTTCCCACAAGTTCTTATCAGGGTAGGACACACTTCCAATTACACAGAAGTCACTTCCAGGTTCCTCCTGGGATAATAACACCTGCTCTTGCCTGAACCATTCAAAGGGATGCTCAGGGCATTTCCCCCCACCCTTTCTCTCCAAAGCAGCTGCTAATTCTTGTTGTTAGAAAAGCAGCCACACTATAAGATGCTTGTGGCAAATGGAAGACAAATAAGAAGAGAGAGCATCTTAGCTTTAGAGCTTGACATTTTCATTTCCAGAATTATGTGCGCTCTCTATGTAATTTCAAGAAAGGAGCTATGTTATACACAACATACACTTAATTCCAACTACAGTCTACCTGAAATCAATGAAAATCTAATTTCAGCTTCAGAATAATTTTCATCTTCAAAATTATCTTAACTATTACATATATATAAAAAAGGGCCTCCTTAGAAGAGTAGAGGTCTGTAAGTGAAACATTTTAGACTGGGTAAGTGATATAACATTCTGAGCAATTCACCAGCGTGTTGGCCAGCGGGTTTATATTGCAGATTACTTCTCAGAAACCACGAGCAAAATTGACTAAACTGTGATCCAAAGCTACAATTTTCTTAAACACTGATATTTAAGATGAATAAATATTTAAGTGAAATTTTGAAATGAAAAACTTCAGAGGAGTTGTGGGGATTTCAAGTAGTGAACTCTTCTTTGTTCATTTGTTTTCGTTAAGTCAAATAAGACACACAAGATCTGATTATACTACAGGACACAGTAAGACAAATATAGACTGTTTTGCTCTCCCCGTGGTTCCTATATTATATATAGATACATAAAATCATATATGTGTCATGAAAGTACATGGAACTATCTAGGGGAAAGGAGGGTGCTAACAGGAGCAGGAGGGATGAAATGGGGAGGAGAGGGTAGTATGGGAGGATCTGCTCCATGTACAATATACACTTGTGTGAAGATGTCCTTGTGTAATAGAACTGTGTACCATAACAATATACAATGAAAACTTAAAACAGAAACATGATACAAACACGATAGTGGAACTTTTTCTACAGGAAAACATTTCTTATACTTGTACTCAAAAGGAGCTGTGGCTTTATAACACTTGTAACTGCCAGTCTCCTAAGAGCAAGTGTGGTCGTCAGCTCTGTGGGGAGACACAACCCAGAGGGGAAAAAACCTACAGCTTCTTGCTGATGTTGTCCAGCAAACTGTGGCTCTCTACTGAATCTCCTGCTGCCCAGTCCTATTGTAAATTGTTGCCAATAACCTCCATTGGCCCCTTGGGCTATGTTAAGGACTTCATAATTAATTGTAATCAGGCAAAGAAGAACACAAAATGTTTTGAGCAGGGTCCCTCGTGGGTGAGAGGAATCAAGATGATCCATGGTATCTTCAAAAGATACACTAACGTTCCGCAGTGACTCAGGAAGAGAAGGGAGTAAGATGACAGGAAATGGAAAGGATAGATCTGAGGATGTGCGTGAGGAAAATGAGCTATACACCAAATGAAAGGTAAGGACTCCCAGACAAAGAGAATCCAGTGACAGGAAGTAGCTTCGGAACTCTGGCAGTAGCAAAGGAATTTGGGCAAAGAGCTCTAAAGACCAATGGAAGTTTAGGAATAAAGAGTATGTTGAGATGTTTGTGATCATGGAAAGCATATGGGAGTAACAAGAACAACAGGAAAAAAGAGAGATAGCCAAAACACCAACACTGAGACATGTATTTATAGGATCATTTTAGCAGAGGACAATATTTATATGGTTGATATTATGAGATGATTAATCAATTTTAACATACTTAGAAAATCAGAAGAGGAGGTGTAAGAAATCTCTTTTAAAAGCCAAGAAACATTAATGATACAGGACTGAAAAGAGCATGGTTAGGAATGGTGGGAAGGTGTATCTGTTTGTATCTGAAGGACTAAAATACACAAAATGTGTTCTCTAGCTAAACTTTCCCTTTGACTTGTGTATCATTTATCACTTCCAGATAAATCATTTCTTCCTTTTCCTTAAGACCTTAATCATTGCCTTTTTTTTCTGCTTAAGTGGGGTGGCAAGAGAACTGAATGAATGTATTGTACCTTTGATGCCAGAAAAGGGCATCATTTCTCCGTAGAGCTAGAGTAATATATGGGTAGTTCTGAGCGAGCCAGCAAGGATGATGGGGACCAAACCCAGGTCTTGTGTAAGAACACTGTTCACTCTTCCTTGATCAGCTGTCTCTATATCCCCAACCAATGTCATTCTTTTGAGTCTCACAGTTTATTCAGAGTTGACTGATGTAGACTCATTGTCTCGTCCTCTCTTGCGATATTATGTATACTTCTGAAAGCAGCCAAGGAGTTCAACACGAGTGTGGAAAGGAAGGACATGAGAAGTTGTGGGGGGGGGGAGCGGGAAAGAGAGAGGGAAGAAATGGAACAGGGGAGAGGATGTGGAGTGGGCTTGATTTGCTTTTAAAAAGACAAATGTAAATTAAAAAGAAGTTTAAGTGGGACTTTCCAACACACTCTTGGATTCTTGTTTCAAGGGAACTAAAATTGACCAAGGAATATTTCTAATCTTCTTTTATTTATTTATGCTTTTCATGGAAAGCAGATAGGAAGTTTTTTCTCAGTCAGAGCACATAATGGGAAGAGACATCAACAGAGATAAAGCTGCTGGAATTGGGATAGCAGTGTCCTGGAAAATACATAGCTATGCAGGGTCTAACCCAGTTGTGGGATAATTTTTTTGTACATTGTAAATATGTGCCTCTGTTTAACCTCATCTGCCAAGGCACTTTCTGATTGATTTAATAAAGAGCTGAATGACCAATAACTAGGCAGGAAAAGATAGGCAGGTCTTCTGGAATGGGAGGGAAACATGGGGGAAGAATCTGAGCAGCAGAGATTAGACAGAAAGATGCAGAGTAAGCTGGGCATACAGTATGGAGGAGCGGTTATGAGTAACGTGGCAGAACATAGATTCCTATAAATGGGTTAATTTAAGTTTTAAGAGCTAGTTGGGAACAAGCCTAAGCTAAGGCCAAGCTTTATACTTATTAAGAAGTCTCCATGCCATTATTTGGAAGCTGGTGGTCCAAAGAAAGTCTGACTACAATCCTCCTTGATGCTAGCTTTATTTTTTGCACATGCACAAGTGTGGATGTGCATGGGTGTGTGTGTGTGTGTGTGTGTGTGTGTGTGTGTGTGTGTGTGTGTGTAAATGTCAAAGGTTGACATCAGGTGTGTTCCTCTCTTATATCCCACCTTATAAATTGAGGCAGTACCATTCCTTCGAAGCTAGAGCACATAGATTCAGCTAGCCTAGTTAGACAGTACACTCCAGAGAGCCTACTAACACTTCCCAAAGTGTTGGGATTAGAGGCAAAGTGCTATATTTGTCTGGCTTTTAAGCAGATGGTAGAGATCAAGCACCTCACCCACTGTGCCATCTCTCTAGCTCCTTGATGTTATCTCAGCTGGATCAAGAACAGAGAGGGAGAACAAGGAAAAAGAGAGCATGATAAATGAAGACCTTCATGGGAATAGGAAGAAGCAAAGTGCTAGAGGGGTCCCCAGAATCCACAAAGATACCTCCATAATAGACTACTGGCAATGGTTCAGAGAGTACCTGAGCTGATCTGCTCTGGTGACAGGATGGCCAAACACCCTAACTGTTGTGCTAGAACTCTCATCCAATGACTGATGGAAGCAGATGCAGTGATCCTTGGCCAGGCCCCAGGTGAAGCTCCAGGAGTCCAATTGGTGAGAAAGAGGAGGGATTGTATGAACTAGAATTGTTGAGACCATGATTGGAAAAAGCACAAGGACAAATAGCCAAACTAATGGAAACACATGAACTATGAATCAATAGCTGAGGAGCCCAAACTGGATCAGGCCCTCTGGATAAGTGAGACAGGTGATTAGCTTCAACTGTTTGGCAGGCCCCCAGGCAGTGGGACCAGAACCTGTCCTTAGTGCATGAGATGGCTGTTTGGAACCTCAAGCCTATGCAAGGACACTTTGCTCAGTCTCGGTGAAGGGAGGAGGGGACTGGACCTGCCTGGACTGAATCTACTAGGCTGAGGTGAATCTCCAAGGGAGTCCTTGCCCTGGAGGAGATGGGAATCGGGAGTGGGTAGGTGGGAGGGGGGAGGAGAGAGGACAGGGAAATCTGTGGCTGATATGTAAAATTAAATTAAATTATAAAATAAACAAGAAAAATATTTTTAAATAAGGTTTTAATTATCAATAGTGATAGCTATCAACGTTCTTCTAAAATGGTCACCTTTCCCATTAATAGGATGAATGCAGCCATAGTTTCAGGAAAAATATTCCATTGATTTTGAAGCATACACACACAAAACAACAATAACAACAAAACAACAACAACAACAACAACAAAAATCACTACCTCTTTCCAGAAACCTCCATGTCAGATGTATCATCAGCCATTGTACTGTCTTTACCAAGGCGTATATGTCTGCTGAAAGGTGGCTATTAATGTTGCCTTCAGTATTATTTTGGAACATACCACTCAACAGATTATGGAAAATAGGATTTTAGAAGTAACACACTATTTGAACTGTAATGTTTTCCTTGACTTCCTGTTCCAAAATTCAGCTGCCAAATGCCAGGTAAGTTTACAAAAGTCCTGAGTTTACTGGATGCAGTTTTTAAGCTACAGGTACATAATTAATAGGTGTGTGTTTGTGTGTGTGTGTGTGTGTGTGTGTGTGTGTGTGTGTGTGTGTGTGTGTGCCAGAGAGAGTGTGTGTGAGTGTATGTATGTGTGAGTATGTATGTTTGTGTTTACTACTGAAATCAACAATACCTTCATCAATAAAATTTCCTAAGAATCTGTGTCTACATAAAAACTATACAATGTGTCACAAAGAATAGAAGCAAAATAAAGTTATTTTAAAAATTTGAAATGGATTGTTGAATTAGGTACAGCCAACAGTCTGAGCTTTAAAACAATTGGCTTCTATTAAATTTGTTCATGGTTAACACACTTGAAGTTTATTCAGGAAAAATGTCTCATCTGAATTCTTTAAGTGGCTAAATCAGAAGCGTTTAAACCTGTTCTTCTGTAGATGCAGATGCAGATGCATATGCAAACTGGCTTACTTGGCTGATTCTAACACAGACACAGTCCTCAAAGGGCACTAGAGTGACTGATGCATCTCTAAGAGGAGTAGAGAGCTTCCTAGCTACTTAAATTTTTCTTTTTTCTGTTCCTATGCTCTTTAAAATCATACATTAGCACATAATAAAGAAGTACATGCATGCATACATACATGCATAAATACATACATACATATGTGTATATATTTGTATATATGTAAGTGTGTGTACTGTGTCTGCCTTGATCTTAACTTTACTCTCCCCAAGATAAACATTATCTTCTATTTAACATGAAAGAGAAGCTGTATCTATATTTGAAAGTTATATGTATGAAATTAAGCTGAATCTATTCTTCTTTATCTGAGCACTTCTTAATAACATTTGTAAGGGCTCATCCATTCTGTTGGGTATGACTTTTGCTGCTTTACAGTATTCCTTTTTATCAATATACCATCGAATATCTACCCACGCTAATATAATGTCATTATGCCCAGCCCTGCAGTACTAACAACATTGCAGCACACATTCTGCAGTATGTGCTTTGGTGCATAAGTATTCACATTTCTCTTGGGTCTACGGTTACCCGTTGAATTGCAGTATCACAGAGCACATAGATCTTAAGTACAGCAGATAATGTCAAACAGCGTTCCAAAGTGATTTGTGGCACAGGCTTGTTTTTAAAATATTTTATGTGTAATCTGAATCATAGAGAATTATTTGGCTGTTTGGTCCTCAGATAATGGTCCTTGCCCTATTACACATAATGATATAAAATGCTACTTAGTTTTATGTTTAACGTGGCTGTGCATGACATAAACTGTTCTCCAGCTAGACAGAAGTTTCTGTACCACTCACCAGTTAAAACACAAAAGGCAGAAAAAAAAACATTTCTCTGTCAAATATGGTATGCCATGCAGATGGCAGGGCCTAGTTCTTCTAAACAACCTAAAAGAGAACCTCCTGCTGACTGGAGTGCAGACAAGAGCCGTGTTTTTTCTCAGCTGGATGTAAGTATGCTGTACTTCACAGCTGCCACTGTCTTCAGCTAGTTTCCACTCTAGTCAAAAGCCAAAAGAGTTCCACATACCAATGCTTATTGTAAATGCACATACTTGCAAACATAAGCAAGCCCAAACTGCATAAGCCGTGAGCACATTAACAAGCCTTGCTTCATGGGCAGCACAGCCAGGCTACGTCCAAAGGAATTCTTTGATGAGGAGTGATGAGCAATGCTCAGATTCTTAAAATAATACCTTCCTTTATCACCCACATCCCTCCACCTTCAAACAAAACAGCACAAATTCAAAACTCTTGAGTGTCTAGGCATTAAATTTTCTGATAAAAAGAGAGTTAATTCTTTTTTTAAATGTAGATTTCGTGTTTTGTAATTAAAATGTTTAGTGGTCTTAATGGTGAAGGCTTATGACTATCATTATACTCATAATTTAAAGATCCTTATAATTCATAATACAAATCAACTCTAGAAAGCAGTGAAGACTGGTTTAGACTACATTCTTTGTGTCTTGGAATGGTGACACTGATTGTGTTCCTATAACCATTCTCTCATTCACCAGTGTGTCTACGATTTGATACATGGCTTTGATGCTCTCAGATCAAAGGCTTCAATGATCCTGGTGATCTCAAATTTGTACCATGTGTGATCTAGGGTGTGGAACCCTAGATACTAGATATGATTATGAGCATTTTATCATATGTACTTTCAGTTTAGGCCTCCAAAAAGATTACCTCATTTCTGAGCCCAGAAGTTTGTATCCTTTAACTAAGATGCTTAGAAGTTTACTCATAAATGATCTATATTTAGTTCAATCTCGGACAAAGCATTCCCAATTAATATGGAAAAACCTTAATTGGTTACTTAGAATAAACTGTACTTAATATCTTATTTGAATAGATTTCCAAGTTATAGTTCAAAACTCTAAAGCTAGCTAATTCTCCTGCCAAAATATAATACCTGGTACATTCATGCTTCATTGGGTACTAATGATGATATTGAACTATTAATATTTCAAATATGCATAACCTTGCTCTGATATAGTCATGTTATCAACACTACTAGAGTTTTAGTTTCTTGTTTTAAAAACATTTATTTGTAGAGCACCTTTCTTCTGGAATGAAAAACAAAGGACAGCTAATTTTCAAGAATTATATTAATGAGACTGGAATAACCCAGAAAGGCTTATATAAAATTTATTAATCTGATATGAATGCTCAGTGAGGTTATGCCCAGAGCATACAAAAATTATTCTAAATATACAAAATAGAGGTATATTTTATCAGTGAGAGAATACTTCCTTCATAAATAATTATGAGAGGGTCTTTTCTTTGCTCACCTTGATGTTCTATGTACATGTTGATTCTGAATTGTATCAATTAAAAAAAAACCTAAGGGTGAATACAGGAGTTGGTGGTTATTTGCAGTAGAAGAGCATGGTTCCCAATGAGTTAACAAAGCAAAGTGTCACAACTATAATCAAACAAGAATTAAAGCTATAAAAATAGTGAGTCACAAAAATGCAATTACTTATTTTCTACTTTAAGAACATGTGTGAACACAAAATATACCTAACTTTAAAAAATATTTCTGCCAAAAAACGTATTTCCTGTGGTTTGTAGAGGAATGAGTTTTGAACTGCCACTTTATTTTTGCTTTGCAGAAAGAGAGAATACACTTTGGAATTTTTATGAAATAATAATAATAATAAATAAATAAATCCTGAATTCCTTCAACTGAGTCTAGCATAGAAGGGCATGTAGGGTTGAATATAAGAAGAGTGAAAAATCCCAGGAATACTCGTCATTTTTTTCAATAAATGCTCTATATTTTGCAACATTAAATCTATTTTTAGTCTCATGATTTTTGTTTGTTTCCAGTTGAAATTATAGTAATAAAAAGCTTAAATATATTTAGATTTCTAGATACCCCTTATCTCCACCTCTCTATCACTTAAAAATGAATTGCCAGGCACATATAACAAAACTAGCAAAAAAAAAAAAAAAAGTTCTGAAAAAAAAAAAAAACTCATTGCAAAGCTTTCCCAGTGACCCTAAAAGCCCTTAAGTAAACAGTACTAAGAGAAAAAGTGTGCTCAGAATGGGAGATTTTTAGAGTCATCTCGGGAAAGGCCTTTTCTTTGTTCAACCTTGATGCTGAGTGCATTAATGTTGCCTTCAATATTTGAAAAGCCTGGGATGGACCAGCCACCTGTGCACAGAAGAACAATTCCCTTCCATTAGGTAGAGCCTAACCTAATTACATGAATGCTTGAAAAGACATAGAGGACAAATCACAGCAATTCCATAAATGTGCCAAGGGCATAAGCATGGGTCCATGGTTTCCAAATAGAAGAAGAGTCAGTAGATATCTTTTTTCCCCACACCAGAAGTTTGTGCAGAATTGGTATTCCTCAACCATTGATACCTGGAGAGCAAGGGCCTGGCACTATAAATGAATGGAGGCTATAACGTTTGCCATCCATAAGATCTAGTGGTTAAAGTACCTTTTAGCTGAAGCCTCCATTAGGTGAAGGCTTTTATTCATAGCAGAATAAAAAGATGGAGAACAAAAGAGAGTTTCTAAGAAGAAAGAGTAGGTTAATAAAGTAAAATGCAGAAAGGGAGTGTACATAGATAAACAAGCTTAAGACTAAACCTTCCTTTCACATGTATAGATTTTGAATATATAAAGCAAGCCCTGGAATATACCTGGATGTGAACATCCATGTATGAATACAGAAAGCTATAGATACGTGCCACATCTATATGAAATTTGAGTCCTGTGCCATTGCTTCAGTTGACATCATTCATCTCCAAGTTTCTGTCCCCAAACCTTTTTTTAAGACAAAAAGGGGGAAATGCTGTGCGATATTTTCATTGACTTTGACAATAAAGTTTGCTTTGAATCAGAGGGCAGAGTTAGCTACTAGCTGACAAAAATTAACCATAGAGATTTTGGAGGACTGAGGATAGATAGAGAGACAGGAAATAGTAGGGCAGGGCTTAGGGTTTTGGCCATTTTGGATAGAAGGACAACAGAGATAGGAGGTCACTGGTCACTCCTTTACCCCTTCTCTGATCAGTTTCTTACTCCAATATCTGACTCCTGAGTTTTTATTGATAAAGAATAATTCAATAAATGCATTACCCAGCCTTGGAGTAGAAGGGAAGAAAGACATATAGAAAAAAGAAATATAAAAAGCCAAGAGGCAAAATGTAGTTAAAGAGAAATGGGTTAATTTAAGAAAAACTGGCTAAAAGTAAGTCAAGCTAAGGCCAGGCATTTATAAGTAAGAATAAGTCTCTGTGTATTTATTTGGGAGCTGGTTGGTGGACCCCCAGAGAGAAAAGAAAAACCACTGCAAGTTTCTCAAGAGCTTCCTTCATAGAAAACGAACACTTACGCAAGAATAACAGGTTACATAAAGCATTAATTCCAGGGTGAATAATAAATGAATTGCTTTGTTCTACCCTCCCCATTCACCTGAGATATTTTAGCTGCAGTGTACTCAACATGCCATGGCATAGACTCAGAAGGCAAAATCAATTTCACATTTTGACCTGAAGAGTTCCTTTTATCTCATTCAAAGTAGTAGAAAGATGTGTTGGATTGAAATAGATCATGAAGGTTTTTAAATTCCGTTCTCTAGCACAGTGAAAAATGATTTCACCAAATCACAATGTATATGAGCATCTTCTATGTGAAATTCTAATCAATAATATTTTCCAATGCACTTAAACCAAAATGAGGGAAACTACAAAATTATTGTCCCCTTGCCTTTGGCTCTGCAAGCCTGTTTGATAGAGAATCTTTCAGTGTGGGATCTTCCAGGGAGAAGGATGTCCCGGTTTCAGTACATGCGTGATCAGCTCCCAAGTATAGAAAATATGTCAGTCCCAATATATATGTAGGTCTGTGCTAATTTTCCACCTAAAAATCAACATCTTTGTTACAAGGAGACTTTCACATCTTCTAAACAAACCCTTTAGCATCCAGTTGAAGTCTGATTTATTATTGTTGCCACACTACGCCTGACAAATAAACCTGCAATAATCCTCACCAGCTGCCAGCCAACAGGTGCTGCCAAGAACATTGACACATTGAGCCATGAGCCAGAATCAATTTGGTCTTCTTTCCTGTTACAGCCAGAGCATTTTTAATCTTTCCTTTAATATCTTTCAGAAACAGAGGTGGGAAACAGGACCCCATCGTATCATAAAGAAAATACACTCCACATCAATATAATTGTTCTCTTGGGCCCCTCATTTTATGACTTTGATATAAAACTTATGGGGAAGGTCATCTTCTGAAATCAGAGCATAGCCAGTAGGCAGGAAGAATCACTATGTGTGTGTGTGTGTGTGTGTGTGTGTGTGTATACTGTATATATATACACATACACACACACACACACACACACACACACACACACATATATATATATATATATATACTTTGTGCCTGAGATATTGTAGTCAAGGTTTCAAATTGTCAAAACTGTTCAGTTCATTTGTAATCTCAGAATCTATATTAAGGCATTTAAAACAGTTTTTGTCCTCTGGCCCAGAATCAACATTCACAGTCGTTCTTTCTAACAGCTTCTCTCTTTTTAAAAATGGACATTTGAAAAGTCACAAAAAGGTCAAATATTTAATTGATGACTGCAAACTTCTTTAAAAAAAAAGTTTTCTTCACTTTTCTGAAGACTATATTTTAATTTCCATTTCTTTACCTGATTTTTTTTGGATTAATCATGTTGCGACTTTTTAAAATGATTCTCCCAATTAGAAGAAAATGTGGAATACTCATCAATGTTTTAACTTAAAAATAAATCTAATCATAACATTCCATTTTCAAAGGATATGACCCACAATTCCCAAGTGCTTAGAAGAAAAAAAAAGAATTCATTTGTATTCATATGACAGATTTTGAGTTAATTTATTTCTACAAGGTGACTCAATTATACCCTTTTATATTCCAAATAAGCCTTAATTTAACTAAAAAGTTAACATGTATAGTATATTCTCCAAATATTCCCAAGGAAGCAGGTAACTTTCCCCATGACCTCCAGAGGAGACAACACTGGGGACTTGCACAGTTAATTATACTTATTAGAGATACTAGTATGAATTTAAGAAAGTGTTTGCTTTGTAGTTAGAGCTGCTAAAGCCATTGATCTCTACATAAGCCTTTGGATTACACATATAGATGGAAAACTCACAGACCACATTGTAGCAAGCAAGTTGAATCCTGGGAACAATATGTTCTTTATCCCCAAATTATTTTCCAAGATATTTACTTAATTCTGTGTGAATCATCTGGAAAGCTCCTACAAATGATCTTATCCAAATAATAATCTTCCATCTTGCCAAAGTTCCTGACAGCAAGTAGATCCTGATTCTATTAGTCAGCTCAGCAAAAGTTTAAAAGGGTTTTTGTTTGTTTGTTTGTTTTAAAATAGAAGTTCTTAAACATAAATTTCCATCAAAATTCCACTACTTCTAGAAATATTTTTCACATCTAGGTTTAATAAAGAGCAAAAGATGATTCCAAAGTGCACACACTGCTCTTGTAGAGGACCCAAGTTTTGTTCTTAGTACCCATATTTTTACATGGAGTTACAACTATGTGTAACTCTCAGCTCCAGGGGATCCAACACTGACTTCTGGCCTCCATAGGCACTTCTTTCAGGGACACAATCCCTATCCCACCCCACTTCACACATACATACATATAATTAAAATCTTTTAAAAATTTAAAAGTGAAAGTTTAACAAAATTACTGGTTTGATAGGCTTCGATAGTTAACTGAGAATACATATTCTGATTACATAATCCTGAGATCAAGTGCTAGCAAACCATTTCATCTCTTTCTGGTAAAACAGAGATAATATTTCCAATCTTCTGGATTTATAGTAACATTAGATGATATGTGTAAAATACTTCACAATGGTAAGACTTCTTTGAGAATATCAAATGCTTTATACTCTCCCTTTTCAATAGTGAAAGTGACTATACCTTACTTATACTAATTTTAAAAACTTTTAAAGAAAATTCAGCAACCTCAAATTACCTTCTACCTCAACAGAGCAGTCATAACATCCTGAAGAGAGACAGTGGCACTTTCATCAGTGAATATACCAGGAATTCTGCAAGCTTTGGCATGAAGATCAACCATGATCTGAAGTGGCACCATCAATCCACTGTGCAGTCAATGACAGCATTGATAAAAGCTGGATAAGCCTGGTAGCCCATCTTCCATGATTTTCACCCTGAGCTGTCCCAGTCTGCTTTAAATTGATCCCTTTGTTATTCATTTTTCTTACCGCATTGCTATCAAAAAGGACGTTTCTCAAGGATGTATTTTATTAGGTCAAAACTGCCCATAAATTATGGGAATTGGTGAACACACAGCACCCATACTGTAGCAGATAGCAAGGTAGCTGAAACAGCAGCGGAACCCCCATGATCTGGTGATTTAAATATACTCCAAAGATGAAAATATCAATAAATACCATTGTACTGACAATACACCCCATTTTCTTATTTCAAAGAGGCAATTTTGGTATAGTTGGTGTGCAACAGCTCTTATAGGGAAAAATGGCAACCTGAAATAGAGCAAGTAGTCTCTTGGTATTCTTGCCTTACTCCAACATCAGAAAGTACTTGCCAAGGAGGTTCCTTTTCATAGTCACCATCAGTGGGTAGCATTGGACTAGGTCCTCATGCAATATTTACATACAGATGGTGATGGTTTGGCTTAAAATCATTGGATCTCACATGTCTTCATAAAATCACACTGCATTTTTCAAAAAGAGTCCATTAAATAAGAATACTTTACACTGCATTTTTAAAAGTAACTTACCAGGGCTATAATAACAGCACCTAGAATTCTTTATTCAAGAATGTTTATTGAGGGCCTACTAAATGTAATTTATATAATCTACTTGCTGAATACTGTGTGGTATAGGTAGATAGATGACAGGCATAGTTTCTGTATTCCAGGTGCTCAGTGAAGGAACCAGTTATGGATGTGACAAAAGATGCCTAAAGTGCCTCCTATTTCCCCTTCCTCAGAGGACCACCTAAGCCTTCCTAAATCCACCTCCATTCAACATAGTCTGTGTAAAACAGTGCTCTGACAGTGTGACAGAAGGACAAATTTTCTTCAACCCTTTCTACCAGGTTGCTTCCATTAATTTCCTCTCTGGCAATTCCTCAGGATGTGTCCCATCAGTCATAATATTTTGGGGTTAAAAGACACATGTATAAAGACCTTTTAAAGCATGAAGTATGATTGTTTGTGGATCAAGATGTCAAGAAATAGTTAAATGTGATGGAGTGTTACCTTTACAAATAAGAAATATGCGATAAAAAAGGTATACTAGCTGGCCTGTGGTGCAGTAAACATACACAATTCCCAGGAATGGCAAAATGCAGCCCGGCAGGTACAGCGTGCATAAGAGAGTTGTCAAAGACTGATTTGACCTGGTGAGCAAGGACCAAATTATATGCAGGATCTATACCTCATTTTAAGCTATAATATAATTGTATCTTGCAGACTGTGCTTGCTATTTTTACATCAACTTAACACAAGCTACAACCATTGGGAAGAAAAAAAATCTCAGTTGAGAAAGTGGCCCCACAAGATTGGCCTGTGAGTAAGGTGTGGGGCATTTTATTGATTGATGAGCAGTGAGGAATGTTGGTGGGCCCAGCTCACCGTTGTGTGGTGTCATCCCTGGGCTGGTGGTCCTGGGTGCTATAAGTAAGCAGGTTGAGCAAGCCAGGAGGATCAAACCAGTAAGCAATACTCCTCCATGGCCTCTGAATTAACTTCTGCCTCCACGATCCTGCCCTGAGTTCCTTTCCTGACTACCATCAGCAATGGAGTATAGCCTGAGAGTTTTAAGCTGAAATCAATACTTTTCTCCCTAAGTTGTTTACCGTCATAGTGTTTTACTTCAATAACAGAAATCAAACTAAGACAGAGAGTGGGAAGCTCCTAAGAGAGCATTAAGCAGGGATGGTATGAAAACGGAAGGCTGGAATTCTAGAGGATTGCCTATGAGTAACTGAAGAGATGCTTGAGAACAGAAGGGAGAAGATTGTGAAGGCAGGCAAGCCATGGCTGCAGGGCCAAAAAGCAGCAGGTGGCTTTTAGAGGGACCTCAAAATGCAGTATCTACAGAACTTGGTAGCTGAGTAAATGACAGTGAGTGTGAAATAGGACTTCACAGTGTAATTTGTAGAGTGGATGGATGGGCAAATGGACTAAAAGCAGCAAAATGGGAGAAGAGACCTAAGTTACTTCATTCATCCACTGTTAAGATTGAGGCAAAATCATTCAATGGATAAAAATGAGATTAAGAATACTACTCATCCTTTTTTTTATTTTTTGGATGAGATCTTACATAGAAAAGGTTGTTCCAAGATTCAAAGTGTAGCTGAATATGACTTTGAACTTGTGCCTCCATCATCAAAGTGCTGGGACAACAGGAATGCTCCAGTATGCCCAGATTTATGTAGCAATGGGGACAGAACCCAGGGCTTAATTCAAGCTGAGTAAAAACTTTACCAACTGAGCTACAACCCACATCATCCATTCCTTACTGAAATACTTATTTTAGCACAAGTTAAAATATATTAAACTCAATCCTCAAACCACAAAATGCTCAACAATTATTGGGGGAGAGTAGAGTATCTATCAATTACCTGTAGATGCTCCCAGACACTAACTAAAATGATTCTTGTTCCCAATAATGAAGGTTTGTGCTATCAGATTGTTTCTTTTTGAACACTTGAAAGTTGCTGTCTATTCAACTACAGAGTTATTGAATACTTATTGAACATTCACGGTTAACTACTAGTGACATTGATGGACACTGCTTAATTGTTGGGGCTTTTTATTATTGTTTACCTGATTATAGTGATTTGAGTAAGAATGGTCCCATAGGCTCATAGATTTGAATGCGTAGTCACCAGGGAGTGGAACTATTTGAAAACATCAGGAAATGTAGCCTTATTGGAAGAAGTTTGTCACTGAGGGTAGGCTTTGAGGTTTCAAAAGTCTATGCCAAGCCCAAAGTCTCCCATAGCTATTGGATCAGAATATAATTCTCAGTTACTTCTTCAGCACCATGTTTGCATGTATCCTACATGCCTCATGCCATGATAACAATGGACAAAACCTCTGGAACTCTAAGCAAGCCCTCAATAAAATGCTTCCTTTCTTGAGAGCTGCCTAGTCACAGTGTCTCTTTACAACAATAAAACTTTGACCAAGATGTTGATGACAAGTTGATTATCAGGCTGACATTATCTTTCCTCTAGAGGTGAAGCAAGAACATGAAGGGTTAAGACCCTCTAATCAATTTCTTTCTACAAAATCATCCATTTGAAGAGCTATTTTCTTGTGAAACTCTTTGCCAAGGCTAATGAAGTCTGGTGAGAAATCCCAAGGTGTGATTTTAGCATAACAAGAGATGATACATTGAAGAAGGAAGATGGAGAAAGGGGAGCTAGGGAGAAATATATATCTGCCATCCCCCTCCTGACTCCAATCAAGGTAGGAGAGAGACACCTACTCCCATTTGGGAGAGGGAATGAACATTTATTTTAGGCTTCAGACCTGCCACAGTGCAACAGGATTGAGCAGAGGCTCATAGCCACTATGTCCAGGCTGGTGCTGTGGCCAGAGCTTCTGAAACTCTGTTAGCATAGTGGCCAGCACACTACTCCCATCTCTCCTCCAGCAACCCACAAAACACAGCATAGATAAAGATGCCTTCCAACGGTGAGGTGGAGCAGAAACCAAAGTGTAGAAGTTAGCCTCCTAATTCAATTCCAGGTCAGGAAGAATTAGCACTGGGCAAACAGCAACATCTTTTGTCTCCTGGCCAGTGCCTGTGGACAAATCCCCTAAACCTACCTGAGTTCTAGACAGATCCCCCCAGTTCTGGGATATAACTCTATTCTTGTGCTTATAAGGCAAGCTCTTTATTGGCTGGCTACTTTCTTAGTAGCCCCCTAAAAGACTCTTATCTATCTTTGTTGATTCAAACCATCAATGTAAGAACTTTCAGCCTCCACAATCTATTGTTTAGTTTCACCAAGTTCCTTTGCTATCAATAACTAGTTCTCTGAACTGTGCCATTGATACAACATTTAACTCTTAAAATTAGGTTCGCAAACTACCCCAGTGTCAAATGTAAAACTCTAACTTGAAATTAACACGCTACCAGTTTCTTAAACCTCATTGTATATTTCTGAAGTTGATTAGCCTTTATATCCATATTTTTGACATTTAATATTCCCTTGTATTTAAGAACCCTATTAACTTTACTTCTGCACTCATTAATTATAGTAATTTTATGAGAACCAGGTAAAATTGAGAGATTACTCCTTTCTTTCATAGACAACTTATTTCAGAAATTCTCTCTCTCTCTCTCTCTCTCTCTCTCTCTCTCTCTCTCTCTCTCTCCATACTGCTGTATGCCTTATTAAAAACAACTACTCTTTCTGCATCCATAAAGGCTGTGAGACTGTGTATTTTCCTTCATGTTGTGGCATCAGTGAGTCATAGCAATGCACACCTTAGCGGGATTATGTTGATTTTAAAGACCTGGAGGTAGCAAAGTTGCACACAATGTTTTTCATATTAAGGTAATGAAAATCTCACACCAAAAAAATGAGGACATGTACAACTAGCCTATAATGATGTGTGTAATACACTCTCAATAAAATATGTATAAAATCTAACATATATGAGCAAATTTGGGTTGGATTTCTAGCTCCTCTTAGGTTGCCTAGCAACAGAGGCACCATGAGACACTGTCAAGACAATGTTGCTGAAATTTGTGAGAAATAACTGTACACCCATTGTTCAGTCAGGATCTATGTACATTAAATGCAAATTCTGAGCGGATTTTTTTCCAGTTTCCATTGGTCTACAGTATCTTTATGTGGAAAGGGCACCTTACTATTTTCCTTTGAGTTTTTCAGTCAGAATTATTTGGGTATGATCTATATATATGCGTGGAAATACTGAACCTAATCTGCTGTGCTGCTGTGGTGAGATCATTTCATCCACAGGACAGCTTTGCTATGTAACTCAGGAATGATTTTCACTGAAAGGCAGAGAAATTAAATAGCACTGGTGATGGATTTGGCATGTGATAACCCTAAACATTTTTACATAAAAGATTCGGTTATTGTAAATGACATCAGAATATCACAGAAGATGCACAGGAAGACTTTAACAGCATGAGATGGGAAGATGTTCAGCAAGGAAAGGGCACACCTGACAAGCTGATGACCTGAGTTCAATACCTGGGTCCCATAGTGGAGGGAGATAATTGACTCCCAAGAGTTGACCTTTAACCTACACACACACACACACACACACACACACACACTCAAACATCTCATACACACACACACACATGCACACTCAAATATCTCGTGCACACACTCACACACAGGCAAACATCTCATACACACATACAACAACATAATAAATAAAATTTTTAAAGGGATACATGAACAGATGGCAGAAAGGAAGTGCTGTAGTGAGGACATGACATGACATTTGTACCTGTAGCATAAATCTTAACAGGTCTTATTAATGAAAATAAACCTGGAGCAAGGTATTTGGGGTGAATGCTGGAAGATCAGAGAGACAGAACAAGCCACAGCCAGCCTCACCTTGCCAGTTTCTCAGCCGATCCTATTCCTCAGACTGGAAGCTTCTGAGTCCTCATCTGAATGAATCTCAGCTGAACTATGCTGTTCCAAAGCCTAAAAGCTTAGCCAGCCAAATGCTTCTAGTTTCTGGTCCTCACACCTTATAAACCTTCCTGCTTTCTGCCATCACTCCCTGGGATTAAAGGCTCACTTTCTGGGATTAAAGGCCTGAGTCACCATGCCTGGCTGTTTCCAATGTGGCCTTGAAGTCACAGAGATACAGACAGGATTTAGGCCTCTGGAATGCTAGAATTAAAGGCTTGTGCTACCACTGCCTATGTTTAATATGGTGGACATCCTGTTCTCTGACCCCAGATAAGTTTATTAGCATGCATAATATTTCAAGGAACACAATACCGCATTTCCCCTTTTTTGTCTAAAATTAAAAACTTTATAACTAATACAAGAAAAATCATATCCAATTAAATATATACAATATACATAGTCAAGATTACATTAACGATGTCTAATCCATTAACATTTGACAGATTCAGACAAAAAATCCATTATATATATTTTGACAATGTCCAGGCCAGTAACATTTGATAAACTGAGACAAAAAAAACTCATTAGTTATCCTATTTAAAATAAATAGTTCCTTTTTAAAAGTAGATTCAAAAACTGATCTTTTTTCTTATATTCATATTCTCTCTTTTTTCATTTCATAAAAGTTTCAATAATCTACCTTTTGTCACTTTTATATCTTTCCCCTTTTCTTTTTAGTGTAGATTCAATGATCTACCCATTTATCCTATTATTTCTTTATCTTTTTTCTCAGGGTAGATTCAGTGACCTACCTCATATCTGTATGAATACACAAAGTCACAGCAGCTACATTTTCCTCACAGTGCCTGCATGAGACTGAACCTGTTAACATTCAGTCATGGGGCTGGGGATAGGGTAGGGGCTTGTGTGCTGCTCCTTTCCTGGGGAGCTATGGGCATGTGATGGCTTCTGGGCAAATAGGAATCATTATGGTCAGTGTTGTAACTGCTGCCGATGAGTCCCATGATTCAGTAGATACCTCCACACCCACATACACACAGGCAGTCCTACTTAAACTCAGTGGGTCTAGGTGAAAGCAAAAGCAAGCCTAAAAGATGTGAAAATAAGAGAGGGTCTTGTCTGGAGGAGGGAGGGGTTGGCTTGAGTTGGAGGGAGATGCCAGAAGATGAGGGACAAGTATGATCAGAATTCATTATGGTATTTTGCACATGGATGAGATACCAAAGAATAACTTCTTTTAAAGAATCAGAAAATCAAAAAAAGAGTACATAGGAAGTATTTATGAAAATTACAAATTGAATATCTCACTATATCACTTCAATTAGTCACATGACTCTAGTCTCTTTATTTTGTCCTAGAATAGATGTTGTAGGCTATTTGAGTTTCCTCTATAAGGTTCAAGCAGTTAGCCAACAGCAGGAACTTCTTTCCCCCAACAATGCAAACAGTTCTTTAAAACTGTGCATTTTACTCCACTGCTTAATATGGGCAGCAGATTGCTTTCTCTTCTTCAATTTATTGTGAGGAATTCTAAAATGAGTTTGGATGTGATGCTACAAACTGACTATATTTCACTTGTAAGAATCTGTGAAGTCGAAATGGAAGTGTCTCTCTCTGCTTCTATAACAGACTGGAGCACACCCATCCATTTGCATTGGGAGAGGCCTGGGTGATCTGAAAAGGCAGAATTTCATCTTGCAGGACTGAAGAACACAGTTGAGCTCACCAATAGAAGTCAGTAGAAGGAAGAACTCTCCATTGAGAGAAATTTCTATTTGTAAGGAAGTCATCACACATAGTCAGGGGGAGGGGGAACAAATCTAGAAGAATAAAATGTTTTGCAGTAGGTGGCTGTGGTGGGATGGGGGATGAATAAAATCGTACAGAAAGCCTTTGCCACCTCTAGGGATCAGTTTTAAAATACCGCACAGTCCCACGAATTTAGACTTTAAGTCAAAACCCCATTTCAACAATTCCTCTCTTAGAGTATCTAAATTGTTTGATTACAATCTTCCATCTACACTAAGAAAGTATTGTCTAAGAATGGTCCCCTTCCTAATTATAAACAAATGTAAATGCCTGCATTCTTGCCAGGGGTCCTTCTACAGTGAGATTCTTCAAACTTAAATACAAGGACACAAGCAGATTAAGGTACCTTCTTTGTCCATATAAAGAGATAAATATTATATGATTAATGTTCTGTCAAGTCATGTGCTCATGGTTCAATTAAAAACACTGTTTGCTCATTTGTTTTAGGTGGCGCACATACACACAATAGAAGTCCTTCATATGAGAGCTTTTTAATAAACGATGAACTCTCTGATTAAGGAAAGATAAATAAGAGTGGAAGTAACCTGTTTGAAGACAACACAGAAGTAGGAGCTAGTTTTTAATCACATAATCAGCTTCAGGCAAGCTAATAAATATTATATTGCCTAACCACAAAGAAATTAATTCCTCCTAGCTACAAGACTCCGTTTGCTTCCATTGGCTCTGGCTGAAGACCCGGACACAAGACCCACTATAATAGCAAGCTGAAGCACAGAGCATGTGGCCTGTTGCGTCAGGAGCTTGGCGGCACACAGGCTCGAAATGCATGTATATTTTCCCAGCTAGTTATACATTCATGACCTGCTTCACATGCGGTACATGTATGTCTTGCTGTTGTATTGCTATGGGCCAGAATACAACAGTATCCCATTAAACAATACATAATCAATAATAGAAAATACACAAGAGAATAATATTTTTTTCTGAAATAGCACAGTAAATATAAATAGCATATTCTATGTAAAGAAAGCTAATAAATATCCCCTTCAAACAAAGCTACGTAAGGTATTCTGACTGATATTACACTCCTATGCTTGGTTTTGTTTGAACAATGATAATAAAGAATCAAAAAACCCTTAAAATTGTGTTTTATATATGTAATATATATTGGCATTACACACACATATACATACGCGCGCACACACACACACATACACACACACACACACACATATATATATATATAATTGAATACACATATATTCTTAGCACATTGTCCTCTGGATTTTTGTGCCCACCCTCATCAATACTAACATGTTGAAATCCCCTCAAAGTATTATATTTTGTGGTGGGGCTTTTGAAAGGTTCTGAGGTCTGGATAGTAGCGCCCTCATGAATATGACTAGTGCCTTTACTAATTGGGAGAAGTCTCTTGTTCCCTTCTACCTCTTGAGGCTACAGCAAGAGGGTGAAACTTGTTAATGAGACCTTTGCCAGACCCTTACTGGGCACTGATCCTGTGATAATCTTTTTTAATTTTCCCAACTTTGAGAACCTTAAGAAACAAATCTGTGTTGTTAATAAGCCATCCAGTTCATGAGGCAGTCACCTGAATGAACTATAACCATTCTGTTCTTCAAGTTACGTACTAAAGTGACTTAAAAATATCAACCAACGCTGATGGAAATTGAAAATAATGACAGCATGTATAAAGAACTACTTCATACTAGACCCTTTGAGCCTTCTTTTTCTCTAATCTTTATGACAGTTGTACAAGGCAGATTTTTATGATCTGCCCTGAACAATTGTGAAGCACAGGCCCTGAGGAGAGGGTCTTGGTTTCTAGTAGCCCAGTAGAAAATGGCATTGGGCACTTGAATGCAAATTCGAAGGCTTACACTTACAAGGTCCGTGAACACCATTCACATGCTATTTGAAAACAGATTTTAAAAATTGGTCACCCATAATGATCAGGAGTGACTTCTATTCCTCAAAGGCAGCAAACATGTCTTCTGGTTCAGAATTACCCAGTTTGCTGTCCCTGGCTTACATCGCTTGGTTAGCCTTCAAATTCTATAGTCGACTTTTTAGCTTTTGAGAACAAGTATTTTACACATATATTTGGTGCCACAAATGCTATTGTGAGAGCTTAGTAAAGCACAGAGCCCATTTTAAGCCATCTTAAAAAAATGTAATTGAAGAATTACTGAATGAATCTAATGGGATATTATGGAGCTAGAGAAGCTAGCTTCTGATATAACTATAGCATCTTCTAGTCTTTATTTTAAGCTTCTCATAACCATAGATCATTACCATTACCAATCTTTGTATTTTCTGGAAGACAATTCTTTACTCTTCTAGTGATTTTTTTTTTTGTGTGTGTGTGTGTGTGTGACCATATATACACATATACACTTATGAAAGTATGCTTTTTTGTCTTTCATTTAATTGTCCCCCAAAGGATAATTTCAATTTTATTCAGTATGCTATTAATTCCAACACAATCTAATAGACTTGTTTAAATTAACAATTTCAGCCTGAAGAAATTTTGAGTTTTCTAAATTAAATGCTTCCTTCAGTTTTAATTTATTTGGCTTAACTCTAATGAATTTCATCTTTATCCTGCATGGAGAGAAAAAGTGAACTAAATTTCTCCCATTCATATGATTTTAAAGACTTAAATATAAAAAAAAATAATTTAATCTAAATTGTAAGAAGTTGGAAGAATCCAATACTTGGCCATCTTGTTGCCCAAGCAATGCTTGCCCAGCATCAGTCCCTGTCCTCCTGAGCCCTCCCCTGCTGACAATGTTATTCCTGTTTCCTTCCTCAAGCTAACTAGCTTCCTCCCCTTCTACTTAGTGGCAAAAGATCAGCTAAGGATCATTTATTTACTTGAAACATTACCCAAGTGACAGTTTTTGGCAGGATCTAATGCAAGTTCTGGGAATATATAGACTTAAAACACAGAAGGCAGCATGCAGACCAGCCTACTTTTTATCTTCTCTAGAAGTCCAGGCTGAACTCTCTGTGACTAAAAAGCTACTGAGACCTGTTACCACGAGGGTGATGGTATTTTCAATTGTTTTTCTTTCATTTAGAAAGAAGCCTTTCCCACAAAGCACATGAAGAAACTACGACATTAAAGAGCCCCATAAGTTTCCTGAAGACTGTTAGGAATCAAAAGTAGGGGACTCCAAAGGATGGGAATTGGTGCCAGCAGTGATTGTATCAGGGCACAGAGTGTACACCAGCACTATTCTGTGCAAATGAGACTACATAGTCATCGCACTCCCTTTGGTCACTTAGGCTGTACTTTAGCTTCATGCAAACCCACACACTTAGATATACTCATCTGCTCACAACCACCCTCAACCCACACACAGAAAATAAACTTATGATTATATATGACTATGTCAGTATAGCAAAATATTGAGAGTCATAGCTATATAACCGTGACCCTTGAATAATTATTAATTGATTCTTAACCTCATTTATTCATTTGTCAAAGATAATAGCTCCTTCATTACAAAGTCTTGTGTAAATAATTAGATAATTATTAATGCAGTTAAAGCACTGTATGTGTCATTTTAGATGCATTAAAGATTATCATTATGATTTAGTTCGCACAGAGGTTTTGGCCTCCTGAGTTGTCTAGAGTTTATTTTGGTACTAGGAGTGGATGCTGTCTTAAAATCACCAGACAGAAATATCCTGTTGCCTATTCTCATCCGAAGACAAGAAGAAATTCCCAAGTTCTTTACCAATCTTTATCACTTATCTTTATTAAATTATATGTTTAGCAATTACTATAGACAGGTGTCTGCTATATCAATCATAGATATCATCTCACCCAATCTTCACCACAGAGCAGATGAAAGAAGTTAACTAGTCAGCATTTGAATGAGTGAAAAAGTAATCATGGACATCTCAGGAATTAAACATGGGTCCTTGAATTTTAAGTCCAAGAGTCTTGCCTTTAAGCTTAGTTTTCCTTTTGTCTCCCACAACCAACTACCATTCAAGATTCCTATCACCAATGTTTACTATCACCACAAAGTTTGTAGATTATTCATACAAGATTTTTATTTTAATTGGGTAATGTCTTCCTGACCAATAAGATGTTTTTGAAATGCAAGATAAGGGGATAGACAGATGGCTCCACACTTAAGAGATCTTGCTTCTCTTGCAAAGGACCCAAATTCAGTTCTTAGTACCCAGGTTGAATGATTCAAAAATCATCTGTAAGTACAGCTCCAGGGATCCAGCACCCTCTTCTGGCCTCTGCAGATACTTACACTTAAGTGCACATAACCCCACACAGACACACATACAAACACAAAATTAAAAATGAAACAAATCTTTTTAATCAAAGAAATGCAAAATAATCATTAGGAGAGTGACCTCAGTAGCTATTGTATATGACACTGTTGGCACTATTAATCTGAAATTACATATATAAACACCTAGGCTGATAGAGTGAATAAATTGGCAGGCATCAAAATTTTCCATGAATGAGAAAAAAATATCACAAATGTAAAATGTAAAAAAAAAAAAAAAAAAAAAACCTAAAAAACTCAAATGAGGATTTCAGAATGAATTCATGATGCATTACATCCTATTGGCCCACCAGCAAAACATAAAGTATGATAAGAGTGATAGCCCTGCTGGGATAGATGTAGCCTTCTATATAATGATATCCTTTTATACTGCCTAGTGAAATGACTCCAAGACCAAAGGAGAAAATCTATAGGGCCATCTAACATGATCTCAGTACATACTAAAAACCATAGGAATAGTGATGGGAGAGTTGGTTTGAATGGGCTAAGACCACATGCTGGAGACCCTCTCCCAGCTAATCATAGGACCTTTGAGCACTGAAAGGAGTATTAAGTGCAATAGACTGAAACACATCAAATACATTGAAAATCAATGATTTCACACAGATACCCCAAAAGTAATCCTTGTAAATCAACCCATTCTTTCCCCCTCAAACCCGGACAATAGTTACTTCACCGTGAGAAAAATCTGCTTGGTGGTAAACAAAGAGTTAATCATCAAATGTTTTTTTTTTATAAATACCCCAGCCCAAAATCATTTCTAAAAGCTCAACAGTAACTATTTGATGAAATGAAATGAATAGTGCTGAGTGTTTAGCAAGGCAGTGTGTGGGATAATGCCTTTTTAGAGATGCATGGCTGGAAATGTGCGGTTAACGCTTTATACGATGTGGTACCATTGATTTAAAAGAACCTAGGCAGGGAAGAAGGAGGGGGTATAGACGACAAGCCTGGGTGATGAGTGCTGACCACGGCCATCAAGGAGCTGACTAATGTGTCTTCACAAGCGATCTTCCACTCTTCATTTGTGAAGATCTCCATAACCCACTGTCTGAGACACTGGGATGTCTGACTTGTGAGAGGGCTCTCCGCTGACATCCACTCTCCTTGCCACTGGTTTTGTCACTTTGATATTTATGCCATCTTGAAGGGGCAGAGGATTTTCTTATTAAAGCAAAGTCGGTTTCCCTTCGCCCTCCCGATCTCCCGACATTTTAATCTCTATTTTTCCTTCACTTTCCAATAAAATGTCTGCTCCTGTCCCAACATCAAAAGCCCAGAATTTTGCCAGGAGCACTGAATAGTTTCAAATTTCATGGTATCTTGAAGTATCCAAACTGGTAACAGTACTGCTAACCTTGACTAATCTGTATTTTAAAACAGCACCCTTCAAAAGAGCCCAGGAAGCTATTGATTTTTTTTCCCCAATCTGCACAGACAACCATATGACCCACTTTTCTTTGCAGAAACCCATTCCACATTCAAGACCACATATGTCATGGGCATAAACCTATGAGGAATGGAGGCAGGCTAAGAAAGGAGATTATAAAATGTGATACATAGAAGATTCTGTATTGTAACCTATATGAAAAAATTGGAAACTAATATACAATGTGGAAGAAAAATTACATATCTTGGGTCTAATAACTAGTTATTTGGACTTCTATACACAATATCAAGATAATGATCATTTTTAGTAATCTACAAAACATTCATAAATCTTTATTTTTCTATACTTACAGAGTACATTCAAGTGACTGCTGAGGTACACACATGCAATTTGTATTGTTTTATAACACAAATACTGAAGTAGGTACTCCCTAGGGAAGATTAGAGAGAAATTTAATTAGCTGTATTTGTGACTGTCCAAGGGACTACCAGCGTTAACTACAGAGGGAGTCAGGGGAAAAATGAATACCATTGATGGGAAATCATTACTTAATGGTTGCAAAAACAAACAAAACAAATTTACTCAAATTCTCACCTGTACAAAGAAAGCTTTTTTTCTCCCATAGAAAAGTGTCTGTCTGTTGTGGATTTAGCTCAGTGGTAGAGCACTTGCCTAGCAAGCACAAGGCCCTGGGTTCGACCCTCAGCTCCAAAATAAAAAAAAAGAAAGAAAGAAAAGTGTCTGTCTGAGAAACGTATCATTCAGTCTTACAAGAATTTAGAAGGCACGGATATTTATTTTCTTCAAAGAGTGCGGTGTTCAAAACAGACACATTCATATGTCTAGAGGAGAGGGGAATAGGGTATCTGAGTTGCTCACTATCAGAGGCTTGTCCCTATGGATCTTCCCATGTGAGTGGTGTGAATGAGTCATTCAGAAGGGTCAGTCCTCAAACAGTGTCTACGGAAACAGGCCTTAGTCAAATCAATTTTACATAGGGGACTCACATGGCAAGAACAGGAGCAGGTTGTAAGCAAGAAAAGATCACATCAGATTACAGAAGGCATTTGCTAGTGCTACTGAATTGAACCAGCATCACAGCAGGAGATAAAATAAAAGAACAATGTGGTGCACAAATTTTATGTAGGACATGGGAAAATGTGAGTGACTCAAGGCAGGAATGGAAAGAGTAGAATTTGAAAGAACTTCCACACTACCAAGTGTAGGTGCTGTGGTAAAGGCGGCTCACTGAATACTTTTACTTACTATGCTGGTGATATAATGCAGAACACAGGGCAATGCTTAATGGGGTCTGATTGCTTAAGTTTTGAAGTTAGTAAAGAAAATAACAATATTAGTGGTATATCTTAAGCAAATATCATTAACATTTATATTGTGTTCACAATCCACCCCAGATCACTGAAATTCAATTTATCAAGTAAATTGTAATTACAGTCACTCTTTCTTTGTTGCTGTTTCTTCTGCTTACTTCAGATGATTAGCATTTCTTGTCTGGTCCACAACAGTAGTTTTCCAAATTGATTTTCTGCTCCACATCTTCCCCTCCCTAATCCCTTAACCTCCAAAGCATCTTGCACAAATTCATTCTTTAAAGAAAGTCACTGATGGAGGTGCTCCCCTCTCAGACTCGATCAGTAAAATTCCATCTATGAAAATACAGCCTATGATTTCTAGCATGGCATTTCCTATCTTCCTCTCTCCTCCTCCACCATTCTCATTCTGTAAAGTAAGTACTAGCCAATTAACCACCCACCTGTCCATGAATCTAGACTATTCCTCTGGGTATTAATGCTTATTCTCTAGAAAAAACAGGGAGTCACTATAAGTTAGCAAAAGCCAAAAGAAAAGGTGTAATCATATTTATAAAAGCACTAATGATACACTATTTTCACTCAAAAAGTTGATGAAAATTAATTTGCATGGCAGTCTGCCTTTTGGCATATTTAGTTAAAATTAAATATTTGGTGGTTAAACATAGTAGCATAATTTTTAAAAAAATTATAATTAAAATGTAAGAATTAATAAGTTAAGAAAAGCATCACACCATTTCTAAAATTAGCAAATAGCATAGACACATAGCACCTGAGCTATAGACACAGCATATGTTTATATATCATAGTGCTTTTAATGGAAAGAAAAGTAACAAGCCTATGATGATGCTTGTTTCTAGAAAAGCAAAGGAAGAATAGGAGTTATGACAGATTGTGGCTTGTAGCATTTATTACTTACTAATAAAATATGACAATAGGCCAAAGGTTGAGTTTCCTAAGAAACAGGAATGTTGAACACACAGTTTAATCACTTTTTCCACAAATTTGGTTTTCTCAGTGTAACAGTAAAGAAGGAAGACATGGTTGGTAGTGCCAGAGAACAATGCAATAATGGGTCCACACAACTGAAACTAACTACTGAGACTGTGTAACTGATTTGGTATTAGAAGGACCGACTGTGCTGAGAGTGTAGAAAAGTTGAATGCCTGTTGCATTTTCTTTTGTTACATCACAACTGAATACATGAGGAAATAAAGGGGGAAATGATTCCTTTTGTCTCAAAGTTTCATAGGTTTCAGTCAACTGTGGTGGGAGGTATAGAGGGGAAAAACAGTTGATAACATAGTGAACTATTCGGGGGACTATACTTTATCAAGTCAGAAAAAAAGGGTGATAACTCTTCGTCTTGATTCAGTTGGTTTTAATCTGGTGACAGTTACTATTTGTGGTGGTTTGAATAAAAATGACCCCTATAAACTCATAGGGAGTGGCACTACTGTAGGTATGGACTTGTTGGAGGAAATAAGTACATCACGTGGTAGGTGGGCTTTGAGATTTCAGAAGCTCATGTTAGGCCCAATGGCTAACTTGTTCTTCCTCTGCCTGCCAATCCACATGAAAACTCTCAGCTACCTCTCCAGCACCATGTCTGCCTGCATACCACCATGCCTCCCATCATGATGATAATGGACTGAACCTCTGAACTGTAAGCTACCCCCAATTAAATATTTTCCTTCATAAGAATTGTCATGGTCATGATGTCACTTCAGAGCAATAAAATCCTAACTACGACACTATTAAAACCTGGAAAATAAATACTGAAACTATCTAAATACTACTATCACACCATTATGTTAAGAATAATTTAAAGCAAAACCTTACCTTTGTCTATGGATTAATATTCTAGGTACGTGTTCATGATATTTATTGAAACACAACACAATATATACACATGAATGAAAAATCTGCTTTTGTTGTTGAAGGTAGTTCTTAAGAAGCAAGAAGGTATATATATATCCACTGTGATTTGCTAAAAATAGACATACAGTTACTAAGCAGATGTGGATGGGACATCAGACTAACAGTCATGACACATCAGCTGGTAGAAATACTTTAATATAAAGTTTTATCATCTTTCTGGCACCATGGAAAAATAAGTTTATTTATAGATGTGAATATCCTTAAACAGACATGTGGACAGCTCAAAAAACATCTGTTTCTTCACCCTAACCTAATATGACCCAATAGTCCATGAGAACTCATCTATAAACAAATAAAAGAATGAGATTGCTGTTTCACACAAAACACTAAATCCCTAGGAGAAACACTTGATTTCTTCCTTTCTTCTTGTGAATGTTAATGTTTATAAAACACAAAAACGTACCCTGCCTAGTCTGCTAGGAGCAATCAATGTAGAAGGCCTAAACAGGTGCTCTTCTATAGGCCAACTGTCCGAACTCATCATATACTGTCATTTCAAAATCTCTAGGGTATGCAGGGGGGAACTGTTTATAAGGAGAAAAGGGAAATATTTTAAAACACACATCCATTGTTAGTATTGTGACATTGGTGTAGAAGGATATTTTTTTTTCTTTCCACTGTCACATTTAATATTAGGAATCACTGTTGACATTGATTCATGGTATTTCCATTAGTGGTAGCTTAGTAGATCCATCTTTGTTCTTTGTCATTACAGCAATCATTTGAATTTGGAAGACAGCATTTATTGACCCAGGTGTCACTCTCAAATTCCAACCTCTCTCTTCCTTTTGCTATTTTTTACTATTTAATCAGTAAACAGTTCCACTGACAGTTTTAGCAAACTGTCATGACTAGGTTACTGTCTCCTCTACCATCTCAGTATACTTCTGCTTTCTGAAGAATCTTATATCCAAAATAAAATCTATAGTTTATGTAAGAACATGCAATTTGCTCTACACAGTAAGCTATAGATAGTAGTGGTGCCTCTCACTTTCCGGGCCAAGTCATAAAGAGTAGAGCTGAACCTTCAGCCACCTATCTCAGTCAAGATGATCAACAGTTTCCCAGAGAGGACAGCACCCATTAGTGTCTATCATCTGTGGTAGATACACAGTCCTCCTTTCTCCACCTCTCTGATAACTGAGTTGTGAAATAAGACAAACTATCTTGTTTGAAACAGTCAAGATTTTAGGGATTGATTATTTTATCAAAACTATCTAAGTTAATGCAAACTGTGGTGATATTTTATCTGTGTACCCCAGTAAAGTTTATCTGAGGATCAGAGGAAAAAGCCAGTCACTATAGTAAGCATAGAGGTCAGGCAATGGTAGCACATGCCTTTAATCCTATCACTCCAAGGCAGAGACATGTCTGCATCTCTGTGAGTTCAAGGCAACACTGGGAACAGAGCCAGGTGTGGTGGTACATACCTTTAATCCCAGCACTAACCATAAAGGCCTGGACGTCTGGAGGTACAGACAGACAGGAAATGACAGAGCTGGGCAGGAAGAGGAAGTGATGTAGCTGGATGGAGAGAGGAAGTGAGGTGGCAGGGACAGAAAGGATATAGGCATGAGGATATAGGAAGTCGCCCTGTCTTTGGATGAATATTTCTAGCAGTAAGAATGTGTGGCTGTGGCTTCTTTCTACTTTCCTGATCTCTCAGTTTTTACCCCAATATCTAGCTCCAGGTTTTTTATTAATAAGACTCTTTAGCAATTTGTCTTATGATAAACCAATAGGATAAAGGCCCAAGGTGTCTGTCATATTTCTATGGTCTCTGGTGCAACTGTGCAAAATGTGCCAATAAACAAATCATCTTCAGTCCCATCTAACTTCTAATAGACGGGACATACATTTCAAGAATAACTTAATTCCTACTCCTCAGATTCACTATGGTGTCTGATTCTACTTGAGATAGGCTGTTACAATTGTCTGGTTTTTCATAGGAAAGAAGAAATATTAAGACTTAATTCTATAATGTTCAATGGCTCATAATTCATTAAAAGTTAATACAAGGAAAAAAAAAAGAATAACACATAGAAATTATATTCCTGAAGATCCCAGGAGCAAGACATGACCCTTTATCTCACACGGTCTTGCATCAGAGAAAGGCAACATCACATCCTTCACAAATATATTGTGATCCCCATTTTGTGAGGCACTGTTTTATATGTGTCTGAAGAATACATTGAACAAAAATAATAATAGTCTGTGTTTTCATCATGTAGAAAGAAGAGGTTTTAATAAATCAGTAAAAATAACTTCACACAAGTATTAAAAAGTCTGTGTCATACTACTTAATGCTCTGCTATAGTCTGGGTTTTCTTTGTGCACCTTTTAGATACCTGGATAGTAGCTCTACCAGCCCTGAATATCCTGGCCCAACATGAGTGAATGGGACAATTAACTAGTACAGGTTTTTAAATGATAAAAAATAAAATAAAATGGAGTCACCCCAAAGACAAACATTTAACTGTTTACACTATGTCTTTTCCTTCTATCCTGATTGCCAGTAATGGTAAAAAGATGGCTAGTCCATCTGGCTAGTGATCTCAGTGACTTACTAGTAACAGACACCTTCTGACAACCGTGTATATGTACTCCAAGTGGCAAAAATGTTTGTTGTTGTTGGTGCCTAAAATGGTGGGGGTGGCAGAGCCCATTCTGAGTAATATTTTCTTCCTTCTTCTTCTTCTTCTTCTTCTTCTTCTTCTTCTTCTTCTTCTTCTTCTTCTTCTTCTTCTTCTTCTGCTTCTTCTTCTGCTTCTGCTTCTGCTTCTGCTTCTGCTTCTGCTTCTGCTTCTGCTTCTGCTTCTTCTTCTGCTTCTTCTTCTTTTGAGCTGAGGACTGAACACAGGGCCTTGCACTTGCTAGGCAAGTGCTCTACCACTGAGCTAAATCTCAACCCAATACACTTTTAAAATACCAACTGATTTTTGACACACACAAAAAAAAAATCACAAAATGATCAAGATAAAAAAATCTATACAATAAAAAATTTCTATGAAATCACACAAATAAATGAGTACTGTGGGCCAGCAAGATGGCTCAGTGGGAAAAGGCACTCACTATTAAGCCTGATGACCTGGATTCAATCCTTAGAACCCATACGGTGAAATCAAAGAAACAACTTTTGCAATGTGTTGTCTGACTTCCATACATGTGCCGACACACATATCATCCACACAGACACATACACAACGTGTGTGTGTGTGTGTGTGTGTGTGTGTGTATACATACATATATATGTATAAAATTTAAATTAAAGCAAAAATAAAACAGAAGAGTGCCATGATAAAAGTCTTTTTGGCTTTCTCTGACTTCATACTTTGATAATAACTCACCATTCTTTCCAGCAGGAGTCCTAACCCCATGCTGCTCATGCGCAGAACCCTTTGTCTCCAGAGACCATGGGTGCTACATATCGGAAGAGCTGGAGCAGAGCCTCAGAAGATCGTTTGTTCTTGCAAGAGGCAAGTTAACGCATCCTTTGAACAGGTTCACCTCCCATGTGAGCCTTGCTTTTCAAGAACCCTTTTAAACATTTTCTTAGCTTCCATTCCCTCTAGTATCCGATTTCTGGCATTTCATTTGTCTTTCATGTTAATCCTCTTGGTAGATGATCCAAGCTGCTGCTTTCTTTTTGTGACAATCCATCAAAGGGAAATCAAAGGATTTCAATTTTTTTTCCTAACCTAATTTTTGATGTATAAATTTCATTGATGCTTGCTAAATATGTACAATGATAGCCATCTAAATATCCTTCTATTTGTTTAAATGGAGGCATTTAGAAATAAGACAATGACTTTAAATTTTACTTAGCCAGGGAATATGCAAAGCACTATCCATGGCTTACTTTGCCAATAAAGTTTTATTGAAACACATCCATTCCCATAAGTGTTGTATATGGCTTCCTCCTCCTTGCAACAGTAAGGTTGGATCATGACAGAGACCTTAAATCATCTGCAATATTTACTATGTGCCTTTTATAAGTGCAATTTGACCTTTGAAAACTATCGATAAGAACAACCAGTTAATCTTTAAAGATTAAGAAGAGAAGAAACTGCATTTATAAGCAAATTCAAGGAAAAAGCAAAGCTAAGTGTTGTTTTGACATCTGTTTGGTAGCACATGATAGACCTGCTGTATGAGGCAGGGAACTCCACTTTGGAGGGGAGATAGTTTTAGACCAGATCTTATCTCAGGCTTCTTCTATACTTGGGAGTTTGTATTTTCTGTATTTGGAAAGTATCTTGTATATGGAACATGAACCTACACCTCACACAATTTATTTGGATTTTGTTGGAACTGAAATGACAGAGATTTGAAGATCCCAAGAGATAGTGCACATGAATGTCAACTTCATTCACAGTGTGCATTCTTTATTAATGTGATAATGCATTAAAGATGGTCAAAAGCACAAGAAATTCCTTTTTGTTTCTATTTTCATGATTTTCTTAAAGAGAAAAATCTGAATACTGAGTACACCCTGGGGTAAAGGTCACTTCCTCTCCCAGGCCTTTGCTTTTCTGATTTCCTTAGTACATGCCTTTTATTCTTCAAGCCTGTACCAGTAGTACCCATGGGTCCCTTGAATACCAGTGGACCTTATACACTGAAGTACTATAGCCATTTCTGTGAGGGAGAACTCCAATAAGTTCTGACTCTCAACCTTCATCTGGGACTGGATGCTTCTAAAATACCAAAAATTAGAAACTAGATCAAACCAGAAATTCTTATTTCCTCTAAAAATCTGTTTTTCCTTCAACCAAGTTAGAAATCTGCACATCCTATCTAGCCCCTACTTCTGCCTTACACTCTACATATAACCAATTACTAAGTCTTGTAGGGTCAAAACACCACAGCAAGCTATCAATGTATTTCTACAGTCTACTCCTTCAGCAGCCATCCTAGTTCAGTCCTTGAAAATTCCTTCAATTATAGTGAAGACTAGCTTTCATGGTAACAGAAGGCACCATGCAAGCTTCTAAAAGAGGGAGACAACCAACAGCTCTACCTAACTGTGATGTCTCTGAACCACACCAAAACTAACATGTCATGATAACCCTTACAGATACAGTAGTGCCACACATACTTGGGTGGTGACCAACAGCTATCTAACTAGACTTACACTTTTATTCAATAAGCAGGAAATCATGCCTGGCATTGGAAATCTAGCCAATTACCAGGGCTACTGATGCCATGGATCTTAGAGGAGAATACACATTGCTCCCTTACTAAACCACCATTATCTCTAGCAACATTCTAAATATTTTTGATTATACTCACTGATAAATATAGCCCTCACCCTTCGTCAAGAAAACTTCTCTCCAAAACAGACAGAGACCATTACAGAAAACCACAACCAATCAAAATGCAGAGTTGTGAAGCTTAAGCTTAGTCTCCATTGATACATCTACAACATGATTCCTGCTCCTAAGGCTCAGGGATCATTATAGAAGAAATGGGAAGATTTGAAGAGCCAGATAAACAGGGAGTTTGCTGTGAGATCTCCTAGAAATGTCAGAAAGTACACCCTTCTGTCTCACCAACATGAATGGCTAAACATAACCTGAACAAAGACAACAACTTTATAGATAGTCCAAAGAGGCAAAGATGTTTGGGGAAAGATGACAAGGCCTCAACACACACACACACACACACACACACACACACACACACACACACACACACACACAAAACAAAAACCCCTACAGGCAAATAAGGAATTCAGAGAGTGGGAGAAAGTCTTCCCCAGAGAGGGGCATACCAGTCAGTTATCCAATACCAAATAGTCAACTCTGAAAACATGTAACTACAAATAACATTATATATTCTAAGCAGGTTGTATTTAAGTATTTAGAAATATAATTAATGAAAACAGAAACAAAGAATTTGAAAGAGAGCAAGGTGTACATGGAAAGGTTTAGAGGGAGGAAAGGGAAGGGGGAAGGTTCTTATTATATTGTAATCTCAAAAAATAAAAGAAATACCTTTTTTTGGAAGTATGTGTCTATGAGTGAATATGTGCACATGGGTTCAGGTACCTGCAAAGACCAGAGGTGTCTGATCCCCATGCACTGGTCCCAGGAGATGAAGTCATCAGTGATTGTGAGCCTCCCAAGGTAGACGCTGAGAATCGAACTTAGATCCATCTGTAAGAGCAATCCTTATTCTGAATCACAGAGCCATTGCTCTACTCCCTCTTCAGCAGACTATTAGTAGATGTCTACTCTACAGACCCTCCAGCTCATTTCTACCCTGCATTCCGAGATCTCCCCAACATTCTAATGAGGCTCACAATGAAGTTCACGATCTGCTTCCTGCTGGGCAGTTGACCTCACCTCCTCCAACTCTTTCCCTTTGATTTTCTCTTCCTTCTCTTCCATTATTCTCTACACACTCTAATAGGTCAAGCATTCCAACACTCCTTTCAGTGACTCCTAATCAGTAGATCATTGTGCCTGCTCACTCAAGTTCTCCTCATAATCTATGCTAAATTATTTCCCTGGGATTTTTATATCCTCTTTACCTTTCTCCCAACTCTAGATTCTGTTTCTCTTAACTTCTCCTGCTTTTCCTCACATCTTTTCAGATTAGTTCTTTTTCCCACAGAAAGACTCCACTAATTCATTTAAGACTCAATCAATATTCTGACCTCTGGACCTACAGCACCCATCAGTGGGTATCATTGTACTTATTGCACTGTATGTCATTTACCTTGCTTTAAAGGTTTTTTCTCATTCAGTTGTGCCCTAAAGAAGACACAAGACCTATTTGATTGATTTTTATCTTCCAAGTAAATAGAACAAAATTATACTTTATCATAGTAACTAAAATGTATTGCAAATACTTTTCTGAAAGTCAGTGATAGTTTAGGACACATTGTTTAAACTTTTCCAAAGCATTACTACCGACCTATTATTGTGAGTTGTTACTCTTGGAAATATACTGCATGTGAGCTTTCTATTCTATCGTCTGATAGGATTGGATATAGTTCAACAAAAACAAGGTTTTTATTCTATACCCCATTAACTTTTCTTTTTTATTTGGAGCTGAGGATTGAACCCTGGGCCTTGCACTTGCTAGGCAAGCGCTCTACCACTGAGCTAAATCCCCAATGCCCCCCATTAACATTTTGTTTTAATTATTTATTTTTTATTTATGTGTACGTGTCTGCATGATAGTATGCAGTTGTGCACCTGGGTACCTAGAGAAGCTGGAAAAGGGTGTGAGATCCTCTGAAGCTAGAACGGCAGGCAGTTGGGAGCCACCTAATGTGAGTGTTGGGAACCAGACTCAGATACTCTGTCAGGGCAGGCAATGAGGCTGAGCTGTCCCTCCAGTCCTCAGTATTAATGTTTACTCCACAAGTTAGTATCATACAATCCTATAAGTTTTGCTATTTCTTGGAATGCTGCTAGCTAATATGCATTAATTAGTATTTGAGCTTGAGGGTCAGGTGCACCTACCTACCTTAATGCATAATCACAGAGCCATTTCCTTTGGTGGAAAGTGAACATTAGAAAAATACGAGCATGTTTTCTGCAATTTCAAGCAATTATTTTGGTAGAATGTAGGGATATAGTTTGTCCTCATCTTCAAAGCCCTGTTTGATAAAGCAGGTAGAGTTACAGAGGATGATATAAAGGCCAATTAACACCATGCAGAGTATACTGGTGCCTGACCACGTACCTTGATTAGACTAGTGACTGGTGATGTATTAGAAGTTTTACATGGTGTAGGTTGTCTGTGCTAATGTGAAAAGCTTAAAAAGCATTTGAAGAAGATACATTAATTTGGTACACTGATCAGCCTTGGTGCCAGGAGGTAATTCCTAGGATTCCCTTTGCATGGGGACATTGCCACTGAAAAGCAGGCACTGCACCCAATTCCAAGGTGGATAGCTATCATTGTGAATAGCCTTAGTTATTTAATCATTGATATAAGAAAGCAGTGGGGTTAGCCCTGTGTTTAAACGTGCCCTTGTCTCTATGACATTAACTTTCAGTTCATCTAGCAATTTATTACCCAGCTGGGAAACTGAAAACTTAGGGTTTTCATCTTCCTTTTTCTGTCTCCATTTTTCCCATCCTCTATTTTCAAATTCTCATAAAAAAACAAGGGAATTCATAATTAATAATGAGTGAGAACAAATAAAGAGATTCCTAAGTCATACAGCTAGGTAATTATATGGTTACAAAAACTATTTTCAGAATGTGTCATAAATAAGTTATACCTCTAATGGTTTAATTGCCAATGGAGTTTTTTAAAATTTACTTTAATTTTATGTGTGTGTTGGGGGGTTATGGTGTGTGTGTGTGTGTGTGTGTGTGTGTGTGTGTGTGTGTGTATGGGGAGGGGTTTGTATGTATTTGTGACACATGTTGGATCTCCTGAACCTGGAGTTACAGGCAATTGTGAGTCACACAACCATGGGTGCTGAGAAGTAAATGTGGGTCCTTTGCAAGAGCAGCATGTATTCATCCAGAGCCATCTCCACATCCCACCAGTGAAGGTTCTAAAGTTATTTTGAACAAAATAATGCCTAAAGCATAAGGAATAGTGCAGTTTTAATAATGCTTCTGTCCTGTGGCTGTTGTTGTTTAAGTAACTTCCTAGTTCCTTTAAGCTGAGTGTTATAAAGAGATTCTGGCAGAAGAAAAATCTTAGTGTCCAACACTGTTATTATCAGTATCTTCCTTTGCACATGGCTGTGCCTTTGAGCCAAACCCAGAGTCAGGACTACCACACAGTAAGGAAATTAGCCTGGCTCTGAAGTGAGATCTTCTGTGTTCAGCTCATTAGCACCAGGGCCAAACAAGTCAAAAGTCTGGAACATTCTATATGGCTTTGATTCAGTGTCACTTTCTGTAGTGATGGCTTCAGCTACCAGGGCAACACTGTTGAATCCCTAGTCTTGGAAAGCTTTTTCCCTTTCCCATCCCAATATAATAACTTGCTAGTAAATTGTTTTAAATTTGAAATGTGAGGATCAACTTGTAAGTTTTCTGTGTATTTTCAGTGAGCTCATTTGGTATTCAGTCAAAATTTTCTATTTCAATACTGAAAGGATATTTAAGCTGAATAAAAAATAACAGCAATATAGCTAAGATGATGTTGACCTTTTCAAACAATATTGTGAAAAGCATCATATGAGACATAGAGACCACTTGGGATTATCTTTAAGGCATTTCTAAAATCACTGCAATAAAAATGGCTTTTCCTTGTCATATACTTTCTGGGCCTCTAAGATACCTGTAGTTCATCCTTTGCAATAGTTCATTATTTCTCATTGAGCAAAGTTTCTTTTCCATGATGAAGTAAGGGTAAGCACAAGCATAGAGCTGTAAAGAGACAAACTGTAAAGAGGTATTCATGCCAGGACCATACACATGCAAGTGCCAATGAGACTCACTCCCAGGCCCTAACTCCAAAGTCATTGATTCCCAGAACTCAACAGAGATCATTAAGTCTTTGCTCATTGGGAATAAAGTAATTATAGGCCATCCAAAGAAAAGTTCTTGGTCACATGCACAGTGTGAAATACTTTAACTTATAAATTAGTGCATGTTTCTCTCCGTTTGTTGGAGTCTAGCATTGCAAATCCCAGAGCACATTCCAATTGAAGGATCGGCATGGTCCAGTAACAAATATGAAGCTACTTGTGCAGTAAAAGACAGATCCATAGTTCAAGGGAAGGTCTGTCTGAGTCAAAATCCAGTGCTGTTGAGGAAAAAAAAAAATGTGTCCTATTGGTGAATGAAGTGATTTCAGTCAGAAGTCATAACCAATCCGAGTTCAATATTTCCATTTAGCTAGCTGGTCTGCTGTCCCACATAGCCTTCTAGGGACCTAAACCATGTGGAATTTCCACTGTGGAAATTATGTCCATGCCTCACTTGCAAATCTTTTCCAGGCCTGAGTCTCCATTTCTGAACTTTGGCAAGTGTTGGCTGTCAATAGTTTATAGCTGAGTCAGTCCATACTTGGGCCTTTGTGACAACCTCCTTACCTACTGACTTACATAGCTTGTCCTTTAGCCCACCTTTTGCTTAGAGCCGGTAACTAACTAATGTGATATAAAATGCAGGTGTCCTGTTCCTGTGAGGGAACACTCTCTAGACCTGAATGTGGCAAGTGGAGCTTGGCTCCCACTGGAGTCACCTTAAGTCCCACTTTCTCCTGTACTCTCTGCTCTTTCCTTACACTGTCACAGAGAGTTCTGCCCCTACCAACCATTTATTCTAAATGTCTATGGAAGGCTCTGCTTTGAGACCCTCTGCCTGTAATATCTCTCTTCTAGCTAATCTGTCATGTTCAATCCCAAGGAGTCCAGTAAAAACATAGGCTGCATTGTAATGTCCTTTTTTCGTTATTTACCTGTCAATCATCTTAAGGCTCCTCCACATTCACACATTGATTATATGTCTATGTCTTCCACAACATTTTGTATGTTTTCCCATGAAAATACTAATCTCTTATCTCTAGCCATAATTAGATTATAGACTTTCTTAAAAGCATTTTTCCTACTTCATGTCTACCTATGACAACACTAAGAGCATTAAAGCTGCTAACTGTTGCTTGCTTTCAACAATGTGATGCATTTTAAGAGATCAAAATAGGTGTTGGGTTAAGTTATAACTATGATAGCAACATGCTTTAAAATGAGTTCACTCTGTAAAGGATCGGTTCAAGTCTTTTGTTTGTTTGTTTGTTCGATTGTTTGTTTTCATTTCAGAACTCACTGTCTCTATGGTGCCATGCATGGGAGGGTATAGAGACAAGCTCTCTCTTCTTGGTTGTCAAAGCTATGGCGACAAATCCTCTGATTCAAATCACAGACTGTCACAGAAAAGGAAATATGGGTATCACATGCCAGCTACAAAAGAAGAATGGCGTTGGCTCTTTTCCCTATCTCCCCACATGGCCACCAATAAAACCAGCCATACTCTAAATAAATTTGGCTTTAAGAGATATGCAAAAGATGGCTGCTACCTCTTACCAGTGACACATCTTGCTTTTAATTCTCATAGTTGTATGTTATTCCCATTGCATGTAACAACTTAATCCATTTCCTTTGAAGACAGCTAGTGTAGAGACTGCATTGGGTAATGATTGATTTAGTAATGCAAAGTCCAATCATAAAACACTTTAGGAAGAAGATTCTTGAGAACTTACAAGAAAAAAATGATCACAATAGGATTGAACATTATTTCCAACAACTGAATGTCTTCATTTTATAATGCAAATTTATTTGTGGTTATTCAGGATTATGTTGTAATGAAAACCAATTAAGAAATACACACACACACACACACACACACACACACACACACACACACACACATCTGCCTAAATCTATTGAACTTTTGAACTTACTCACTTTCAGTTATAGAGATCCAAATAGGCCATCTTTCTTACCTGCACTTATGAGTGTTGGGAAAATTAAATACAGCAAGGAAAACTTACAGACTTGTACCATTAGCAGTCAATATTTGACAGAGAAAGGGATTAAAGATCACAGACTATCATATTTTAGTTTATGCTTTTGTGCTTTGGATTTGCACTAGTATTTTTTACTCAAACCAAATAAATAAATAAATAAATAAACAAAACCTTTAACAATAGGTTCTAGTGCCCAACTAGCTCACTCAGCATAGCATGAGACCCTTGATCATAGACTCACATTAAATCATCACAAGCATATATTCTTTTCTTTTTTCTTTTTTTTCAAGACAGCATTTCTCTGTGTAGCTTTGTGCCTTTCCTGGAACTCACTCTGTAGCCCAGGCTGGCCTTGAACTCACAGAGATCTACCTGCCTCTGCCTCCCAAGTGCTGGGATTAAAGGCGTACACCACCATTGCCTGGCACAACAAGTATATATTCTTCCACACATTGCCAATCAACTAAATCAAAACACCCATGGCTATGATACTACTTAAAGGGTCAGAATATATCTCAATTTTTATGAAAATTAAATCTGATGAATTATAAAACTATGAGTGTTAGAAAATTTATAATGATTTCTTAAAATTAAAGTTAAATTTTCCTCCTGAGAGCTAGATTCCTAATTTAAATTAATATATTTAACACTGATTTTTTTTTTCCTGCTGGTTTTCTTTTGTTTGTTTGTTTGTTTTTGTTCTTGTTTTTGTTTTTGAGGCAGGGATTCTCTGTAGCTTTGGAGTGTGTCCTGGACTAGCTCTGTAGCCCAGGCTGGCCTCAAACTCACAGAGATCCACCTGCCTCTGCCTCCCGAGTGCTGGGATTACAGGCGTGTACCACCACCGCCCGGCTCCTGCTGGTTTTCAATCATATTCTCTTTTAACTTTATTTCCTTTTATATGTGTAAGTGTTTTGCCTACATGTATGTCTATGCACCATGTGAGTGCTCACAGAGACCAGAAGAGGGCATCGGGCATCCTGGAACTGGAGTTACAGATAGTTGTGAGTTGTCCTGATTTTCTTTTCCCCTGGGTAAGAGGCCTTCCAAATGACTAAATCCTAAGAACAAAAATTTGTTCATTTCTGCTTTTTCCACTGAGTAGGACAGTGACTGGCGTATAATTGGAGCTCAGAATTATTCACTCAACAAATGAAGAAGCATGAGTAAAGTTTTTCTTGAGCAATAGTAGATTCCTCAGCAATAATTCCCCAGCAATAATAGAGCTGAGACTTGCAGGATCCTTAAGAGACCAAGTAATTTGGGAATGACCCAGACATTAAATCATTGCTAATGTTTTCTTCATCCACTGAACAGGAGAGCCTCTCCTTCCCTAGGGAGAAAAAGGGGTCGCTCTCTGGGATATTTGCTCTAAAAAAATAAATAAATACACAAATAAACAAACAAAAAACAAAAAACCTGCTTTCAACCATTTCCTTCCTCCTGGAGCTTGTCGAAGCCTTAGGCCCTTGACTGATAGGGCTTTCCTCACACTTTCAGGGAGGAGAGTTTTTCTGTAGTAATTTTCTGCTAACTGAAACAGTTCCTACTAGAGGAAAGGGTCCTTAAGAACCAAGAAGTAAATGAGGAAACTCATAAGTCTCAAGAAATCCATGAAACTCAACAGATTTCCAAGACTCCTCCTCAATGTTACACAAGCATCACAACTGGTTAAGGAGAGGAGACCCTGCAAGAAACCTAGAGTGCCTAAAGAGAAACATCTTTTGTTAGTTATCACCCAAGCTAGAATGAGTTCTAGATGATGCAGCTATCTTGGAGTCAGCTGTGCTCCTGTAAGAAACCCAAGTAAACTCATTGACTCACTAAGCTAGATTGAGGTGAAATCATTTCTCTGACCTATAACAGGAGCCCCCATCTGGTATGAAAATATGTTCATATTTCCCCAGGAAGAGTCACACAAAATTAGTTTTTAAGTGTTTGGCAAAGATACTCATCAGGTATTGTTTAGCACAGATTCTGCCCAAGCTCTAGGCACTATATAGGTAGACATCACAGCTATCATCAAGGTGTCCAGACATATATTCTGTGCTGGGCACATTCTATGTGGTGCTGGCACAACACACACAGAGCAAATCTAACATTGTTGGGCTCACAAATATTTTATTCAATAAATATTTAATGAAATAATTGAGATTTTCTTTCTTTGCTGCCAGTTGTTTAAAAGTAATTTCCTTGTGCTCTTTCTTTTTTGAAAATAGCTCATTTCTCTTTTGAATGAGTGTCTAATTCCCCCATGTCTTTGTACATAATGGAAAGCTTGTATCTATCAGAACCCTGAGCACTGGGTGAGCATGGTATCTCTGCCTGGCTGTTATGTGCTGTGGGTGCCCAGAATCTCTGTGCCAGAGCCCAGGCCTGAGGTTTCACAGCAGCAAAAATGCATTGAACCAGTTCATTCTTGGTCATGTTCCTGGCTTCTATTCACAAGAATCTTAAGAAAAGATCTCTAACAAGCTACACCCAGCTTGTGAGTATTTTCTCATCCAGTGTGAGTCCATGAAATCGGGACCTTCACTCACTATATAATGAGGAAGAATTGTGTCCTTGAAATGTTATTATGCAATGCATGCACAATGAAGTGTAATTAATCAATTCTAGATTAAAAACAAAAAGACCATTTTTCCTGTGTGTAGGACTTTCATTATTACAAGTACCTTATTTGCCAGGCTGATCTTTGCTCTTTTAAAGAATACAAAATTAACCATTTGTTAAAGAAAAAGCTAATTTCTCATCACACTGACCTACTTTATTTCCTTAAACCTACCTCACTTTAAAAAGGATTATGTGAATGAATAGATACTTTTTATGAATATTTAGCATTGAGAAAACAATAGAATCATTTATCAAAATAATAAGGATTTTTCAAACTATTCAGCTAAATGCACAATGGCTCTCCAAAGAAGAGCTTGCATGATGAAGCTTGGCCCATGGAAACCTCAGAAGTTGAAATTACTTTTCTTTTGTGTCTAGTCTTCATCCATACATACCATTTTATCTCATTGTTTAGTTAAAGAGCCTGTGTACTAACCAATAACAGCAGAAGAGACTTCAAGAAATTTTTCACAGAAGGTATAAATTATAGAAAAAAAATCCTTGTATTTCCAGAAGTTATTTTGTTCAAAAATTCGAGTCACTTGAGCGAGGATGTATTTTCTAAATTTACATTAACATCAAATACTTGAAAAACCATCACATTTTAAAATTCATGACCAATTTCTAAGACTATTGCTTAGCAAAAAAGGAAATCAGGATATCTGCATTTTAGAGACTAGTCAAAGTCAAGGTGAAATTCCACAAACTGAAAAAGAAAAAATAAAACATCTAATTCTGTTATATAACTACTTAAATATTCAAAAAATCTTTCTGATTTTACAGCCTAGACTGGAAAGGGCTATGTAGACCATGCTGCCCTCAAAATGTAGGAACCCTGCCTTGATCTCATCAGTGCTGACATTACAGTCATAAGCCTTCAAAAGGAGCTTCTGTGTCTTGTAAACTTCTCTGTGATCTCAATATTCCCTGTTGGCAATTAACAATATCCTAGAAGTGGTAGATTAGTCTAAACATACACAAAAGCCTGGTTTTTGTGCTCATCTTTAGAAGATTAAAAGATATCCCAGTGGAAAACACATTATAGAGAAGGGGTAGTTTCTTTCTAGTACATTTTAATATTTTGCTTCTAGATTTAAGAAACAAGAAATTAGAATAAAATTGGAGTTAAAATGATTCAAGGGAGGCAGGTAGAGGTACTAGTATCAGAGCTGCTGACATGTGTTGGATTCCTGAAACACATGGAGAAGGAGAGATTCGACTCCTTCAAGATGTCCTCTCACCTCCATATGTTCTCCATGCCTTGTGCGTATGTATGCATGCACATACAAACACACACACATAAATAATAATAATAAACAAATGTAATTTTTTTAAATATGACTCAATATTTCTCTCTGGAGGATGGATAATATTGGGAGACATTTTGAGGGATATTTTATGAACAATATAAAACAGAACTCAAAAGAAGATACATTAACTGGATAAACAGTTTCATATGCCATAAGTAATAATGTCATTAAAAATTGCTGTTTATAAACACCTACACTCAAACACATATTGTCTTTATTTTTCTTCTCCTTTTCTTGTAAAAGTTTGGTTTCTTCCTCCCCCACTGAATATTAAAAAAAAAAGAGGATAAAATGGATGACTCAAATGAATAAGGACCAATGAGACTAAATTTTCAAAGTGGAAAATGCCAACTATGCTTTACTAAGTTATCTTTTTAGAATAATTAAATAAATAGGATAGGATGTTTGGGTTTATTTTTTAGTTTCTTGTAAACATTGCTCTGTATGCTGTGAACAATTTTTGTACTCATATAGCAGAGTTTCTGCTTACAGAATGCATTTGGAGGCAGACAATCTCATCCCAGTTGGACAAGTAAAACCCAAAGTGACACCACTCAGCCTTGGTGGCCCCAGATGCAAAACAGCAACATATTCTTGTCAGAATACGTATTAAGGAATGTTTTAGTCTTCTGATACATTGATGAACTAGGCACCCCTCAAAAATATAAACCCCTCCTTCCAATTCTATTTGCCAAAGATATGTATATGGAATAAGATTAGTAAGTTCTTGGAAGTATCTTTTCTCATGATTTAAAGTGCCTCAACAGTACACTGTTCCCTGTGGTTGCTTGGGCTATCACTGGGCGTCTCTTTATGAGCCTCTCATATAAATTGTTCATGAGGGGGACTCCTCTTACAGTCTCCTGAAACAAGAATGCAGCCTGTACATTTATGTTACAGGTTTATGATGATAGATTATTCCAGCCACAGAACTGGAAGCCACCCAAGCCAGTTTATAAAACTCTGTTAATAAAAACAGTTCTCATGCTGAAGTACACTCATTTACTGAGCTACCAAAGCTACCTAACTTGTATTCAATTTTCCAGATAATATCAGAGATGCCCTTCTATGTGAGGAAGTATCTATGTAATAACAAATGAAATTTCAGAATTTTAGCCTGCTCCTTTCCATATATTAAAAGTAAATGCAGATGACTATATTGATTGATAAAGTGATTGTGGTTTTATTTTGTGAGAGACATTTGTCAAAACATGCAAGGTTGCATCACTGCAACATAATTGAAGAAGGCTATGATTAGTCTACAACATGCTATTTGAATGACAAAATCCATCTATTTTGTGTATATGTCTGTGTGTCTATGTAGACACACCTGAAAGTAGGAGATCAACCTTGGGTATCATTTCTTGAATGTGGTCACCTTGTTTTTTGAGGCAGAATCTCTTAATGGCCTGGAATTTTCTGATTAGCCCAGGCTAGTAAGCCCCAGGGACCTGCCTATCTTTGCTACCCAAATTCTGTAATTAAGGAAGTGGGTATATACTACTTTTTAAATGTGGGTCCTATGTATTAAACTCAGTCCTCATGATTTCAAAACTACCATTGCTACAGCATCCAAAAGTCCATCTACTTACATTCAAATCCACTCTCCATTATTTGCTTCCCTATACCAACATTTGGAAATAGAAAATCAAAACATTGTGGCTATTTTGTCTGTGATGAGTGAAACTGGAGCCAAACATTGTGGCAGCTGAGCACTCAGGAGCACCCTGTCCTATGAAATTATACCAGCATACACTATGGGAGAGGTGAATTGTATTTGACAACATATTCCCAAGCACTGTGTAATGAACCTTCAAACTTCAATTAGAACCTATCAGAAAGAAAAACAAACACAATTTCACTAAAATGCTGCTTTCAGAAGAAAAGCAAGTCAGCTGGAAAATACAAGTTCAACATCATTGGTTACTCATCAAGCATCCCTTTCCCATGGCAGGTATCATATAAAAGGCAGACTTTTAAAAGGCAATAATAGAGATCACTCTTACTTTTAAAATACAGGGCACTCAATACACTTGATATTCTTTCAATTGCAACAATTCCACACTCCAGACTTTAATGATTTCTTTTCCCCTCCACTTACCTCCAAAGAAAATGATATTTTCCCCAAGTGCATTGAATACCACTGCTTATGAAAGGTGGTCAGACATTCAAAGCTCCAAAGAAAAACACAGCCTTCTGAGGATAGCACAGAAGTGCGGAAAGAACCTGCATGTTGGAGTAAATTAGTCTAGAAGGATGTTGAAGGTTCATCCCCAAACATGTGGCAAGCATCTTATACTATAATTTTAGACTATCTGGGTGCTGAATTTCTGAATGTTTCACACAGACAGCATTTCAAAAAAAAGGTTTTGTCAGCTAAAATGAAAAGGCTTGCTTGCTTGTCACCTTCCTCCTTGTCAGTATTGGAAGTCTGAAGACATTTTAACCATGAGAAAAACAGACATTAAAGGGGCAAAATGATAAGCCCAGTGAGTTCAGATGCTGGGAACAGTTGTTGACTCTGCTGCTGATGTAAATGGAGGAAGGGAGTGTTAGGCTTCTTGGAGGTTTTACTCTAAGATTTTTGATGCAACTTCTCTATTGATGTAACATGTTGACTTAAATTTCCTGATCATAAAGAAAGCACACAGTGGGTTTTACATAAGATGAGTCCTGCAGATAGCCAGATGGAAAGGCTTCATGTGAGACACTATGCTAAACAGCATTTCTAAGATCAGAGATACTGTCTACTAAGAAACAAATAGGATTATGAATAAAAAATTCAATACTACTATGGGACTTTCTATACATATTTTACTGTAGTCATAAATCCATATTGAGGCAGAAGAGTTTTGTATTTTTAACTCTCTATCTATCTATCTATCTATCTATCTCTCACTCTGTGTGTGTGGGTGGTGGTGGTGGTGGTGGTGGTGGTGGTGGTGGTGGTGGTGGTGGTGTGTGTGTGTGTAGGTGTTCTTGCAGCTAGAGGTACTAGAGGTTGTGAGCTGCCCAACATGAGAGATGGGAGCCAAACTTGGGCCTTCTGCAATAGCATGGTGTACTTTTTTTAAAAGTTTTTCGAGACAGGGTTTCTCTGTAGTTTTGGAGTCTGTCCTGGACTCACTCTATAGACCAGGCTGGCCTCAAACTCACAGAGATCCACCTGCCTCTGCCTCCCGAGTGCTGGGATTACAGGCATGCACCACCACCACCTGGCCCAGTGTGTACTCTTAAACACTGAGTCATCTCTTCATCCCTAGATTTATCAATCACTTTACTAGCTCAAGTCTATGCCACATTCATAGAGAAGCCTTGGCTAAAATCTCTCAAGATTCGTCATCTTCATAAGATCACAAATAAAGAGAAATGTTACTTTAACATTTAATAATTTAAAACCACCATCCATTGTCTAACCACACTTAATGTAGTTGTACTAAATTTTCATTGTCTGTTTTCCCAAGAGAGTAAGCTTTCTCACAAGAAATGAGCACATGTTAAGTCACCAAATCCTTCTCTGTAATAATACAAAGCACATAAAATTAACCAACTTCAGGGCTTGGGAACTCCTAAGGTGACTGCCACATAAGCATGAGAACTAGAGTTTGATCCCCAAAATCCACATAAGGCATTATGCTCATGCTTGGTAATCCTAGAACTGGGAGAAGGTGATGACTAACCAGCCAGTTTGCCTAATCAACGATTCCTAAGCAAGCCAATTAAAAAGTGGGAATGACACCCGCTCTTGACCTCAGGCCTTTAAAGGCACATACATTTGTACCCACACATGCATGCATTGGAAGGTGTGCATGTACACACACACACACACACACACACACACACACACACACACACACAGCTTCATGTCATTGTTCTTGATGTGATCATGGTGTAAACGGGGCTCAGAATGACCACCTCTCAAATGCAGGAGAAGGAAGAATGTGTATCTGTGCTTCACAAGAAAGTAGCCATTCTTAGAATATGGACTAAAGGGGGCCATAAACACACATGCATTAATCCTAATGCAAAACTTGCTGAAATAAGACTTAAGTAATAAAAGGATATATGGGCATTAGATAACCGAGCAGATGAGGACATCAAATAAAAATTAGGGAAATGTGAGAAGATAGAAGGAAAATGGATGGAATGATAATATCTCAGATCAGAGAACACAGAGTGACAGGGAGGGGTCTTAAGTAAGGAGAAACAAGCCACAGCAGTTGGAGTTGCTAAGCCCCCAAAGTTTCTGAAACATCAGGAACAAAATAAAGCATAATGCTGCAGAAGGATTGAGGTTGCAAAATCATAGTCAGGTCCCCATCTCCCTTTGCCAGACCTATAAAATCTAGCTACTAAACCCACTGCTCACAGGAGTGGGGAGGGGATGTATTCTCTAGATCAGTGGTTCTTAATATTCCTATTGTAGTGACCCTTTAATAAAATTCTTCCTGTTGTGGTGACCTGCCCAACCATAAAATCAATGGTACTTAATAACTGTAATTTTGCTAATGTAGATAGTTTGGGAGATAGATTTTTTTTTTGAAGGGGCCGTGACCCACAGGCTGAGAATCACTGCTCTCGAGCAATTGAGCCACAGATTCTTTCATCTTCATGCAGTAGATAAGGAGAGTAAGGGAATATCCCATACAGAAAACAAAAAAGGAAAATTCCTTATGCTGAACACTGATGAACATTCTGATCTCTTACCCCACTCCATCCACATTAGAAATGGCAAAGACAAGACATTGGCAAATATCTGTCCATGAAAATTGTCTGCATCTGTGGTATTTGAGAGTCTCTTAGGGAAAGCACAACTTGAACATAAGTGTGTTAATATGCTTTTCTAACATCCATTCATTTAACAGTTTTGGTGTCCTCACCTAAACAAAATTAGACAACCAGGTTTATTCAGAACTATTACATCTAACATGAAAGGTAGGAAAGCAGAACAGAGAAATAAAAATGAGGTACTTAAGGAAATTACAACAAACTTTTGAAACTCAAAGCTCTAAGAGAAGTAGCAAAAACAGTGGTATAGATGAAAACAGAATCATGTGAGAAGATTGATTTTAATATGTATTCAAAGCATAAAATAATTATCAAACTTAAAATTGTAGTGCCAAAAAGGTTATTATAAGTCAAAGATGAAGTCCTCCCAGGGGAAAAATAAGAAAAATTAAATCAAACAGTCAAGAGTGGTGAATGTTAAAATATCAATCCATGAAATATAACATATAATGAAGAGTTATAGAGAGAGATAGCACACCATTGAATAATCAATAATAAAATTAAATCCATGTATTTCAAGGTCAAAAATATTTATACCATTAGACCTTCATTGACAACTACAGAATACTGTACATCAAGACATGACTCCAAAAGTATAATGAAGCCAAGTTTGACTTGTACCTAGGGTATATGGGATGGGGAAAATTGGCATGACCTCAACTTCAACATGGGAAATTAGAAAATAATTTATTAACAAATATTTTTAAATACTTACATGTGCTAAAACTCTTGTGTCTGCTTCAGAATTGCAATCCAACACAGGATCTTACAAATGCTAAGCAAGCTCTCAACCACTAAGATATATTCCAAGCCTTCTGGGTACTTGTGTAGATGTATAGAGATATATATGGTAGATTTGGATATGTCACTTTTTTTTTTTTTTTTTTTTTTTTTTTGCTTTTTGAGACAGAGTTTGTCTGTGTATCCTGGCTGTCCTGAAACTCACTCTGTAGACCAGGCTGGCCTTGAGCTCAGAGAGATTTTCCTGCCTCTGCCTCCTGAGAGCTGCAATTACAGGTGTGCACCACCACTTCCCAAAAGACATGTCACTTACTAGGAAAGAAAAAGAAAAGTTAAAGACCAGTGAGATGGTTCAGCATGTATAGGTATCTGTAGCTAAGCCCAAGAATCTAAGTTTGATTCCCAGGACCTACATGATGGAAAAAGAAGACCAAGTCACCCAGGATCTCTTCTGACCTCCACATGTGAACTGAGGAATATGTTTACCCCACAAGCACATAGATACAATTAAATAAATACAGTTTAAATTTTAAAAATTCAATATTTTAACTTCATCATATTTTCACTTTCTCAGAGAGTATGGAATATTGTGAGTATTAGAGAGATACACAATAAAGTTTTCCTAATTCAGAAGTGGCTCAATAGTGTATTTAAACATAAAAATGAAGAGGAACTGGAACAAAGTTTGGGAAACCAGGATGGATAAGGCAGAGTCAATTTGCACACCTACATAAATAGGTAAGAGGAGACTTACTGAGAATGGTCCATTTTATTAGTTTTCAACAAAGAGAAGGGCATAAGCCATGAAGACATCTTGAGAAGAAGAATTCCATGCAGTGCTCCACAATAATAGACTAAAACCACATATAATCACATGATAAATTATTGTCCCTTAGGAAGTATAAAGGAAAGATGTGAAGGTAGGGCTTCAACTGTACATATAATCTTACTTTATAATAACATGTTAAAACCATGAATTTTGAAGTCTTATTTTTCTGACATTAAAATAAAGTAGCAAAGATAAAATGCATTAAACATATAAATGACACAGAATTTTTTTCTGTAAGAAACTCAGTTTAATGCCATCAAAGAAAAATGTTCCATAGAACAAGAATGGTAGCTAATAAAAAATTAATTTTGGAGGATAATATCTTGAGATTAAACTAAATTTAGATGATAAAAGAACAGGAGAGATTGAAAGACCACCAATAAAGAAATACATTTGTAAAATGTTAATGTATTATAAGTTCTGTAAAATTGTGTATTTCCTAATCAAAATACTATGACATATGCTAAATGTCAGCAAATATTATTTTTTGACTGATGAAATTAGTCTACTTGTATGAATTTTCTAAATTTTAATATAAATGTGCAGTATTCTATGACCACGAAACAGAACATGTGATAACAGATTAGAAACAGAAAAGAGAATCAGGGCATGGCATGTGACTGAGATGCATTCTTTTCTCTAAGGGCTAAGAGGATTTTCATGGGAAACCTCAAATTGGTAAATGACACATCTCTGCAATTGTGAAATTCACAGAAAGCGTCCCATTTAAGTGACAGCTCTCACACAAGAGGCAGAAAATGGGCCTGAAGTATTCCACGGGGGAGGGGGCACTCCAAGTTATACTTCTCAATAAATCTGAGATCTCAAGGACCTGTTGTCACTCGATGTAAAGTACTCCTCAACGACAACAGACCCCTGGCAGTGAAACAGCCAGCAAGATCAGCGAAATTCTTCTTCTTCACTGGACTCCAAAACAGTGCAAAGTTCCCCACACACCTATGGTTAAACACATCTGTGAGATCTGATGGAGGGCAGAGAAGCATGAAGCTTTTATAACCCAGATTTTAAAAGACACATGCAGTCACTGCTCAGTGCTTACAAGACACTCATTCTGCACACACCCATACCCATGGTAGATACCAACATCTGCCAGTGCTGAACTTCCGTATATAAAATGGTGTGGCATTTGCATACCATGTGCACATCTTCCCATTTCCTCTCTTCATTACTGGTAATACCTACTTCAAAGTAAATACTGCAGAAATCACTGCTACACTGTGCCGTTTGGGGAGTAATTTCAAGAAAGCTGTGCATGCTCAGTACACATTCAATTCTTCCCCAGTGATTCTTCCACTGGTAGTTGGTTGTGTCAGTAGGTGCTGGACCTGTGGATAGTAGAGCCAACTGCATCTCAGCCCGGAAAAAAATGGAAAAGAAGAAAAACTCGGGAGCAATGCCTTTGAAATCTACAGAATGGCTTATGCCATTGAAAAGTAAAAATACATCAAACTTTGGTAGAGCCCAGGCAATAACCCTGGTTTTGTAGTTTGAATGTGCCATGTTCTCAATGGGTTCAGATATTTAAACATCGAGTACAGAGGTCTAGGTCTGTTTTAGAAAGTTGTATAAATTTCAGGAGGCTTGCTAGAAGATGTGGATCGCTAGGAGCAGCCTGAGGCATTTATATCTGTTACTTCCTTCTTTCTCTCTTCTCCCTGAGTGTGGACACAATGTGACTAGCTGGCCTATTTTCATCCTGGATGTTAGATCTTGCCACCATGATAGAGGGATCTGCTAGAACCAAAATCCAGAATAAGCACTTCTTCCTTTGAATTGCTTTTTGTTGGACGTTTGTTCAAAGCAGCCAGAAGATTTGCCGTAACATCCATAAACAAGGAAGTAAAGAAATGGAAGATTAAAGGAGTCACAAATATCAGTCCTATGGTGTGTAATGGCTTACAACAAGAATACAAGAATATCATCAGTCCTATAGTGTGTAATGGCTTACAATGAGATTGATGTGCATATGAATTCAGAGAGGGAAGCAGCATGCACAGGTCTGCACCAGAGAGGGTCCTGGAGCTAAGAGGAGAAGAAGACACATGTCCCATCCCTAACCCAGGAGCTATCTTCAATTGATAAGCACTTGAAAATGAAAATTTAGTTTTCACCATGGGAGTCTCACTGAGGGAAACAATCCACTCTTAAGGGCATACTACTGCATGCCCAGCAGTAACCACAGAAAACAAACTCAACAGCATCATTGGAGGTTTCTTGTCTCATAATGTAGTATCACGGTTTTTCCTTTTTTAAACTTTTTCTCTGTTTTTAATTTTTATTTAATTTTATTTATATATTTTTCTTGTCTCTTTTAGCCTAAAGAGCTTTTGTGTATATATTGTGGTTTCTAGTTCAGTGTTTTTACAGGGTGCCTGAGTGTGCAAATGAATGAATTTCTGTTTCCTGTGCTTTCTCTTGGGTTCTTTTCCTTCTGTTTGTTTTGTCCTATTCTGGTGTGCTAGTTTTTGTTTTTTCTGATTACATTTTATTTTGTTATTATCCCTTAGAAGCCTGTTTGCTTCCTAATGAGAAACCAAAAGGGGGTAGACCCAGATGGGAGGAGAAGGGTGGATGTTGGGAAGAGTAGAGGTAGGGGAAATTATAATAGAGATATATGGTGGAAAAGAAAAATCTATTTTCAATAAAAAGTACATAAAAAGAAAGGTTATTGTAGCTTTCTTCTAGTTGGTGTTAGAACACTTACAGCTCTCTACCCCTTTATGTTTAAGTCTGCAGGTAGAGTGAAGTTTTTGTATGCAACATGCAGCTGTATCCTATTGGTTAATATACTCGACAGTGTGTGGGGGGTCTTAATAAATAAATAAATTGACATAAACTAAAAGTTAAGATTAATCTAATGAACAGTACTGGAGTACAATTTCCTAATATTCATCCCGAAATTAGCTGATACATTGCACACAATGAACACTCATCAAAAACACTAAACAAGTCAGAGTGACTTGGGAAAACATCACACTGATATCATGAAGCCACATCCCTGTCCTACCCCCGCCCCCCTGCTTTGGTGTCAAGTGAAAATCAGATGAGTGACCTCAGGAGCTGTCGTTCTTATAATTCTGTCATGTTCTGCATGCACCAAAATTCTACCATGAGAATAAGCTTTAATTTATAGAAGAATTGCCTTGCTTTGAGATTGCCATGCACTGTGTCTTGGAGCATTTTATTCTGAATTTGTCTTCGCATAAGTCAGTTGCACATAAAATCCATCCATGCCATCATTCAATTTCAGTGCTACATTCTTTTTTCTTTGTGACCTGCTGGAACTGTATTGCTGGAGAATGAAACATGAATTTGTATGACATGATAAATAAAATGGAAGTAGGAGACGATCATGATTGTAAGAGGCAGTAGTGTGTCATTATGGAGAACATTAAAAACTCACAGAGTAGTAATTGTCAAGGGAGAAAATTACTAGATACATATTGCTCAGTGTTGCCACTCTCTGAAAAAATGTCATTAACTCTATTTTCTGTTCCTCAGATACTAATACTCTTTATTCTCTTTCGTGAGTAAGACTATTATTGATCTATCTATTCTTTTGGATTAACAGACCAATGCACTGAGACTTTAAAAAAAAAAAAAAACCTAACTCTGTTTCATCTTCATTGTGGAAGTCATAGTGTGTCAAAACTTACTACCAATCCTCAGGTAGAAAAAAAAGTATGGAAAGCTACATTATCTCAGAAAGTCTCAAACTCTTTTTTTAATTTCCCTAAGGCAGGGAAGAATAAATAGCTATACCCTGAGGTCTATTGGCACAGTTCCAATTTCTAACTTAACAGCCATGACTGTGAAATTTCTTTGAAGAGTTAGGCAGGATATTTTTTAAAATGCAAATATGTTATTCTACTGCACATTTTTTTATTTTTAATATTAAAATGTTGCTTAAATTTGTCTTTGAACAAAGTTGATGGACTAAGACAAACTTCCGTGTTCATACCATATGGGCATATCATTCTATATCTCTGATGAGAATTGTTGCCCAAACTGAGAATTGCTGTGGAGGTGTATTTTTTTCTATAAAAATGATGGTGAGCCAGGAGGTGGTGGCACACGCCTTTAATCCCAGCACTTGGGAGGCAGAGCCAGGAGGATCTCTGTGAGTTCGAGGCCAGCCTGGGCTACCAAGTGAGTTCCAGGAAAAGGTGCAAAGCTACACAGAGAAACCGTGTCTCAAAAAACCAAAAAAAAAAAAAAAAAGTGAAATCTATGGTGCTCTAAGAATTACTGAGTCATAAGAATTCATGTGTTTTGATCAAATGAGTCTATTTTAGCCTTTTGCTCAAAAAGAACTTCATTACTGAACATTGAACATTGTAATGCACTTAAATACATTGATCAGTCACACTACTTATATATCTGCCATTCTTTGTAGCTCTCATTCAAAAGATACAGTCACTGAAAATACTTTTGCAATGATGAGTTAGTGACTTCATGTAATACTAATATATTTTAAATATCTGGTTTCTAAAATAACTACCTCTATTTTGATCCTTCAATTTAACAAAACTGATAAAGTGATAAATGCAACAAGAAGGTATATATGTTTAAAAGGAACAAACCTTAGAAATTCAACCTATATCTAGACACCCATCATAAGAGTAATAAGAATGAAAATTTTATATATGTTTTTTCCATTCATTTTATCCTATTAAAACATATTGACAGAGCTGAGGAAATAGGTCACTCCTTAAAATACTTGCCTCACAAGAGTCAAGACCCGAATTTGACACCCCAGATTTAAGTTTTTGTTGTTGTTGTTGTTGTTTAAGTAAGGCATGGTGGCAGCCACATGCTTGTAATGCCAGAATTGGGGGCAGAGCAGAGACCAGGCGATCTGTAAGACTCACTGGCCATCCAGTCTATCCTCCTCAGTGAGTTTAGGTCAGTTACAGACTTTGACTTGATTTTTAGGAAAAGAAGAAGGATAGATGGCAGCACCTGACAAATTATGCAGCAGATCATTCTCTGATCTCTGTGTACATGCACATTCTCTAAACTACACACACAGACACACACACACAGAGGCATACATGCATATGCAGATGTAAACACATCAAAATATTTACAATTTGGGGTGCTTCCACATGTTTTGATCTTTCATTTTTTAAATTTAGAAAATATAGCCCCAATTTGTCCTAGCTATGGAACTCATTGTAGCCATACCGACTAGGGATAAAAGCATAGATTCTTGGGCCCTGTCATATGTGCGGCCTCAGAGAAGGTATCTTAAGGTATCCTAAGCTCTGTATCTGTAAAGTGGGTGCAGCAATAGTTCCTACCTCACAGCATTGTTGAGAGAGCTAATGAACTATGTGTCAAGCATCTGAACTTTTGTGGGAGGAGAATAAGGACCATGCAAAGTGTCACTTTGCTTATCTCAGGAATCTTAAGTAGCACGGCAGATCCCCGAGGTGTGTCACTACATTTCATAGAACATCTTTGATGACTTCTCCGTTGAGCATCTTCTGAAGCCGACAGCTCTTTTAACTGGGAAGCTTCATGACAATAATGCACGGTACAGCTTTCTGTTTTGAAGAGCTCTTGCATGTATCGTTTAGGCTGACAACACTTAGTTAAATCAGACTTCTGATCCTGACAAACTGAAAAACACTCATGAATTCTGAGGAAGTCTAATTTATATAGGGATGTTTTAGTATGATATAATTAATTTGAGGGCTGGAAGAATAGCTCAGTGGTAAATGGATGTCCCACCATGGGCAAGGCCATGACTTTCAATTTTGGTAGCATAATACCAATGATATTGATGTTTATAATGATAATAATAATGATGATGATGACGATGATGATAAACAACAAGTTAAACTGGGGCACACAGGTTTATCTTATATAAGCTAGCATTTGATGTCAGGGCACTTTTCTATATGACCCAAGAGGATTGTTTTGAGAATTCATAAATATGTCTCTTTCTATGACTTACAATGTCTCCACTCAAATGTATTGCATTTGCCTGTGTACTTAAGCAAAACGGAATGTTCCTGTTGAGTAGATTTATCCCCTATGACAGGTCAGCACCAAGAATAAAAATTAAATCAAGGAGCTGATAATGTAAAAATGCCAACACACCACATATGCATAAAAACAACTCTGTGTTTAAGAAATGTGAAATAAAATCAAATATGATGACTGCTAGCAACCTTCTGCTGATGCAGATATTTCTTTAAAGGGGCCATAAAAAAAAAAAAAACCCAGACTTTTCTCTCAATGAGACGCAAAGGAATTCCCGAGCTTGCAATTTCTTCCTGACATAATAAAGCATGAGAAACAAAATCTAATTTAAATATTCATGCCTTCACTTTATTTAATGCCATGCCACTGTGACTATAGATATTGTTCTTTAATGCTCTGCAACATTTCTTTCTGCTTTAGAACAGCTAAAATGATAGGGATCTTCAAAGGTAAGATCAGAATGCCTTGTTGCCAAGTATTGCTTTCTTTCCTTCAAAGATATGTCCTGCTGCTAATACCCTCTGCAAAATGCATGCTTTATTTCTGAAATGGACCAAAATCCCACTGTGAAGGAGACAAACTTTAGGACTTGGCCTCCCTTCCATGTTGACACAACAGCCCTGAAGACTGAAGGAGATGGGATCAACTCTAACACAGCAGCAAAAATCTGAAGAATGTAATTTGGTCCCTGGACTTTGTTACAGTCAAGAAGAAATCAGCTGGGCTTCAACACTCAAGGAACACTATAAATAAAATACACATAAAATAGTACCTATGTGTTTTGTAGGGTTGGCATTTTGACTAGAAAAAGATGATAAATGAGATTATTTGAAAACTGCTCTCATTAGAAGAGGGGAAAGTCTGTCTCCTGTATAAAGTGTACATAAAAGTGTCCTTTGATTAATTTGGAGGACAGAAAAGGCCATTTAATATCAACTATCATAGTACATTGATAATCTAACATCACACTCTTCTCTTTGCCTCTCACTTAAATACTGCACATGCACAGACATACATAGACATCCATTCATGCACACACCAAGTGCACACATACACATAAACCAAATGCAGGTTCTGTAAACACTGAGTATACTTGGATGGGGCAGTGAATCCCACAGTTTGTCACCTGTTAGAATTCATGCTACATTGGTCAGGGATGTCCCAGTGTTTTACAAATTCTTCTTTCCTTCCTTAAAGACTAGTTTATCAAGGAAACCTCTGATATCGAGAAATACGTTTCTTCACAAGAAGAAAATATAAAAATAACTTTTATTGTTTTTTACTTGCAATTGACAATAAGTTTTTACATAAAATAAATGCAACATGACAGAAAGCAGTCTAGATTGAGAAGTGCTTCCAATAGAGGCTTGGTGATGATTTGGCAGAAAGTAAGTTCTGTGGTGCTGTGGAATGTCTTTCTGTATACTGTGTATATGTGTTGCTTTCAGTGATTGATAAGTAAAGCTGTTTGGCCCATGGCTAGGCAGAATAAGATTAGGTGATACATTCAAACTGAAGACAGACAAAGAAGAGTGGAGTCAGGGGAGATGCCAGCCTGCAGCCCAAGGAGCAATAAGATGTCAGCAGACAGACCAGTAATGTCATGGCCACAAGGCAACATACAGATGAATAGAAATGGGTTAATTTAAGATGAAAGAGCTAGCTAGCAAGAAGCCTGAGCCATAGGCCATACAGTTTGTTATTAATATAAGCCTCTGAGTGATTATTGTATAAGTGGCTTTAAGAGCTCAGGTGGGAGAGATTCATCCAGACCATAAGGCTAGGCGGCACCGAGAAACTTCCACCTACACTGTGATGCCTGCTAGTAATCCTTGGGAGACAGAAGCAGGGGGATCAAGTCAAGGGAAGCCTCAGTGACTTACTGAGACACAAGAGGAATGAGAAGAGGAAAGGAAAGGAGACAACATTGTGGGGGGGAGCAAATGTCAGATTGTCACATAAATCCTGGCATTGAAAACATGATAGCTTTAGTGAAATTTGAACATTTAAAACACGTGTTGTGTAAGAAAAAAAACTAAAAATAATTAATAACCCATTTTCACTTGCTTGGTTACTCACTGTTTGGATTATTTTCTCGGCTTTAAAACTTTGCCTTGAATCAATGCACCTAAGTTCACTTGCCGGCAGTAACAAAGAAGCACAATTCACTGGCTCATGTGATACATTTTCCCTTCCTCCCTTCTCCTGCCCTTTCTTTCTTTCTATGCTTTCCTCTTCTTCCCCTTTCTTTCATGCTTTTTTTTAGAAGTTAAAAAATCTCCTAACTTTGACCTTTGTATTTGACACTTCCCAGTGAGATAGCTGTGTATTATGCTGACACCCCACCATTACCACACCACTATGTACACACACATAATTAATCCACATTTCCTGATGTCTGACATTCACACTAATTTTCAAAAGAATCTGTGCAATTTGAAATGACTCAAGCATAGCCAGGACTATGTGTGTGCTAGAGGGCAGTTTAGAGGCAGTAGTGGTCTGTGTTGGAAAAAGAGCAGGCAGGCTCAGTTCAGGAGAAATCTGTGTTTTCAGAAGTCATCCTAGAAGTATATAAACTGGGAACTACTAAAGCCCAATGTAATAGCCACACAGAATGAAGAAATTGGCTCCTGTAATGTCCCTGCTCCAAGGTCAGGGTACCACAGTCTCAGGGTGGCAGTCAGACCCACCTGATAACCTCCCCACCCCCACTGCTCTGGAATGTACATGTGCTCATGTCTCTCTATTTGCTTTATTTTATGTTTGCAGTCTTGACTTTCCCAGGACCTCCACACCCAATCTTATTAAACTCAACTCTGGCTTAATTCAAACCATGGCTTTTGGCTGCTCATGTGCCTGCTCTCTTCTCTGCATTTCACATGGCCTTCTCAACTCTCGATTCTTTTCTTGAAAATCTCAGTTTTCTATTCTCCATCTCCAGGCCAACATTGTCACTTACATCTCAAACCTGTATCATGTGTGCTTTTCAGAAAATCTTGCTCAGTTCTTTCTTTTCTCTTTTGGCCAGATTGTGATGACACTGTAAGCATCATTTTCCATATGTTCTTATTTCCTTTTCTGTTACTGTGTTAAAACACTGACAGAAACTAACCTGGGAGAAAAAATAACTTACTGTCTTATGCTTCCACATCAATGATCATCACTGAGCCAATTCAGGGCAGGAACTCACACAGGAACCAGGAGACAGGAACTAAACAGAGACTACAAAGGATGACTGCCTGCTGTGTTATTCTCCACGGATTGCTCAGCTTGCCTTCTTACACAGTTGAGGACCACCTGCCCAGAGTTGGCACAATTCATGTTAGGCTGGGCCCTCTCACATCAATCCATCAACCATTAATCAAGAAAACAACACCACAGACAAGTGCACAATCTGAAGAAGGCAATTCCTCAATTGAGAGTCCCTATTTCCATATGACTCTACTTTGTATCAAATGGACAAAAACCGCCTAGTACTTCACAATATTTTAATTTTCTTCAGACCTACATCTTCCCCACTGTCCATAATTTTTGCACCTATCTCCATTTATACCTAATAGGATCCATGAAAACTAACAAACAAAAACCCAAAACAGTAACAACAAGCAAAAATAATCACTGTTTTACTTAGAAACCTTGAAGCCTTCGTGTGGGGTTGGGGAGATGGCTATGTGTGTTTTATAGTCATAGGAGTAATGCATACCTAGATATATGTAATTTAAGAAAAATATAATCTCAAAAATCAAACTTGTTACTTCACAGTTAAGTTACTCCCAACCTCTTTTTGATCTAGAATATTCAGTTACATACAGCAAAAGCAGAATTATAAATTTTGGATTATTCGTGTTTTCAGAGCTAACATACTTTGAGGAACAGAGGAGCTATCTAGTCAAAGACTGGCAAACCAATAACTAAAGGTAATAGTGGTCTTGCAATTGGACAAATGGTGTTATGACAATATTGTTATCAGTGAGATGTCAAACCACCTAACATACCAGAGATGAGCAAGTATTACATCAGCATTCAATGTTTCCAACTTAGAGGGAAATAACTTTATGTTGCTTATATTTTTGCTTCATTGTGTAGTGGAATTAAACAACCAGAATTAAACTCACTAATATTTTATCTATGTGCTATTATTGACATTTATTCTAAGCTCCATTTTGTGGAAAATGAGTTCTGATTTAAGATCAAGCTATTTGTTACTACTCTTGGTAAAATGCAGGTCTCCAGTGATTAGTACCTGGATGTCATGACAGACAGAAAGAGAATAAGAACCTAGCAGCTATTCTCTGCTCCACATGGTATCAGTGTAACATTGTAAGCTTATTGGTCAGTGTGATGGAAACTATGTTGGTTGTAAAAGTCCAAATCTGAGAGCTTTGTGGAACAAATATGTCTTAACTGGTATACATATATCATTTTTCCATTGGTAGAGGTTTCAAGGATTCTAACAGATAGTCACTGAATGAAAAGGCATATTTTAACTCACCAAAGACATACTTAATGAAAACTTCTCAACAAGTAAGGCACACTGATGAATATACTTGTTGGAGATAGTCTCTTCAGATATTTAAAGACAAAGGATTTCCTGAGCCTGCTTTAATATTTGATAAAATATGTTCCATCAAAGATGTTGTTATAAACCTTTACTGTCAGCTCTACCCTTACCCACTAAAGTAGACTGTGTCCTTCTGCAGTGTGGCAACTGAGATTTGTTTTGCTAATTTTCACTTAAAAGAAGTAAGAAAGGGAGGAAAGAAGGAAGGAAGGAAGGAAGGAAGGAAGGAAGGAAGGAAGGAAGGAAGGAAGGAAGGAAGGAAAGAAAAAGAAAGAAAGAGAGAGAGAGAAAGAAAGAAAGAAAGAAAAAGAAAAAAGGAAACAGGTCAACTGTCTGCATAATAATCTGCTGCAATAGTGGCACAAAAGTTGTGTGAGTAACCAATCACTATTTGAAAAGATTTAAGGCTCACTCCTTGAGATGGAACTCATGCCTGATACTGCTCAAGTTGCCATGAACCTGAAACTAGATAGGCCATGAACCTGTGGAAAAACCAAATACTATTATTCTACCAAAGGAATGTAGCAGTAAAATTACTCCCAATTCCATCTTGCTATACTCATAGACCAATGCCTTGCTCAAACCATGTTTAGATAATCATCTTCCTGCAGAAGGTGAGAACAAATACAGACAACCACAACCGGACATGTGCAGAGAGTGAGACCAAAATGGGATGTCTCCATTAAATTCATCCCCTCGGAGTTCAGTGATCTTTACAGAAGAAGGGGCAGAAACATTGTAAGAGCCACTGGGGATGGAGGACACCAAGGAAACAAGGCCTTCTAGACACAACAGAACTGATGCAAATATGACCTCACAGAGACTATGGCGGCATGCACAGGGCCCGCACAAGTCTAAGCCAGATGGGTCCCAGCACCTAGAGGATAAGTGGACACAAACCCCCAATCCTAACCCAGAAGCTATCTCCAACTGACAATAGCCCACAACAGAAAAATTAGTTTTCTCCAGTGAAGTCTCACTGGGTATACAAACCACTCTTTAGGTCAGGACCCATGCCCAGCAGTAGATGGCAAACACAACTACACAAAACAAACTCAGTGGTATTTTTGGAAGGTTTTTGCCTCATAATGATTTGTCTCGTAATTTTTTCACCTTATAGATCTTTTGTTTATGTCTTATGGTTTCCAATATTGTATTTTTATGAAATTTATGCAAGTGTGAGTATTGGGTCTCTGCATCTGTATGTTTCTTGTATCTTTCCTTTGGCTCCCCCGGCCCCGACCCTTGTTTGTTTTGTCCTAATCATTTCTCTCTCTCTCTCTCTCTCTCTCTCTCTCTCTCTCTCTCTCTCTCTCTCTCCCTCCCTTCTTTTTTCTTTAGGTTGCCTGACTGTTTTCTAATGGGAAAGAGAACGAATGTGTGTGAGTTGGAGTGGGTTGGGAGATGGGGAGGATCTGAGAAGAGTTGAAAGAGGGGAACCAGGATCAGAACATATTATATGAAAAAAAAAAAAAACTATTTTCAATTTAAAAAATAAAGAAAGAAAATGGGTCAAGGTTATCAACTTCAATATTTTACATAAATTTGTCAACACTGGAATTGTGCAAGAAGTTTGGGGAAAGTGCAAATGATTAATTCATTTAATTTAGGGACAGTTCCTACATCATATACTTACAACACTTTGGGTATTTGTACTCAGGTAAACCTTAAAGAAATCAGGTCTAGTAAGAATTAACACCCCCAGTACAATTTTCATTAATTCTATCAGAGTATAGACATCTAATAAACTTCCAGTCCACTAAACTCCCCAAGATTTGATATATAGAATATACGCTATGAAGTCTTTGCCTGTCAAAAAACAACCTTGATATTTCACTATTAATTAAACGATAAAAGATATATTGTAATAATCTTTGAACATGTTTTGAGAGCTTGAGTTTGTTATACACACACACACACACAGACACACACACACACACACACACACACACACCAAACAGGCTTGCTGTCATCAATATATTGGCAAGTTGTCTTTCTAAGTCTTTAATGTCCGTTGCTTGTTCTTTACAAGACTCTTCCACTCTGGTGCCATACACCTGATCTACATGCTTTCTATAGGACAGGAAGATGTGTTATCTGCTCTGTTTCATGCCATATAATTATGCTGTGCTTTCTCCTCTATTTTCCAGGATAGTAGTTGGCAATATTTTTGTAACATCATTGCCACTAATTCTCTCTGATAAGGCAGTAAGTAGAAAACTACATTAGGAGAGCTTCATTGTTTCCCAGTAACTTGGAGAATCCATATTATGTAAAAGTCCACAGGGAAAGTCAAAGTTAATTTAAAGGAGCAGAAGTTGCTTGGTACACATCTTTTACTCAATAGGAACAAGCCTGTATACCTAAAAAATTAATTAATGTTAAAAAGAAAAGGAAATGAGGTTGAGGCTGTAGCTACATTGGGAGAGTATTTGCTTGTTACTCCGCAAGTCCTCCCTGGGTTTAATCTTCAGCACTGCATAATCCAGGGCTGAGAGAGTAGACCTATATTCCCAACACTCAGAAGGTAAAGGTAGGAAGATCAGAAATTCAAATTCATTTTTACTACAGAACAAGGCTATATTAGGCCTTGTTACAGAACAAATAACATGAACTAATAACAGGAATGACAGAAAAAATATAAGAAATGATATTAAAGAATATTGAGGGAATGATAGTGAGAAATCCATGGAACACATGCAATAGACTCTTCTGAAACATAAAGAAAGGACCTTACAGAGACTCTACTGCTCATAATTTTAAGGAATTTCTGCCCACAGTCTCAATAGTAAACTCTCAAATCCCACACCTATGTCAATCCCTGCTAGTCAATTCCCTTGGTAAGTTTCAGGTCTAGCTGTGATCAAAGGAGTCTCTAGTTGAATCAATAATTGTCAGTATGCCATGAATATAGAGCTAGGTCTCATTTATTAAAAACAGAACAATCAATTGAAGAAATCTGCCGTTCTCAGTATGAAAAACTAAAAGGAAAAATATTTTATTCTTCATGACAACAGTATTGAGACATGCACACAAAATATCTTTTAGAACTCATTTAAATGAGTGGATTCAGTTTTGAAAATCAAATTAAAAGTATTAATTTATTCAGTATGTCTGGTTCTTCTTTTTTTTTCAGGATGAACTGAAAGGAAAAATGTTCTCTTTAGTTTTCAATGAAATTTCAGTAAATAGTAACTTAGGGGACAAAAGATCAGACACTTTTTAAAAGAGACTCTAGATTTGCTATTGCATTAAAAGATCTTGGGTGAAAACTTTTGATTTATATAGGTTTATTTTTTCCAAGGTTTTCCTAAAAGAGTTTGTTATGATTGAGTTTCTGTTCATTTGACAAAACACCATCCAACTTAGGAAGGGAAGGGTTTCTGTCACTTACAGGTCGCAGTCCATCACAGAGAGAAATAGAGCAGGACTCAAGGCAGAATTGTAGAGGCAGGAAATGATACAGAAGCCCTGAAGAAATGCTGCTCATGGACTTAGTGATACATAAATCCAATTAATTAATAAAGACCAGGAATCAGATATAGAGGTAAAACCTGAAAGTTCAGAGAATCAGGGGAGCAGCCACCAATGACTTCCAACCTCTCTAGTTCCTCTGACCAAAAAGGCCAAGGTCCTCTCTCAGCCCCAACTTAATATTTCCTGTTTCCTTTCTGTACAGATCTCCACACCTCTGTAGTTAACTAGTGACTAGCTCCCCTCCCTCTGATTCCACATAAGCTTTATTTGTCAGAACCCAACCAAAATATCACACAATAACTTAGTTTCCATGACTTGCTCCACTTGCTTTCTTATTCAACCAGGATGCCTTCCTCAGGCAGGACATCCTCCCACATCAATTATGAATTGAGAAAATGAACTACAGACATGCCCACAAGCCAATCTGATAGAGGCAAGTTCTCTTCACTGGTGACTCTAGTTTGAGTCATGTTGGGAAAAAAAAAAAAAAAAAAGACTGGCCTGCATAGAACTCAAGAAAAAAAAATCAGAAGAAAAACAATAGATTGGATAGATGAGTAACCTCAAAAGTTAATGCTATGAACAAAACTTAATGTCCCAAAGAAGACTTCAATAAATAGAGAGGTTGGAAGTAAAAGTCTTGAGAAGGTCATACTATGTCTGCTTTGGCTGTATGTGTTTGGCTTACTTTTTAATCGTGTATCTTGGAATTAATTTCTAAGCTTGTCTTAATGAGACTGTTTTCTGCTGCTCTAGAGTGTTGCAGCACTTTGGGCATAGCTAATTCAGCTAGTGTCCTCTAGAGACGTCCTTTTCGAGCCAAGATTAACCAAGGTCAACACCATTCTCCTTCATCATCTACAGCAGAACTTCTTGGTGACAGAGGTTTTTGTGGGTTGTTGATGGCCCCTAGCTTCACAAGACACTTGAAAAAAAATCACTGTCAGGAGGAGATAACGGCACACTGGGCATGGAGAATAAAACTCCGATTGGCCACATGGGAATCTGGTTTTGCTTAATAGTGTGTCTTATGAGTGAAACTCATTATCATTTTCTCAATTGTATATTCACCGTTTCTCAAAATGTTTAGGTAAACTCATCTTTTTCTTTTAAATAGCACATTATTTATTTTGTTTCCAAAACTTAGATTTTTACCTCTGATAAGTAGATATTGTATTAAAATGATTCCTAATGAGTTATTGTTATACTTGTTGATCAGTGCATCACCCAACCCTTATCAGAGAAACTTCTTAAAATAGTTGGCAATTAACAGAGCTTGTCAATGTGCAGGAATAAGAGAGAGTGGATTGCTTAGCCCTAAATGGCTGTCTATATTTCATCTGTCCCCACAAGGTTCAAGGATCTTCTTGAAAGAGGAAATGAAAATATTGTAAGAGCAAGAGGTGGTAGATGATTTAAAGTTAATAATTTTTTTGCAAGAACAACAGGGCAGTTCCACATATAAACTCATGATGGTTGTCATAACATTACATGATTGTTGGCAAGCTCAAGCCAGCCAAAATCCCTACACAGAGGTGGGAGGGAGGCATGAAGTACCACACCTATCTTAGCAGCTATTGGCATTTAATAGTGGCTGGAAGACTTGAAGATGGAGAGTAGGTTTTTGTTTAATGGCATGACCCTCAGTAATAACTCTAGGGCAGGCCCCACACCCAAAAGTACTTTGGAAACACAAATTGAACGTCATAGGTTAAAAGAGAGAGAGAGAGAGAGAGAGAGAGAGAGAGAGAGAGAGAGAGAGAATATGAAGTTTGGTGGATAGGGAGGATTGGTATATTTGAGAGTAACTGAGGGGTTAGTATGATTAAAATATGTCTATAAAATTGTCCGAGTTAACAAAAATATTACTTTTAAAATATTTTTTCATTGGGTGGTGGTGGCGCACGCCTTTAATTCCAGCACTCGGGAGGCAGAGTCAGGCGGATCTCTGTCAGTTCAAGGCCAGCCTGGTCTACAGAGTGAGATCCAGGCCAGGCACCAAAACTACACAGAGAAACCTTGTCTTGAAAAACTAACTACATAAATAAAATATTTTTGCTTTAGCAGAATATAAGAGAACCAATGGATTTGTGAAACAAAACTCAGACTTCACAGTCAAGGGATTTAGAATTTTCACTGAAAGTATGATTTCATTTATTTGATTAATTTACTTATGCATTAACCTATTCATTCAAAAATCTCCCTCTAGAAACTAAAATGTCAATCTTTCAAAAGCTTTCTGATCATGCTTCTTAACATGTACTCTGTGTATTTTATTTTTTATAAGGTCAATTAACAATCAAGACAAAATAAAATATGGAAAAGCACTTCGTATTTTCTTGGCAATTTTTTTTGTATATAAAAGCACACAGGCAAACAAAGGAAAACAAACAGGTGCATCAAGATTAAAAAAAGAAAGAAAGATTCTCACAACAAAGGAAATGACATCAAAAGGAAAAAGGACACTCTGAAATGAAATAAAATATTTGCAAACTATGTATCAGATGGAGGATAATAAGAGACTACATGAAAAAAATTACTTAAGTCAGTTACATCAAAAGCAAAATACTCATTATTAAAAATAAGCAAACAACTCAAAACAGAACAGAAAATAATGTTTTTTCCTAAGATGTATAAATGGCCCACAGGCATATGAAAAAACAAACATTAGTAATCACCAGGGAAATGCAAATCAGCATCACAGTATCACTTCATACTTGTTAGGATGGCTATTAACAAAAAGGCAAGACATAACAAATGTTAAGAAAGGTGTGGGGAAAGGGGACTCTTTTGTATGCTTCTGGTGAGAATGTAAATTAGTATTACTGCCATGAAAAACAGCAAAAGTTGTTTAAAAAATAAAACAGTTAACACCACATGACACTACAATCTATTTCTGGGTATATATTCAAAGGAAATAAAGATTTTAGTGAGATATTTACATTCCCATAGCCACTGCAGCATTATTTACAATATCCAAAATATAGAATCAGTTCTTGTGTCTATCAGTGAATAAATGGGTAAAGAAAAAAAATGTGTATGTGGTGGGAAATAATTTAGCTATGAAAGAGGAAGTGCTGACTGGCAGTTCAGTTAGTAAAATGCTTGTCTTGCAAGCATGAGACCTGGACCTATATAAAAGTCAGTCACAATAATCTCTACTTGTATTCTCAGTACTGGAGGGACAGAGAAAGGTAGATATCCAGGGCTTGCTGACCAGCCAGGCTAGCCTATTGGTGGGTTTAAGGCCAGAGAGTCACCTAGTCTCTGTAAACAACGTGCACATCATCTGAGGAATAATATCCCAGGCCATTCACTAGTTTCCAGATGCACATGTGTACCACATAATATATTAACACATGCACACAAAAATAATAAATAAGGAACTTTTTGCCATTTTTAATTGCATGAATAAACCCAGGCTATATTATATTAAGTGAAATAAATCAAGTATACACACACACACACACACACACACACACACACACACGCACACACGTGCACGTGCGCACGCACTAATCCAACAAATTTTAAAATATTCCTTCTCTTATATGAGGAACCTTGATGATTGAACCCACTGAAGCAGGAAGTAGAACAGTAGTCAACAGGTGCTGGCCTGTGGAGAGAAAGAGGGAATGATGTTCTAATTACCTTTTCCACTACTATGAGGAATACCATGACCAAAAGCAACTTGGAGTTGGGGAGGGTTTATTTCATCTTCCAGGTCACTTCCCACCATTGAGAGAGGCCAGAGCAGGAACTCAAGCAAGAACCTGAAGGTAAGCCTGCTTGTTATTCCTCACAACTTTACCTCCAACCAAGGAACTCATTTCACAGCCGAAGAATCATGGCAAGGACAATGAAGGATGGTGTTTGCTGGCTGGCCTAGGCTTAGCCAGCTTTCTTATGCAGTGCAGGACCAGGTACTTAGGAAATGACACCACCAACCCTCCTACATCAACCAGCAGTCAAGATCATCCCCACAGACATGTTCACAGGACAAACTCATCAAAGCAAATTCTCAAGGATGACTCTTTCCTCAGGGCAAGTTGATAGTTAAAGCCACTAACTATGACAGTGACCTATCTGGTATAATAGACATTTGTTCATATCTCCCCAGGAGATTTGAAACACACACACACACACACACACACACACACACACACACACACACACACACAATATTAACTTTGTGAGGTGATAAACTTAACTGTGGTAATCATCTCACAATGTGCGTATACATATTAAATCATTACTTTGCACATGTAGAATGTGTGTGACCTCTTTTTTTCAAGTATATTTTTTAAAGTCTATAAATAAAAATCACACCTAACTTTAGGACTAGGTTCATTTTGCCTAATTCCACAAACTCAAAGTTCACTGTCTGGGCATTGGTGCTACCTAAATACCATTCTCCTGCACCGCTCTTGTGAAGGACATTGCCTCTTGTTCTCAATTCTCACCACTCAGAGACTGTGATATACAGGTCAGAATTGAGTCATGCCCTCCCTTACAAGTTTCTCTGTAACACATGTGAGTCTTGTCTTGAGCCTGAGCTCTTGAGAAGGGATTATATGCCATATTCAGTGTTCTCTTCGGTAAGGAGCAGAACACAGGAGTGTAGTAAGTTCTTGGTAAAGACTTGTTGAGTGGTGGATTTGAGGGCGCAAAGGCATTGCTACTGAAAGAAACACCAACTGGATAGATTGCATAAGGCATGGTCATTGCCACTGGGGACCCCTCATTAGCAAAAGCAAAGCCAGTGACACAGAACTCTGCTTGTGAGAATATCGCCATATCTCTTCTTGTTCTTATCACTATTGCTGGGAAAGCTACTTTTCTGGTTCAAAGGAGGCATTTTTATGTACAGTAACTTCTCAAGGTTCACCATTAAAATGTCCATGTTTTAGGTTTCTACGCAACACTTACAAAAAAATTAAAAGTAGAGGCCCATTAAGTATGACTTTATACAAGAAATAGTTTTTAAATTTACCCTTCTTTTTAATAATTAAAGCTAGGACAATGTGTAGTATTAATTTACCTAAGTCCCTATATTGCCTATCAAAGAACACTTGGTACATTTAAAGCAGTTAGGAAAAAGTATAATGATTAATTATTTTTAAAGAAATTAATTTAAAATGAAAAGAAAATTAACATATTTCTACAATAGCAAGTATCTAAGTGGAACATTCTTTGAAACAGTTATTGCACAAAATTTTAATCTGTTTGAAATGTAAACTGAAGTCACAAAAATGCTTGAAAATCAAGTAACTTGGAGCATAAAGTAAAATTAAAAATGTATTTCAGACAAAGTAATTTCAAGAAAGCCTTATCTGGGTGTAGTGGCACACACCTGTAACACCAGTGCTTGGGAGGCAGAGGCAGGGGCCAGCCTGGGTTATGTTTGAGGCCAACATGGATTACATAGTAAGTTCCAGGGCAGTTTGGACTACAAGGAAAGGCTCCATCTCATGAAAAGAATAAGAAAAATGAATAAGTAAACAATTTTATAGGAAATGATCACAATGACATTTAGATTTTTTAATAAAAAAAAAAAAAAAAAAACCTCTCCGGCAATACCTGCCTCATTATTGTATTGATAAACTCACGGCTTCAAAAGAGAAATGTGACAGCTTTAAAATTCACTTATTTGGTCAGAAAGGCAACTACCCCTGGGTCCCACCACTGGACACAGGCCATTCCAGGAGGACCTGACCAATTTGGTCCCAGTTTCTGGCCAATTGGGGGGCCCTGCGGGAAGGCTCCCCTTTTCCAAGACTGCAGGCAGACCCTGCAGTCTCCACACCCTGCCCCCACACCCATCTGCCAGAGACCCCAGCCACTTCCTGAGAATCAGAGACCAGCCCTCAGCTTCCATCCTGCCTGGAACTCCCATCTGGAGCAGAGACCAGAGGAGCTCCCATCTGGACAAGATAAGGAGACCCCAGGGACTTCCTGAGACTCAGAGTCCAGCCCCCTAGCTCCAATCCGGCCAGCACTCTCATCTGGACCAGCACTCCCATCTGGCCCAGAGCTTCCACCTAAATCTGTCAGCTCTCTCAGGACCAAGGACACTGATAAGACCAAGAACGAACCCAAGAGAAGATGGGCAGACATCAAGGCAGAAGTACATACAACAAAATAAAGAGCAATACAGCATCACCAGAACCTAGCCCTTCTCCAACAGCTAGACCTGAACATCACAGAATGGAAGAAGAAGAAAACAACTGAATAAGTAACATCATAAAGAGGCTAGAGCCTTATATAGAAGAAATCAAAAATAAAGTAGAGGAACAGACAAACAAAAAATGGGAAGAACGCTATAAAAAACTAGAGGAAAGGACAATTAAAGCAGAAGAAAACAACAAGTCCTTGAAAGAAAATCATGAAAAAGCAAGGGAGACAATCCAAGATCTAAAGAGGGAAATAGAAAAAATGAAGAAGAAGACACTAGCAGAAGGAATGCTGGAAATAGAAAATCTGAGTAAACAAACAGGAACTTCAGAGGCAAGTATAACCAACAGAATGCAAGAGATGGAAGAAAGGATCTCTGGTGTTGAAGATACGGCAGAAGAAATAGATTCTTCAGTCAAAGACAACACTAAAACCAACAAAGTCATGACCTGAAATGCCCAAGAAATTTGGGACACCATGAAAAGACCAAACCTACAAATAATAGGGATAGAGGAAGGAGAAGAATACCAACTCAAAGGCACAGAAAATATATTTAACAAGATCATAGACGAAAACTTTCCCAATTTAAAGAAGGAAATGCCTATGAAGATACAAGAAGCCTATAGAACACCAAACAGACTAGACCCCCAAAACAAGTCCCCTTGCCACATAATAATTAAACAACTAAACGTACAGAATAAAGAAAGAATATTAAGGGCAGCAAAGGAAAAAGGCCAAGTGACTTATAAAGGCAAACCCATCAGAATAACACCCGATTTCTCAATGGAGACTTTGAAAGCCAGAAGGACTTGGACAGATATAATGCAGACACTAAGACACCATGGATGCCAGCCTAGACTAATATACCCAGCAAAACTTTGAATCATCATAGATGGAGCGAAAGTGAACAAGACCTTCCAAGACAAAACCAGATTTAAACAATACTTATCCACAAACCCAGCCCTACAGAAAGCACTAGAAGGAAAATTCCAACCAAAGGAAGGCAGATACACCCATGAAAACACAGGCAATAGATAACACCACGGCAGTAAACCCCAAAGAAGAGAGGTACACACACTACCACCCAAAAATAAAAATAACAACATTAACAAACAATCACTGGTCATTAATATCCCTTAATATCAATGGACTTAATTCACCTATAAAAAGACACAGAATAGATATGAAAACAGGACCCATCATTCTGCTGCATGCAAGAAACACACCTCAAATTCAAAGACAGACACCTCCTAAGAATAAAAGGCTGGGAAAAGACTTTCCAATCAAATGGTCTTAAGAAGCAAGCTGGTGTAGCCATCCAAATAGACTTCAAACTAAAATCAATCAAAAGAGATGATTAAGGACATTACATACTCATCGCAGGAAAGATCCACCAAGATGAAAGTCTCAATTCTGAACATTTATGCCCCAAACACAAGGGCACCCACATATGTAAAAGAAACATTACTAAAGCTTAAATCACATATAAAACCCCACACATTAATAGTGGGAGACTTCAACACCCCACTTTCACCTCTGGACAGATTGGCCAAATTGAAACTTAACAGAGACTTAATTGTCTTAACTGATGTTATGGCTCAAATGGACTTAATCAATATCTACAGAACATGCCACCCAAACAAAAAAGAATATACTTTCTTCTCAGCACCCCATGGAACCTTCTCTAAAACCGACCACATACTTGGGCACAAAGCAAATCTCAACAGATACAAAACAATTGGAATAACCTCCTGTGTTCTATCAGACCACCATGGTTTAAAGTTAGATTTCAACAACAGAAAAAACTACAGAAATCCTACAATCTAATGGAAACTGAATAATGCTCAACTGAATCACCAATGGGTTAAGGAAGAAATAAAGAAAGAAATTAAAGACTTCCTAGAGATCAATGAAAATGAATACACCACATACCCAAACTTATGGGATACTATGAAAGCAGTGCTAAGAGAGAAATTCATAGCAATGAATGCACACATAAAGAAGCTGGAGAAATCTCACACTAGTGACTTGACAGCACACCTGAAAGCCCTTGAACAGGAAGAAGCAAAGTCTCCCAGGAGGAACAGATGCCAGGAAATTATCAAATTGAGAGCTGAGATCAATAAAATAGAAATAAAGAGAACAATACAAAGAATTAATGAAACAAAGAGTGGTTCTTTGAGAAGATCAACAAGATAGACAATCCCTTATCCAAACTAACCAAAAGACAGAGAGAGAGCATCCAAATTAACAAAATCAGAAATGAAAAGGGGGACATAACAACAGAAAATGAGGAAATCCAGAGAATCATCAGGTCATACTTCAAAAACCTCCTCTCCACAAAACTGGAAAATCTAAAAGAAATGGATAATTTTCTGGAAAGGTACCACATACATAAGTTAAATCAAGACCAGATAAACCATTTAAATATTCCAATAACCCCTAAGGAAATAGAATCAGTCATTAAAAGTCTCCCAAACAAAAAAAAAACCCTGGACCTGATGTTTTCACTGCAGAATTCTACCAGATCTTCAAAGAAGACTTAATACCAATACTCTTTAAATAGTTCCACACAATAGAAGCAGAAGGTATAGTACCAAATTCCTTCTATGAGTCTACAATTACCTTAATTCATAAACCAAACAATGATGCAACAAAGAAAGAGAAATACAGACCAATCTCCCTCATGAACATTGATGCTAAAATACTCAATAAAATACTGCCAAGAAGACTCCAAGAACACATCAATACAATTATGCACCATGATCAAGTAGGCTTCATCCCAGGGATGTAAGGGTGGTTCAACATACAAAAGTCCATCAATGTAATACACCATATAAACAAACTCAAAGAAAAAAAAAACACATGATCATTTCACTAGATGCAGAAAAGGCATTTGACAAAATCCAACACCCCTCCATGATAAAGGTCTTGGAGCGATCAGGAATACAGGGAACATACCTAAACATAATAAAGGCAATCTACAGCAAGCCAACAGCCAACATCAAATTAAATGGAGAGAAACTCAAAGCAATACCACTAAAATCAGGAACAAGGCAAGGCTGTCCCCTCTCCCCACACTTATTCAATATAGTACTTGAAGTTCTAGCCAGACCTATAAGACAACACAAAGAGATTAAGGGGATACAAATTGGAAAGGAAGAAGTCAAGCTCTCCCTATTTGCAGATGACATGTTAGTATACATGAGTGACCCCAAAAATTCAACCAAGGAACTGATACAGCTAATAAAAACCTTCAGCAACATTGCAGGATACAAGATCAACTCAAAAAAATCAGTAGCCCTTCTATATACAGTAGACAAACAGGCTAAGAAGGAAATCAGAGATACATCACCCTTTACAATAGCCACAAATGATATAAAATACCTTGGGGTTACTCTAACTAAGCATGTGAAGGATCTATATGACAAGAACTTTAAGTCCCTGAAAAAAGAAATTGAAGAAAATGTCAGAAAATGGAAAGATCCTCCATGCTCATGGATAGGCAGGATTAACATAGTAAAAATGGCGATCTTACCAAAAGCAATCTGCAGATTCAACGCAATCCCCATCAAATTACCAACACATTTCTTCACAGATCTGGAAAGAATAATACTCAACTTCATATGGAAAAACAAAAGCCCAGGATAGCCAAAAGAATCCTGTACAATAAAACAACCTCTAGAGGCATCATGATCCCCGACATCAAGCTCTACTATAGAGCTACCATAATTAAAAACAGCCTGGTACTGGCATAAAATGGACATGTGGACCAATGGAATCAAATTGAAGACCCTGACATTAACTGGCACATCTATGAACATATAATTTTTGACAAAGAGCCAAAAATGTACAATGGAAAAGAGAAAGCATCTTCAAGAAATGGTGCTGACATAACTGGATGTCAATGTGTAGAAGGCTACAAATAGAACCCTATCTGTCACTGTGCACAAAGCTTAAATCCAAGTGGATCAAAGACCTCAACATAAATCCAGTTACTCTGAACCGGACAGAAGAGAAAGTAGGAAGTAGTCTTGAACACATTGGCACCAGAGATCACTTTCTAAATATAACACCAGTAGCACAGACACTGAGAGAAACAATCAATCAATGGGACCTGTTGAAACTGAGAAGCTTTTGTAGAGCAAAGGACACGGTCAATAAGACAAAGAGACAGCCTACAGAATGGAAAAAGGTCTTCACCAACCCCACATCTGACAGAGGGCTGATATCCAGAATATATAAAGAACTCAAGAAAATAGACATCAAAATGCCCAAGAGTCCAATTTAGAAGACAGCTTATGCTGGAGATGAGGTGGAGCAAGGGGAGCTCTCCTACACTGCTGGTGGGAATGCAAGCTTGTACAGCCACTTTGGAAATCAATATGGCGCTTCGTTAGAAAATTGGGAATCCATCTCCCCCAAGATCCAGCTATTGTACTCTTGGGCATATACCCAAGGAATGCTCAATCATACCACAAGGGCATTTACTCAGCTAGGTTCATATCAGCATTGTTTGTAATAACCAGAACCTGGAAACAACCTAGATGCCCTTCAACTGAAGAATGGATAAAGAAAATATGTTACATATACACAATGGAGTACTACTCAGCAGAGAAAAACAATGACATCATGAGGTTTGCAGGCAAATGGATGGATCTAGAAAAAATCATCCTGAGTAAGGTAACCCAGACTCAGAAAGACAAACATGGTATCTACTCACTCATAGGAGGATACTAGATGTAAAACAAAGATGACTAGACTGCTACACAACTCCAGGGAGGCTACCTAGAAAACGGGACCCTAGGAAAGACACAGGGATCACCCAATGACAGAGAAATGGATGAGATCTACATGAACAACCTGGACGACAGTGGGAGTAATGAAGGGCAAGATTTGAGGGAAAGAAAGCTTAGGGGAGCAGGAGATCCCAGCTGGATCAAGAACAGAAAGGGAGAACAAGGAATAACACACCATGATAAATGAGGACCATATGAGAACAGGAATAGGCAGAGTGCTTGAGAGGTCCCCAGAAATCCACAATGATATATCCTCTGTAGACTGCTGGCAGTGGTCAAGGGAGGGCCTGATCTGACCTAGTCTGGTGATCAGATGACTAAACACCCTAGCATTCGTCTTGGAATGCTCATCCAATAACTGATGGAAGTGGCTGCAGTGGTCCTTGGCCAGGCCCCAGGTGGAGCTCCAGGTGTCCAACTGTCCAGAACGAGGAGGGACTGCAAGAGCGTGAATTGTTGAATCCAAGATTGCAAAAAGCACAGGGACAAATAGCCAATCGAATGGAAGCACATGAATTATGAACCAAAGGCTGTGGAGCCCCCAGCTGGATCAGGCCCTCTGGATAAGTGAGACAATTGAATAGCTTGATCTGTTTGGTAGGCTCCCAGGCTGTGGGACCAGGACCTGTCCTTGGTGCATGAGCTAGCTGTTTGGAACCTTGGGCTTACACAGGGACACTTTGCTAAGCCTGGAAGGAGGTGACAGGACCTGCCTGTACTGAATCCACCAGGTTTAAATGAGTCCCCAGGGGTGTCTTGATCCTGGAGGACATGGGAATGGAGGGGAGGGGCTTGGGGGAAGATGGGGTTGGGGGCGGGAGTGGGGAGGACAGGGGAACCCATGGCTGATGTGTAAAATTAAAACACATAATAATAATAATAATAATAATAATAATAACAATAATAACAATAATAACAATAACAATAATAATAATATAAAAATAAATTTAAAATCCACTTATTCATTAACGTTAAGGTACTTCACACTATGCAGAAGAATTTGAAGTAAGGCAGAAGTGGCATTTTATCCTTGGGAAAAAACATCAGGAACTCTACTCTGAATGACCACTGAAAATGTGATGGGAACCATTGAAGTCCTTTGGGAATTTAGGTACATTGATATCTCTTGTCCCTTTCATACAAGTGTCCAGAGAATACCTTTTAGAGATATTGTAATTTAAATCATTTGTTTAAAAGAGGTGGCAAAGGCTGGGGAGATGGGTCAGTTGGTAGTATTTGCTGCACACTCCAGAGGTCCTGAGTTTGGATTCCCAACACTCACCTACAATCAAGTCAGATGTAGTGTTCCATATCTTTAAGCCCAGATCTAGGGGCATGAAGACAGGTATATTCTAAGGCACTTGTTGCCCATCCAGTGTAGGTGAATAGCATGGTTCAAGTTCAAAGAGAGACCTCGTCTCAAAAGATGAGTTGGAGAGTGAAAGATAAGAAAGACTCCCACTATTGACCATGAGCCTACACATGCACACACACAGACTAATGCATCTCTACATATGCACATACCCACAAACACCACACAAAAGAAAGGAGAGAAAGGGAGGAAGTAATACCTTCACCAACAAGGATCATGAAACAGAAGCAGAAGATGTCTAGTCAGTATAAATTCTGAGACATAATGAGATGCTTGAAAAAATGGGTTGCTGTGTACTTTGTGATGGGTTTGAAAGCCAGGGAATAAAAGATTGCAGAAAGAAATACGTACAAGAAACATCTTCTTCACCAGGTGGCAGTGGTGCACACCTTTAATCCCAGCATGCAGGAGGCAGAGGCAGATGGATCTTTGTGAGTTTGAGGCCAGCCTGGAGCCTGGTCTACAGAGTGAGATCCAAGACAGGTGCCAAAACTACACAGAGAAAACCTGTCTCGAAAAACCAAAAAAAAAAAAAAAAAAAAAAAAAAAAGTAAAACAAACATCTTCTTCACACAATTAGTATGTTAGAGTAGTAAAGAGTCACTGGAGGAGGAAGAGACTGGAATCATAAGAGGGAATCTGTTTTGCCAGACTAGGATGCCATGTAACTCTGACGTCTCAGTAGATTAAACCAAGAAACCTAACAAGAATGTATCTCGTACTTCTTCCTCATGTGCATTTAGTGTCCATGTGTTGATGAAGTTAATGCCCATTTACCCATGTGTCCATCTGGAAGGTCATTTGTAGAATGATGAACTGTGCTCTGGTCGTTAAAGGGTTCAGCCTTAGAGTATTACATGTTGCTTCTGCTCTTATGACCTTGACCCATGTCTAACTACATATGATCCCCATGTGCCCAGAAGAACTAGAGATATCCATAAACAATAGCAGCACCTATTTAAAAACGGGATGTGGGTAAAGCTTCAGGAACAAAGAATTTGGCAAGAATAAGAATTATTCTAGAAAGGAAATTGAGACCTTCTTGATCAATGTAACATGAGAGGGAAGGAAAGGTTCTAATGTGGGGATTTACTGCTGTTATGCTGGTGGTACCTCTAGTAGATGTTTGGAAATCAGAGGAGAAAAAGTTCATGGAAGATTAAGAGAGCCTGCAGGCAGAATGAGATACTTCCAAGGCAGTATGCTATAAGTCCTAGAAAGATTCGTAAGTAAGGATGTCCAGAATATAGATGAAAATTAGAAAATAGAGTCACAGAAAAGGAACTAAAGATTCTGGAATCGATAACATAGAAACAATGCTTAAACCTATGCAAATTTAGCATCAGTCATGTGACTTTGTCTCATTCTTGAGCCAAGAGAAATTTCATCTTATTTCTTTGGTTTTATACTTCTGGGGGAAAAAATGACAATGATAAAAATAATGTAGAGAAGAGTCTGGGACCTTTTTCGGGAGCATTACTATTTTAAGCATTGAAATTGGTGGTAGAATTTTGAATCCTTCAGGAATCCTTTGTTAATAAAGTCTTGCAGCTTTTGCATGTCACTCCTAGAAGGTCACAGTGTAAATACAAGGAAAATGGCTGATCTCCCCCGAGATAATTAAAAAGTTCATACTTAACTATGATCCTCAGAAGGGTGCTATAATCATTTTTGTGATTTTTTTAAAAGATCTTTTCTTTCCCTTGGCCTTAGCGTGTACAGACATGAACTTTTAATAAAAAACTAATGAGGGAAATCTTTATGAGATTTTTTTTCAAGCAACTTCCCTAGGCAGGGTTGTTAGTGCAGAGAAACTTGTTCAGTCTCAGGGCAGGTAAATTGGAAAGGATTCACTACTCAGTTAGCAAGTTCGTTTAGTTCCATAATAAAGTCAAACATGAAAAGGTACAGTCTGAGGATGGTTTCTGCAAACTGTCATTAACATTTGTTTCTGGATGTTGAAGTCAGTTTAGTGGGTAAGAGCTAGTATTAACAAAGAATCTAGAATAGTAACTTAGCTAGAACACAATGAGCAGTCAGTAGTGGTAGCATGTCCTCAAGACAAATTATGTCACTATTTATTAATTGAATGTGTGTGTGTGTTAGAGAGAAAAATGGTCAGAATTTATAGGTTTTCTTACTAAGAAAATGATTTGAAGGCTACTATTTAAGAGAAGTGAAGCAAGCAAACATATAGTGGCATGTTGAACAATGAATACTTGAAGAATTTCCTTAGAATGAATACCACAGATAGATCCCCTTCTACCTTATATATTAGCATAGACACATACATCATTCTCAGCTTGTTAAACCTATCCGATCTTTGCTCCCATCATGTTTTGTATAGTTTGTCCCTGTATGCCTATATAGAATTTTAATCCCCCCATTTTAAAATGAATGGTAGTTTTTAAATAGACATTTAATTGACTATGGTTTTCTGAAAAGTGTGAAGTGAACAGGTTAGAGTAGGGCATAACTAACAACCTCACAAGAGAGAGATAGAGATAGTGAGAGAGAGAGAGAGAGAGAGAGAGAGAGAGAGAGAGAGAGAGAGAGAAGGGAGACCTTACAGGAAGATCATACAGAGATACACAAGAGCCTCACCCTGACCCATACTGCCAATCTCCAAAACACTTCATAAGTAGCATGTGTCAGGTACTGTGTTATAGTAATTCAGCAAGGACTAACATACGCCCTGCTGATTTCAACTTCTCCATTCTGTACTTGGTGGATGATTTATCCCCCGAACTACACCCTAGTGGATGAATGTGTTCAAATCGGATGTCAACTTTGATCATATTTATCATATACCTACTTAATTCTCCATTTTGTCTTTGTTAACTCAGCTTGGGAGACTGGGATTTGTCCCAGTCTTAGCAATAATACTGCAGGGCTGCAGCTGATGAATACTAAAACACCTTCCAGCTCAGAGCTTTAGCACCACACTAAATATTTCTAATTGACAAATGGTCTTATCTATTTCAAAGGGGGAGAAGGGCTCAAGAGAAGGGCTGGATTTCCAGAATTTACCCCTGCAGAGGGATCACCAAAGTTAAAAGCATGCATAAATTTTCAAAATATAACTCCTAATATAATTTAGCAACATGACACTGTACTGATATTAGGTGATGATGAGATACTGAGTTTCTCTGTATTGGAAAAAGAAAGAAGTATTGGGGGTCAATCATTTGTCACCTTGTTAGAGCATCTTGAAAAACTTCTTGCCTATTCTTTGTCTTGTATTCACCCTAAATATTGAGAAAAAAAAGATTAGCAAGAATAACAAACATATGAGTAAGCTCTGTGGAGTATATATTTGGGAAATGTATTTCCATCCTCAAAACTGTGTATGTTTTATGTCTAAAAGAAGCAATTGTGAAAAAGAGCTGAAATTTGTCCTTCCAAGCCCTGTTCCCACCACGACCAGAAAGACTCAAAACTTTGGAGAACAACACTCTGCATCCCATATGCATGATACACACCCCCCCACACACACACACATCTTCAAGTAGAATCAGTATATTGTAGGTGAAAAATTATGAAAATTGGAGAAGTGGTGTAAATGCTAGACATGTGAATCTTAGAAAACTTTATTCAGAATGGCTCATTTGTAACAGACCAATGCTGAAAAGACCATAAAGAACAAGTCATCAGTAAAAGAGACAAAACACCAGCTCAGTTTTGGTCAGGAGGTTTTTGTGCTTTGTCTCTCATAGTAAGACATTAGTGGACATGGAAAACAAATTATGTGCATGTAATACATTTGTGCAAACAAAAAAACTAATCAGCAAATAATTTACATAGTGGTGCATGAGAATGTGAAGTCTAAAACCACAGGCTCTTCTCAGGAAGAGCACTTGTGGTGAAGTAACTTTCGAAGTTTTCTTAAATTGTAGGAAAATATACATAAAATAAATATGTTATTCTAACTGTCTTGAGGGCCCAGTTTGGCACTAATAGTGACCTTGACAATTCCCTGCACACAATACCCCTGTCCATCTCCAGAACACTTTGCATAGTGTGAAACCTAAACTCTGTACTTTTGGTTCACTAATTCCTGTTTCTCTCTCCCCGAGCTCCCTGCAACCAACATTCTATTTTCTGTCCATGTGAATCTGATGACTTCAGGTGTCTCAAACAAGTGGAATCGTACACTATGGCATTATTGGTATAAAACATACAAAACAAATAAGCTATGGTATACATATATAAAATAAACAAAGGAAGCTGAATTTGAAAAACTTGAATGCTTTTAATAAACTTTGAAGACCATAGTTTTCACCATGATGCTTAAGCAAAAATATCTGTAGTTGTTGTAACTAAGTCCATTTTGTGTACCATACAGAGCTCACCCCTTTGCAGTTAAGATGTGTATCTATTTCTATATAGTAAAATGCATGTGCTTCCCTAGTTCGATTTTTGAAGATCTGCAGTGTCAAAGCTATGTTAATCTCACCTTTGCCTTAGTAATCAGGGAAACTATTGATCTAATTAGTGATAGCAAGACCAACTGGAACTCTGACTTATTTCATGGACCTGTTTACACAGTGCATTATTTTCCAGTAAAAGAAATAAACCTTGATAATGTTTAGACTTTTGCGCTATGGTTGAGCACTGACTACAGTAGACTAGTATTTAAGTGACTGTGTTAATTAAAAATAAAAAGCAGTGATGTTGAAAGAAAAAAAAAAAAACAATGGAAGTACACGGTGTATGGAAATAGATCATATTATTAGAAGGAAGGTCACAGGGACAGGTCAGACGGCTCAGCTGTGAAAAGGATGTACTGCCCTTGCAGAAGACCCAAGTTTGGTTCTCAGAGTCCTTATCAGGCAGCTGACAGCAGCCTATAATTCCAGCTCCAGGAGACTTACTCCTCCAGCCTCTATGAGCATCTGCACTCACACATGTGCACATGCATGCGCATGCCTGCACATACACAGACTCTTATAAAATTTTTTAAAGAAAGTCGATCATGAGAGGAGAGGGAAAGCCATTATGAGATGGGGAGTGGTGAAAAAGAGAACTAGAATACATGTGGAGGTAAAGTACAAGGAGGAACTATTTGAGAGGAAGGAGACCAGAAACAATGTTCAGGCGTAGGGGGAAGGCAATGGAGGAGGATAGGGGAAAAACAGAAATCATAATGTCCGATGTAACTCCTAAATGCATGTTCTACCATCCCTTCCATCTCTTCCATTCAAATGCGTTGATGTATTTACCCTCTTTAAAAGAACTATACTGGCTGCCCAGGGATGTCATAACAAATTACATCATACTGGGTGGCTTGAAAAGGCAGATACTTATTCCTTTGTGTTTCAGGATACTAGAAGCCTTTGACTAAAGTGTCTGTAGATTGAGTTCCTGTAGACGCCATGAGAAAAAGGTTGTTCCCATTCCTTTCTTCTTTCTGACGAGGCTCAGTAATCCCTGGGATGATGTGGTTTGTGGAAGCATCTCTTCCCGACCCCTACATTCCCTGTATCCTCCACCGTCACATGGTGCAAGCTCATCCTGTCCCCATGTGACCTCCTCTTAACTGAATCACATTCACAGAGTTCCTGTTTGTGGAAAAGGTCACAGTCACAAATACCGAGGGACCGAAGTTCAAAGTGGCTTTTTGAGAGCCACAATTCAACCCATAAAACCAGCTCGCAAACAACATTCCACTTCAGCATCCTTCTTTCATCTTCTGGAAGTAAATACTGTAATAGGATTTAAACAACCCCTACTTTAAACACCATTTCAAAAAATTGTTTTTTTGTTTAACCTGTTGCCAACTTTAGAAGGAGAGTTCCTCTTGATACAATGCTTTCTCAGATTCAAACATAATTACACTGTACTGACTGAAATTATATTACTAAGAAAGATGCTCCAGTAAGACTGAACCCTACATCCTTTAGCCATCAGCAAAATACAAATAAAAAATGTCTTTGAGATTCCACCTGTCAGAATGGCTATGATCAAAACCACAAGAGATAGCTCATGCTGGAGAGGATGTGGAGGGAGCAAAGGGAACACTCCTCCACTGATGATAGGAGTGAAAACTTGTACAGTCACTTTGGAAATCAATATGGCAGTTTCTCAGAAATTTGGGAAATTGGTCCACCTCAAGATCCAACTATACCACTGATGGACACATACTTAAAAGATGCTCAATCATACTACAAGAACACTTGCTCAACTATGTTTATTGCAGTTTTATTCAAAATAGCCAGAACCTGGAAACAACCTAGATGTCCTTCAACTGAAGAATGGATAAAGAAAATGTGGAACATTTACACAGTGAAGTATTATTCAGCTGTTAATAACAATAGCATCATGAAATTCAAAGGTAAATGGATAGAACTTGAAAACATCATCTTGAATGAAGTTAGCCCAAACCCAGAAAGACAAACATGGTATGTACTCACTTACAAGTGGATATTAGCTGCAAAGTAAAGGATAACCATGCTACAAATCACATCTCCAGAGAGGGTAGGTAACAAGGAAGGATTAAGGGGGAACCTCAGATTTTCCTAGGAAGGGGAAATAGAATACATTTCATGGGTAAACTGGGGGTAGGAGGGTATGGGAACATGAGGGATCAGGTGTTGAGGGGAAAAATACTGAAAGAGGGTCACTTCAGGGTCAGGTAGAAACCTGGTACAAGGGAAACTCTCACGAATCTACAAGGATGATTCTACAGCTAAGAGTCCTAGAAATATGTAAGAATATGTAGCCTGAACTGGCCATCTCCAATAACCAGGCAAAACTTCTAGTGAGGGAATGGGACACCAACACAGCCACATAACCATCAACCTACAGTCTGCCCCACCTATGGGATGTGCTGGGATAATGGTGGCACAGAGATTGAGGGAATAGCCAGCCAATGACTGGTCCAGCCTGAGACCCATGCCACAAGAGTGAGCCCACCTCTGACACTGTCTAGAGCATCAGGACCCAGAGGCTGGATGGCCCAAAGAGCAAGCATAGAACCACACAGTACTAGAGGGGAAAAAAGTCAATGTAACGATGGCTAATGATATTCTGCTAAACTCATAGATTGGTGCCTAGTCCAATAGTCATCAGAGAGTTTTCATCCAGCAGCTGATGGAAACAGATGCAGAGACCCACAGCTTCACATTAGGTTGAGCTTGGGAAATCCTGCTGAAGAGAGGGAGGAAGGATTGCAGGAGCCAGATGGGTCAAGGACATCACAAGAAAACCCATAGAATCAACTAACCTGGGCTCATAGCATTCCAAAGAGACTGAACTGACAACCAGGGACCCTGCATGGGACTGACCTAGGGCCTTTGCATACATGTGACAGTTGTGTAGCTTGGTCTTCTTGTGAGACTCCTGGTATTTTTTTTTTTTTTTTGAGCTGAGGATCAAACCCAGGGCCTTGTGCTTGCTAGGCAAGCGCTCTACCACTGAGCTAAATCCCCAACCCTTCTTGTGGGACTCCTAACAGTGGAAGCAGGGAGTGATCTGATTCTGAATCTTTTACAGGCTTTGGAGACTCTATTCCTCGTACTGGGTTGCCTTGCCCAGACTTAATACAAGGGGAGTTGCAACTTGATATGCCATGTTCTGATATCCATGGGAAGCCTGCCCTTTTCTTAATATCAAAAGAAGAGGAGTGGATGGTGGGGGTGCAGAGGGGAGGGGAGGTAGGAGGGAAATTATAGTCAGGATACATATATAGGACAAACATAATAGGCTTCAGGCTTTCTCTCCTTTTTCTTTTTTCTTCTTTTTTTTCTTCTCTTCCTTCTTTTTTCCTCATATGTCTTTGCTAAGTTAAGCGTAAGCAACAGTGTGAAGGCAGGGTCAGATGATGAGAAATGGAATGCAGTTGTCCATCCAAATGGTCAGTTCAAAGCATCTCAGGTATTTCTCCCCATGTTTTCCTTTCTAGATATTCAGGACACAGCCCCGTACTTTCTCTCTTATCTTTGTTCCGATGCCATGCACACACAAACATACACATATACACACATGAATAGCACCCAAGTAAGCAATATTTATAAAACCTTGTGACAAAGTGAGGAAGCACTACCTTACCACAATTTACAATTCAAAAAGAAGCACAGAAGTCAGTAGGTGGGTAGGTTAAGTGGAGAATGATCTGACTGGGAAGTACAGGGACACTGGAAACTAGGGAAATCCAAGCCTGTGGATCCCAGCACTCAGGAGATAGAGACAGGAGGATTAGAAGAACTTCTAGGGAAATTCTGCCTACACAGTAAGTTCAAGGCAAGCTTGCACTCTATGATGAAGACAAAGATAGGCAGGGAAGTGAGGGAAGGAGAGACACAGAGACAGAGAATTCAAAGTTTTCTAAAGAATAGAACCTGCTTCCTGAAAACATGAAAGAAATGCAAATATGGCAGCTATCATGCATTACTCTCATTAGCAGAGGGTCATTTCAGGCCTCGGGGACACAATAGTCTCCTGTCCAGAACTGACAGCATATGACATATCTCATCTATCCCAAGGAATCACAATGGCTGCAGCTCAGATCATGACTGAGAAAAGGGGTGATAGATGAGGTTGGGAAGAAAATGCAAAAGGGCAAACCACAGAGTAATTTATAAATAAGATGGTCACATAATTCATCATTCAGACCAGGCTACTTTTGAGAATAAATGGGGGCACTGCTATTAATTAAGCTGGAACAGAAGGTATACACCATTGCTGTCAAAATAACTAGCAACTCACTTTATATTAGCAGAGCTCGGACTTTGGGCTAAGGTCAATGAGATATACCATGGTATTTTATAGAGAGGAGTTGGTTCTGTTTTATTTTGTTTTCATGAAATTGCCTCTAGCTCATGTACAAGAAACAATTGGGAAAAGGCTAAATTGCAAGCAAGAAGTTCCATTAAAAGTTCACTATGAGGCTTCTGGCTATTGAGGTAATGGTAACCTGAATCATTATGATAGTTGTGTGAGGACTATAAGGAAACTGTTGAAGCACTATTAAGTTGTCTTTATGAAATTGTTGAAATTCAGCTATTTTTGGGCCTCCAGCATGAAAACCTCTAAGACTCCCTTGAAGGATTTTAAGAAAATAGGCTTGGTTGGTCACAAGTGTTAAACAATGATAATAGTGACAATGATAAAAATTAGTGAAAGTGTTGTTATTAGTGGACTGACTGATAAAGACTATACATTAAAATTCAAAACAGTGAGGGTTGCTGTCCCTGGACATTAGGAAAGTGCTTGGTTATATATGGCTCATGCATGTAAGCAGAGTGCTAACTCTAGAAAAATAATCCCCATAAGTACTCTAAGGCTTTCAAAGAGGAAGATGAGGGGAAAAACAGTATGCCATTAGACTAAGCTGAGAAATGGGAAGTCAGTCAGAGAAAGGGGGAGTCAGATGACATGTATGGCTGAATTGTGAGGTCACTGTGGGTGAATTTGATCTACACCAGGAGAGATTTCTGATATCTACTGTGGGACCACACCATATTGTCCATGTTGATAAGTTTAATCAAAAACCAGATGTATGCCTTCCTGGCTTGATATCATGGTATCACATAAGCCCCCTGTGAATCCATATTCCACATCAAAAGTGTAATCAGAAAGTTGAAATTTGAACTGAAACTCTGTTTTAAATGGAAGCGCAATCTAAAAATTACAGGAATGTACTTTACATGTCCTCAACCTAATATTTTCCTCCACACTACCACATAAGTTCAAGTCTTCTATATATACTGTAACTTACTCAAATCATTACTATTAAGAAGGGGAACAGAGCCAGAGCAAAGCAAATTAGGTAAGTTTCCAATTTTACTTGATTGTTCAAACCCAAGAGAAGCTGAGAAAGAAGGCTTTGGCTTCTCTCTCTCTCTCTCTCTCTCTCTCTCTCTCTGTCTGTCTCTCTCTCTCTGTCTGTCTCTCTCTCTCTCTGTGTTGATGGGCTGACTTCAGAGTCACTGCTGTTGTGACACCAGACACTTCTCTATGCTGTGGACATGCCCAGCTTTCCCATGTTGACACTATTCGAGAAGGACTATCCTAAAGGCAAGGACTTCAGACTTTGGAGGATCCCAAAGCAATCACTGAAAGCAACCCCTATATGACAATAGCACATTATCAAAGGAAGGAGGCTTGAAATCCCAATCAGTCTACAAAAGGCGATTTCAAGTGATATGCCAAGGACAGCAGTACTGCTAACATGACCCGAGTCAGGTATCCAGGAACAGGACGATAAGGCATCCCATGCAAGCTGGGTGAGTATTCGAAACTTGATATTTTGCAGTTAGTGTTTTCTCTTTCGAATACCTCCAAACCCAATGAATAGGAATAGAGAAATTAGCTGGTGTCCAAAGTATTTGGGGTCCATTCTCATTTTTTCAGTCACAAGGCTGATATGCTGCCCACTTCAGGCCATACAACCTGGACTGACACTTGAGATGAACAGCAAGACAATCATCAAGAGAAGCAACTAGAGCAATTTCCAAAGCTCTGAAGGGCAGCAGAACAGTGAGGGAGTGAAGCACATCCATCGACATAATTGATCACCTACCAGGCACACACAAACTTACATATTTCAATTCCATTTAGATATTTTACACTAGTATCTTAGTTACATTATCCATCTTATTGTGGAATTGCCAAGCAAACATATTATTTCTCATGATATTACATGATAGACTGGGGCCGAATTGTAGAATTTATCTTCAGTCTCCTTCCTTAATTTATTGTTCTCCCACAATGAACAATTACAGTTTTCGCTACAATCATCCAAATAAAGACTTGGGTTTTTTTTCCTTCTGTGGCCTCAGAGGTCCATTTTTAAACTGTAAAATAACTGGTGGACTATCTACTTGCATAAACATCGTTCCAAATTGTGATACAATTCATGGCAGACAATGTATTTCACACTGGTTAAGTAATACTCCCATTGAGTGCAGTTATATAAGACACTGCCAAGTCTACCTGCAGGGAAACACATTTCAATAGTTCTCACACAGCATGAAGGCGTTTATCATTATTCAAATATAGAAGAAATGAAAAGGTTCCAACATTTCTGACATTATAACTGGCTTGTGGTAAACTGCTGTTAAGCACCTTCAGTGGGCTGTACTTACCCTACACAATTGGAAGACAGCTTTCACGCTGTTCTGAAGAATACGAAGAGAATCAGAAGTGCTCTGGGGAAAAATTCCTTCCTCAGATCTTGCCCTATACTCCCTGAAGTCCTCAAAGAAAACCACAGACCAATCCACAAAGCACAGTACCAATTAAAGGAGGAAAAATAGACGCACATGCATTTCAAGAAAGGTAATGAGGTTTTTTTTTTTTTTCATTAGCCTTTCTGTCTTGTTCAATGTCTGAGAAGAATGTTTACAAAATGTTCCTCTTTTTTGTTCCCTGTTCTTTCCTTCCTTTTAAAATGATAGACAAAATTGTATGTGTTTATAGTGCAAAACATGATGTTTGACATAGCCACTGTGGTAAGTGTTTTTGCAGAGAGGCAAAAGTACGTTAATTTTCAACATTTGGCCAAATACAGAATAACAGCAGTAGCATTTAGGTCCAGGTCCACGTGAAACCAGTTTCTGAAATTAAAGCAAATGGTCTCCTACCTTACCCTCACCTCTTTCATTAAACAAGATCTAGGAGCAAAAAACAATTAAGTCTGAGGGCAGAGTTGTTCACAAAGTTTGTTAATTGGGTTTGTTGTTGTTGACAGTGGTGGTGGTGGTGGTGTGTGTGGTCTTTCCCCACTTCTCTGTGGTATGTATGTGTATTTATGTGTGAAGACCACTGCTCTGTATACTCCAGGCTAGCTATCCTATGAGCTTCTGTGGGCTAGAGGGATTAGCCTGTCTCCAGCCCCCATCTCACCATGGGAGTGCTGGGATTGTAGACGTGTGCCACTGTGCCTGGCTTTTACTTGGGTTCTTGGAATCTGAACCTAAGATGTGAAGATTGGCCAGCAAGCATTTTTCCTTGCTGAATCATCTCTGTGGCTGTTATTCATTGTTTTCAAAGTTCTGACTTCTACTTAAAATTGTCCATGGCTAATAATGTCTTAGAGTTTTTGTTGCAATGATAAAATATTATGACCAAAAGCAACTTGTGGAGGAAAAGGTTCATTTCATCTTATAATTTGTATCCGGTCATCTAGGCAAGTCATGCAGGAACTCAAGGCCAGAACCTGAAGGTAGGAACTGATGCAGAGGCCATAGAGGAACATTGTTCACTGGCTTGCTCCTCAAGGCATGTTCATGCTGATTTCTCATACAACTCTGGACCACCTACCTGCCCAGGGTTAACATTGTTTCTTGCCCCACACCTCTGGGCTGGGGCCACCCACAACAACCATTAATTTAAAAAACAAAACAAAACAATGTACTACAGATTTGCCTACAGGAAATTTGTTGGAAGAATTTTCTCAATTAAGGTTCCCCTTCCCAAATAATTCTTGATTGTGTCACTCTAACAAGAAAAACTAATCAGATCAAATTGGTACAAGAAATTGAGGAGAAGCATTTTTTGTTGTTGTTGTTGTTGTTTGCTAGAAAATAAAGTTTGTGAAAATATAGTTGAGAGTGTCATAATGAATTAAGAACAGGATTTAAGTAATATAAATTGAAGTATATGTAGATTCAAGTCTAGTGAACTTAAAAATGACTAACCCTGGTTCAATTATACATCTGTTTTAGCACATTTAAAATCTTCATTTTAGACTAGAATAAAAAATTACTTGTGTGACACATATTTAGATCATTTACCTCACACAGGTCAAGCACAGCTATCCTTGAATGTTTGCTTTGTTATTTTCCTATGAGCTATGATTTAAAACTGCAGCCCATGAAATACAACTTAACTGTGGCAAATTCTTCTTTTGAAATGAGCATAGTTATTTTAAAATTAGATATGCTTGAGATGACACTGTGAAGCACTGACACTGTGAAGCACTGAGCCCAGGAGCTATATTGAACTTGAAGGAAGTATTACATACATACATTACAGAGGATTACACATTTAAATTACACAGGTCAACTCTTAACTTAAATAGTGATTCTTTGTTGCTCTTTACACATTTACATTTGGATTGCTGGTTTCAGGTTCCATTTTGCAAATAAATGTGCATACTTTTCCAAAGTAGAAAATCAAATGCACCTAAATACTGTTTAAATAGAATCTACCCAATGATTTGAGGATCAAGTTAAAATAACATCTCCAACCCATTATTGGTTTTGTTTTGTTTTGTTTTAATTTCTAATAGTAACAGAGAAACAAACCTCCCACCATAGGAAACTATTATAAAAATAAAAGTAAGAACTGCTTTATTCCATAACTATTTGGAAAATTATTTTATCTACCAACTTTAAAGGAGAAAAATGGATTGAAGATGTTAGCTTTAATCTTGAGTTTTTCCTTTTCTATAGTGCTTTTCTTGCTATTTTCTATTTTTTCTGTCTAGATTTATTCTTGTGCTCACAGTCTAAGACAACAGCTTCATTTAATGGCACCCGCACATACTCTCAAAAGATACTGATAATTTTGGCTGTGATATTAAATTATACACACAAACACACACAAACACACACACACACACACACACACACACAAACACACACACACACACACACATATATATAGTCATCTGTTACAAAGACCACATATATATGCACAAATTCATATTATATGGTCTATGTAACAGACGAATTTATGTGTGGTCTATGTAACAGATGAATTTTCTTTTCCCTTGCAAACAACCCTCAATTATAACCTCATTTAATTTAGATTACCTGTGGGCTGAAACAATTCCATAACATAAAAATATGTTTATGCCTAGCATATGTTAACTAAATTTTATTGCTAATAGGCACTGACTAAGTTGCTCTGAGAGCTTAACACTGATTGCTTTGCTACTACAGTGGTGTATATGATGTAGGGGATGTCATCAATCAATTCCAGAAGTGGAAATATGGGAGCTTTGACTATGGTATTGCAGTAAGCTACAAGTATAGAGTTTTTAAAAGAATCTCTAGTTAGTAGTGACTAAATCCAAATTATGAAAGTCATCTAACCACAAAAAAAATACAGCTTACATTCCCATGAACATTTATCTCAGATGAAAAGCTCTAAGAAGAAACAAAGGAAGCTAGTACAAATATCTATATTCATAAAATATGTCCCAAAGAAAAGGTATATTAAACAAATAAATCATTAGAATAACCAATAGTTGGGTTAGCTTGGCTAAATGTATCAACTTCGCAAAGTTACTAAGGAGCTAAAGAGATGGTTCAGATTAAGAGCACGCATTGTTCTTATAAAGAGCTGAAATTAGCTTCACAGCAACTACATTGGATGACTAACAAACACCTGGAAACTAGCTCTGCAGGATCAGATGACATCTTCTAGACGGACACCTGCATGCACACAAGGACACACACATATGCACAATAAAAAAAATAAAATAAATCTTTAACAGGTAAAAGTAACACAAAACATGAACCAACATTTAAAATTCGCTGTCAATTAGAATTGCCAGTGTAATGGTTATTTCCTGCCTAGCTTCTGGTTAAACCAGGAACTATGTCTGCATACCATGTCAAAAACATGTAGCTAGACTCGACCTCAACTTTCCTCATCTGCCTGCTCAAACACTCCAGACTCAGAAGGAACACTGAAGGCTTCCTTCCATGTGGAAGAAAGAAAAAAGGCTGAGGTTCAGTGGAAGAGTGACCACTGGGAAGGGGGATACCATAGGGTAGCACAGATAAAATGAGGCAGAGTCTGATCCCATTGTATTGTATGCATATGCTAAAAAAAAAAAAAAACACTGAACCTCATTAGCATATGCAGTTAATACACATTAATCAAATATTTTTAAATGATATTGAGAGTTAGAGAGATAATACAGGAGGTAGAATACATTCCCTAAGTCCAAGCCAGGCAGCTCACACCTACCTGCAACACAGATCCAGGGGATCTCTAACTTTCTTGGGTATGTGCACTCATGTGCCCAATATCCACTCTCTCTCTCTCTCTCTCTCTCTCTCTCTCTCTCTCTCTCTCTCTCTCTCTCTCTCTCTCACACACACACACACACACACACACACACACACACACACACACCTATAGCCATAATTAAAAATAACATTTTAAATGATTTTCAGTTCTTCTTTTATGATAGATTTCATTATAAACTAATAAGCCTAAACTCAAGTTTGGATTTTTTCTCTTAATACTGATAATTCTGTCTCCCTGGTTGTCAGGCTCATTATTTACACCCCATAACTCACTGTTCCTTCTCGCTGGGTTACTTTGTTCCTGGTCTGCCCATCCTAATTCCTCTCCTCTAGTGGACTCAGTACAATTGCATCTCCTTTGTAATACTGTCCCTATTCCTATGAAATGAATTTTTCCCTCTTAGAATCTAAAAACACTTTAATAACCTTATTAAACCCTCTCCATATACATTGTGCCTGTGTTTACCTCATTATATAGATACATTTACTTTTTCTCTACTAATATAATTCTAGAGGGAGAAAATTATACCTTTTTCATATTTGTATCTACATTAAAAATTCCTTTTCTTATTTATAGCACCTGGTTCCAAGCATACCTGTTTAATAGGGGGATTTTTGTTCCTGTCCTTTCTATCATTCCATTGCCTGACTTGGGAGAATAATGCATGTAAAGTTGATAAAAAAGACATCAAAAATATATTTATTTGGACCAGTGAAATGGCTCAGCAGGTAAAGGTGCTTGTCATCAGGACTGATGACCTGTTTTTCATCCTCAGAACCCACATAATGAAATCAGAGAACCAATTCTTGGATATTGTCCTATGACCTCCAATTGAACACTGTGGCATACACTCTCTCTCACACACACACACACACACACACACACACACACACACACTTTAAAAATTAGTGTATATTTATTTTATGGCATATACTTGAGCAGAATTATTAAAGAAATGTTAGCTTTGTCAGTATTTTATAAAGGTAAAATCTTTCCAAATAAAGCTTTTTACTCTTACATTTCAAAATTATATAAAAAGATCCAAAATGTAGACGAAAAATGTTAATTATGGTTTCATTCATTAGCCAAAAATGTTAGCTCACCAACTATATATATTATTATCCATAGGGACATAACACTCCACTATTATTGTGCCTTGGTTTTGAAACACAAGTTTCTCTTTTGTCATAAGATTAAACAATATCTTACATGAAATCCATTAATGTTTACTCCTAACTATGAGAAATGAAAATATACATCTACAAAACAACTGTGAACATCAACTTTACTTGAAGTAGATAATAGATAACATAGACAGTCATCATGTGTATATGTCACAATAAGCAAACTCAAAATTAATTTATACATAGGAAACTCCAGAAAGTTAGAAGGGAACATGTATTGAGGAACATACATCATGACCTTTTAAAAGAAGTTATCAAAGTAGAGGTCGTCTTAGGAAGACCCTAAGAAATACAGAATTGGATGACTTGGGCTTTGGAATTTCCTGGACAAATCAAACTTATTCAGATAAGAATTTGGAGAGTATAGTAGGCCACCACAGAGGGCCAAGGAGGACTTGATGGAAAAAGGGAAAGTCCTACTTCATGATTGAGGTGGTGGTTATACAAGTGAATGTGCTCTCTAAAACCATATATCTTTACATTCTTACCCCAATTTTATTAGCTATAAATTACGCCTCAAAGGGTTCATTTAAAGCAGAAATCATGCCTTTGGGACATTTGTAAGTATCCCACAATTCAGAGCAACTGCCTATCCTGATGTGGAGTCATAATCGCAACAGTGTGAGTACTCAAAGAATCTCAAAAATGGTTGAGACAACATGAATAGGCTGTCTGGCACACACTTGGTACTACCCTTGGAGAGAGGGGGAAAAATAGTCAGAGGTTATAAAAGCCAAATGGAGACAACAGTTTTAAACTCAATACACAAACTTTATTTTGCAAAGAAGCTCTTTATACACATCTGTATATATTCTAAACAATTATCAAGTCTCTTATTAGAAAACAGCATTGGTTCAACTGCAAGTCATTAGCTAGGCCAGGGCTCTAAATACTAGCTACCAAAAATGTTGATTTAGAAAGCAGAATCATTTTCTATGTATTTCACAGGAAACTATAACCTAGAATACAAATGGGGAATATCTAGTTTCTAAGACTTTATACAACCATGCATCTAAGTGAGCAGCAATAGCCCGATTTCCTTCCAAACAGCTCATTATTTCATTCAGCTTCTTAATTCCTTCAATTAAATTTCACATATAAGCAAATGAAAACCATGCATAATTTGGAAAAGAGACATTATTCTGTTAACTCCCACACATACACAAGAAGAGTAATCGTAAGCAGCTGTCTTTCTTTTAACTAAATTAACAATGCTTATTATGCTGTGGCTTCTAGATGCAGAAAAGCATGCTTCCTGTTAATATGCTTGGTTTCTGACCTGACAATAATGCTAAAAAACCCAGCAGGAAGCTCAACTCCCACATATTGCTAGCTAGGGAGAGAGAGGCAAAGGGAAATCATGTTGTTGGAAATTAAGAATGCTTATTACAACCCGCATCAAGGGCATTTATGCACCCGATCTGTTGCTGGAAGTTATGAAGATTTCCTCAGAACAAGCTGAGGAGCTGAGGCTGTGGGTGGCATACTGATGAAACAGAAAGCTGTCTTTTGAGGGAGCTACTAACTTGGGGACCATTTTCTCTTCAAATCAGGACAAAAAAGGAGGCCTGTGGTACAGTTTTTGACACAAGGTGCTAGTGGGTGATATTGACCTGGATGGATTCACAGAGTTCCTCCCATCAGAGTAGACTGAGTAGATGTGCCTTGGGCTTTGGTCTCTGATCTAAGACCCTTGAAAAAATAATTCCAGAACTGACAGTGTTAACCTAATTAAAAGGTAAATGCCTCTGCTGGTCCTACACTGTAAGGTTCTTTCAAGCCAAATAAATAAATATATTATTTGTTTGTTTGTTTTTGCTCCCAAATAAATCACACATGGAGGCTTATTCTTAATTATAAATATCCGAACTTAGCTTGGCTTGCTGCTAGCCAGCTTTCTTTAACTTTAAGTTATCTCTCCTACCTTTTGCCTTTGGGCTTTACCTTTCTCTATTTCTGTATACCTCTCATTATTTCTTACTCTGTGGCTTGCTGTGTAACCAAGTGGCTGGCCTCTGATGTCCTCCTCTTTCTCTGGCTACTAGATCTCCTCCACCTCCTCGATTTTTCCTGTTATATATTCTTTCTGCCTGTCAGCCCTCTCTATCCTTTCTCCTGACTTGCTATTGGCCATTCAACTTTTTATTAGACCATCAGGTGCTTAAGACAGACAAAGAAACATAGTTTCACAGAGTTAAACAAAAGCAACGTAATCAAAAGTAACACATCTTAAAATAATATTCTACCACATAAATAAATTAAATGAGACAGATCATTGGGAAGAATGTGCCTTCTGGGTATGGATGAGATCTGCCTTCAACCCAGAATTCTCCCTTTTGGTCAACATCTTAACCAATACATTCCCAAAATGTCATCTAGGGAAAGATTCTATTTCCAGTGAGCTCTGTCCCTTAAACTTGGGAAAACAAACTGATAGAAGATAGATGGATGGATGGATGGATGGATGGATGGATGGATGGATGGATGGATAGATAGATAGATAGATAGATAGATAGATAGATAGATAGACAGAAATTACAAGCAAAATACTTCATGTTTTATAGACGGGGCATCATATAGCCTGGCTGGTACCGCACTACTGGAATGGAACAAGAGGCATATACCCCATTGCGGTTGCTGAGGGTCAAACCCAGGGCTTCATGCATACTAATCTACTATTCTGCCAAGTGAGCAACATCCCAAGCCGAAAATATTTAATTGCCGGTGAAAGTTCTCATTTTTAAAAGTATAGAATAGAAGAATATTGTGAAAAACCTACAATTTTATCTTAAGATCCATAAAAAATTTATAATTCATAATTTATTTCATTTTATACAATAACTGCAACTATTCTACAAAATATTTTCAGATGATTTCAGAAAAAAAATCAAGGCACTCTGAAATCATGCAATGAAGTTTAAACAAACTCTCTCATGTAACAACTATGTAAGTTAATGGTCACTTCTTTAAAACAGAATTGAAAGTACACATAACGCATGTTATCACACAATATACAAAGACACTAAGATCTGCAATTCTACTAAATGTCAATGGTTCTGGAACCCACATATTGTGGAGTCAGATATAATAAAACTCCATTTATAGTGAAGCAGAACGGAAGTCTACATTATGTCAAAGGAATGTAATTCACAAAACCCAATTCCAGTAATAGTGAATGACTTACAAAAAGATTTTGATGGAATAATTTCACTGTGAGACTCTGGTATCATTCAAATGTACATGTTGGATTTTTAACACAAATAATTTACAAAATGAATTATAATAAATTAAACATCCTAATGTAGAAAACCATACACAAACCTAACATGAAAATAAGACAGTATAGATTCTAATTTGCAGAAATGTATTTATGAATATTTATGAATGGAATATAAAAATGAATTGTACAAGTGAATGAGTGATAATTATCTGAAGCACATGAAAAAAATGAATATATGCCTTACTCTGGAAAGTCTAAGAAATCAATATTTCTTACTACATTTTTAAAACCTGCATTTTAGGTTAGTTATAGGCATGATTCTAAACAAATCTTAATCCTATCATGTCTAAATACTGTTATTCTGATATAATTTTCATATTAAATTCCTCGGCCTCCAACTGTTTTAAGTACTGAGAGAAAAGTTAACAATTTATGTAGAAATAGAATCCATGACTAAGATGTAAAAATACATGGAGCTCTGTTTTCTTTTCGTTATCAGTTTTTCACTCACTTTTCTATTGACTCCCCCTTACTCCAGCTAGGGGTTATGCTGTAGTATCCTTCTTAGATGTAAGATGCCAAGGCTCAACTTCCATGATGACAGATCCTACACAGATGTAAATAATATGATAGCAACATGGTGGAAAGGGAAATTATAATGAATATAATCAATGAGTCATGGCTTTGTGTTATTTAATCCACAAAAATTATACATTGCATAGTTACTTAAGATTAGATGTTTAATTTGTAGGATCTGTGTTAGTCATCAAGGCAAAGTTAAATTTTATAACTCTGGATATTCAAGCTCAAGGTTAGGTGGTCCCCTTGGTTTTGGTCTCTGACAAGGATGACAAACTAGGGATGATGCTTTTATTGAAGCATACACATCCAAAGTCAAGAATCTGAGAGCAGACGAGGCAAGTTCCCACAATCCCCTTTGGTGGTATGCCACCCATGACAGAAGGATGTTATACCAGCCTGGACCATAATACTCCTTAATCCTGCCACTCTAAAGACCTGGGTTTACAAATGGACTTTTGAGATATCCGTCCAAACCACAATAGACTGTATCTGTATGTTATAGTAACTTACTACTGAATAGAAAATGTTTAAATTGTATCATATCAATTCTATGTCTTAGAGGGATGTTTAGCATTAAAGGAACTTACCAGTAGGCTAATAATTCTATATCTGATTGCAGAGGTTTTCAGTATTTGATTCATGTTGCCTTTTCGATCACTTTACCTTTCCTTTTTTGTGTGTGAAGAATTAATGATAGGAAAATAACAAATAGAGAAGGATGGGAGGTCTCATCATGGGCAGAAGTAGTTGCTATGCAAATCTGATTACTTGAAATCGATCCTGGGTTCCAAGCAGGAAGGAAAACACTGACTCCCCAAAACTCTCCTTGGATCTGCACACATGTACAGGGGCACAAGTACACATGTGCCCCCACATGTTGTACACACACATATGCAATACTAATAAACAAATACATAACTTTAAAAGGTGTGACTTTTCTGTTTTATTTAAATTTGCCACTTAAAAATGTTGGCTAAACTTGGTTAGGTTAGAAATAATTTAATGAAGTTCAATTAGTTAAGGAAAAACACATGATTTTGAGACTAATCCTTCCTCTTCCACACTCTCAGCATACAAGCACATTAACCATGAAAACTGAAGATTTAAATTCATAAAAATGGGGAGCTTAATTAGCTCAGTTAAGAGAGAAATTGACTGCAGATCTAGATATATTAAACGATCAAGAATTTTATGCCATATGTTGTGGTGATCACTGGTGCTAACATGACAAGTGCAGTGAGACAAAGGTGACACCAAGAGAATGTGAAGAAAATGATGTTTAAGCCTTATTTCAAACTTGGAAAAGGAGGTAGGGTGTTCCAGGGAAGGATGTGCTAAAGAATGGTGATATTTTTGATGGCTTGAATATTTTACTAAAAGCATAAAGTGGGGAATCACTTTGACCATGTAATAACAAACAATTGAGAAATTAGGGCATCAAGTCTAGATGGTGACCTTTGAAAGTGGGGAGGATTTAGGAAGGATCCTGGTCTGGAATCAACATCATCACTTAAATTTAAATATTTAAGGCATGGTGTTGCAATCGTGCTGTGGTAGGTGCTGTTTAGCCATGTTTTCTATAATAGGGAAGAATCATAATAGCTTTCTTTGAATAGAAGCATGAATTTCAACCATTACTCTGTTTGTTCCAACAACCACAGGTATAAAGAACATATTCCTTGCTGAAAGTCAGCCATTTCTCCTAGTTCACCAATCTTCCCTTTGACATTGTCAGCATCAGCCTCTGCAGTAAGGGTACAGGAACAAAAACTAGGCATGATCCTTGCTCTTACAGCTCTTACCCTCTTCCACTTTCTGTTAATTTCATTTCTATAAGAACCCCCCCCCACACACACACACACACCTCTGCTGGTAGGCCAGCTCTGGCTTACCTTTGGCCTTGATAAACAGTCTATTCTTTAAATTAAAAAAAAAAAGTGCAGCACATTCATTGAAATACATTTTTAAAAGTTTATTTATTACTTCTTAGAAAATGTCTCATAAATCCAAGGCTGGCATCCAATTTCCAAGGCTGGTCTTGAACTCCTTATCCACTTGCCCCTTTCTCCAAAAGTACTTGGATTACATGCATGCACCCCAACATCTAGTTTTATGTGATGATGTGCACTGAACCCATGGCTTCCTGCAAGCGAGGCAAGCACTCTGACAACTGAGCTGAATCCTTAGTCCCAAATCTTTTATTAATTCCACATATGTCACGCCCACTTTGATTGTTGTGAACCACAAGGAAGAGACCACATCTAAAGTTATGGTGCAAGCACCAACATATTCTATAGGTCTACGGGAACTTTAAGAAATTGTTTTCTGGGTTCTGGGTGAAAAAAAATTCTGTGGTGTTTAAGAAGAAACAATGAAAACTGGAAACAGATGCCAATCAACTCAATACATGTGAATTATTTATATTCTGTCTCTACAATTTACATCTTAAGTGGATATGTTGATCTGATACATTGTAATTCTCTTCCAAAAAGGCTTCAAATACCTAACAGCTCTGATTAAGCCAAGAAATATTCATTTCTCATCCAAAGCTTAAATGCTGTTTAATTCTCACTGGAATGTTTAAAGAAAAAAAATGTAACTCAAGAAGCAAGATTTGAGGTAGCCTCATCTCTAAAGTATTTTATTTATCACATGAGTAGTACCAATAATGCTCTCTTCTAGCTGTCTTATTTTTGGGTAGAACTAAGAAGACTGGCTTATTCATTTAGTTACTACATGTTTTTCTCCTGGGTGCCTGACACATGTCACATTAAGCTATACATAACCTTAAAAAAAGAAGAAGCAAACAACAAAAGTTTTATCATTATAAATATGTGAGATTATTTTCCATTTGTTAAAATACTGAAGCCCATGGAAGAACTAATTGACTAATAACCCTTCTATCTTTCTATAAGGGGAGCTGTTATGGGTTAGTTAAAAATATGAATGGACTGGTATTCTCTTAAATTACACAACTAGAAATCATAAGCAAGACATCCTTTACATACATGAATTCAAGGTTGGCTTAGCTCATGTAATTATATTCAGAAGAGACTAAACACAGCCCTGTTCAAAATAAGAAATATTGATGCACAGTTTTCCCTTGGCTCTGGAGATGAAGGTTCATCTAGAGTTTATAGTCCAATAGTGGAGGAAGACAGACAGAAAAGTAAGAAATAAAGTTATTCTAAATAAATATTAAGCTGACTAAGGAACTTATTACAGGAAGATAAATCCACAATAGGAGCTAATTTAAACTGTCAGGAAAGGTCTTGCCAGGAGATGAAACTTAAATATTAAAAAAAAAAAAAGTCATGCTGAGGGAACTATGAAAGAAGAGGAGAGGAGAGGAGAAGTGAGGAGAGAAAAGAAGAGAAGAGGTGAGGAGAGAAGAGAAGAAAAGAGAAGAGAAGAGAATAGGCATGTAAATAAGCTTCATACATTTCAAGGATAGGAAGAAGTCCTCATTGCTGCTGGAATGTAACAGAAAAGAACACTTTGACATAGAAAAGACATAGGAGCTCACTCACAAATAGTTTTGTAAACGATGGAGCTTTTATTTTGTAAAATTGGAATTCCATGAACGCCTTAGGAGGAGGCAGATCTAATATGATTTTCTCTTTTCAGAGCTTACTCTTACTGTTGCTTAGAAAATGGATTATAAACTGGGCAAAAGGAACAACAGCTGCCGTAGCTTCATAGGCAAAAAAAGAGCATTTCAAGGCAGGCAGCAGCAGGGGAGAAAATATGTGACTACACATGGAGAAAGTAACCTTTGGTGTTATGGTGATAGAAGCCTTGGTGATTTAGATGTGGGAGGTGGAGGAAATAAAAATGTTCAGGATATCCTCTATGTGTCTGACTTCATTCAATAGGTGGGTATCAGTGCTATTTTCCAAGCTAGGGAAAGCTAGAGAAAAATGAAGTAAGGGAACACGGAGTACTTATGTTTAGTACTAGAAAAGCTCCTTCTCAGAGGACAAATACACATCTAAGTGCCCACATGAAGTATGTTTCATCATCTGAAACAGAGCCGTGCAACTTAGACCAGTGGGTGACTACCTCTAATCAAATGAAAGCTAGTCCCTACATGTCTTAAGGCAGTAGGTCATGCTGAAGACACCACACTGAGTAAAGACTTTGGATAATGACTTCATCACTTTCTTCTGATATGGATTAAGTCCTAGATTCTTTGTATTCTTGAGAGTACTCTTATAAGATAGTTGTTATTATTATTATTATTATTATTAGCAAAAATTTAAAGATGGAGACAGTCATTGAAAGAAGGTAAATAATTCACCAAACATCACTCAGCCAACAAGCGCTCAACCTCCAGAAAATCTAATTTCAAGATGTGCATGTATAATACTCACATGAAGTGGACTTCTGATGCAAAATTATAGTTCTAGAACTATGGATTCTGCCAACTAGAAACCTCATTAATAGAATTTATACTTCATCAACATCATACAGGGACCAATTAGATGTTATTCTTTACCCTGATGTGTCATCAAAAGTACATCATGAGGTACTTGTCAAATTTCTGCAAAGAAGATTTTATGTAGTAAATCCATCCTTCAGAAATTATTTAGGAATGAATACTCCAGGACAAGCAAATCTGAAGAAAATCATCAGGACTATGCTAACACTACAAGAAATGTTTAAAGAGCATTTATAAGTAAAAGATGACAAATAACACCATGGTATTATATGTTATGCAAATAACATGAAAGAATAAAATTTACTGGCCAAGCATATATACCAAAGAAAAAGAAAAGAATCAATTCCAGTAACCACAGTGAAAAAACAAAGGAGAAAAATGCATCAAAAAGATAGAAAATGAAAGATGAGAACAACAACAAAGAAAAAAATGGTAAAACAAATAGAAAACAATTAACAGTTAAAAAAAATGGCAGGATTAAATTCTCACCAGTAAAAAACTTGAATAAAAAAGAGAAAATTCATCAATCAAGAGGCTGAAAAGGATAAAAAGAAAACAAAGGAGGAAATCGAGCAAACAATATGCTGCCTACAAGAAACTTGCTTAGACACAAAGTAAAAGTTAAAGATTAGGAAAAGATATTCTAAGCAAACAAAACAAAAATTAGAAGTAGTTAGGCTTATGTCAGATAAAATGGATGGATTTTTAAGCACCAACTTCAAAAAACAAAAGGAGCTGCTATAAAGGAGGACCACTATACACTGATAAAAGGAAGAATTAAATAAGAGAAAAATAACATTCATGCACCATTTCACCTAACTTTAATGCAAGACTTTTCTCCTCATCCACACACGGAGCCTTCTCCAGGAGAGAGATAATAAGTTAGACTACGTAGCAAATGTCAAAATACACTTAAAAGTCATGTCAATACTCACAGCCACTGTGACTGCTTGTACAAGACCTGTATAAGTTCAAGCCACCCAACGTCCCAGCATGGGGGAAGGAGGAATTCATGAAGTTCCACTATTAGCTGAAGAGACTTTGGCAGCTGTAGCTGCATGGAGGAAGAATAGTCAGTTTTCTTCAGTGATCCTGCCCATGAGAGGCTGTCCATGCTCTATGTGCTACACACTAAGTGGATTCAGAGAGATATTTTTTCAAAAGCAGAAGAAGTTGGGAAGAAGAGTGGTTGGCACTTTGGGGAGAAAATGGGAAGGAGAGAAGAGATGAGTTTTATTGTATGCATGTATGATACATAAAATTTCTAATCTAAAAACTGGAGAAAAATTAGCTAAAATAAGGGAAACTGCTTGTTTATAAATGCTATATATGTATGTTACCTAGGGTTTTTTTTCTACTTTCTATAGAACTAGTTAGTGTTTTCTCTTTTCTTAAGTTTATTTTTATTAATTCCTTGAGAATTTCATGCAATGCATTTTGACCATATCCTTCCCCACTTCTCACCTTAACTGCCCTTAGATCCCACTCCCTTGCAATTTCATGTCCTCTTATTTTGTTAATAACCTACTGAGGTAACCTAGATTTTATTCCCCTAAACATTTCTTATCAAGTAGATCTGAAAACAGAATACAGCTTGGAATCCTCAGGAAAGGTCAGCAGAAATTAATTCACAATTTAGTGAACAAAAACATCACAGCAGACACTTTAGTAAAGAGAAAAGGAAAAGGCTGTCTCCAGAGGAATTAATACTTGAATGTAAAATTCACAAACTTTAAGTAGTGAGAAGCTTTAGAATGGTGTTGCTTCCTCAATACTTCTCAGAGAATACCATATAATGAACATAATGTGTAAAGTTGAGTAGAAAACATTCTGCGTAAGGTTAAGGAAGAAAATGAAAGAAATGAAAAAGTCTGTTTGATGAATGGATGAAGAAAATGCGGTACATTTGCACAATGAAAAATTGCTCAGCTGTTAAAACAATGAAATCATGAAATTTGTATGAAAGTGGGTGTAACTGTAAGAAAATCATAGTGAGTGAGGTAATCCAGACACAAAAAGACAAGTGTGATATATAATCACTTATATGTGGACATAAGCTGTTAACTCTTCAATACGCATGCTACTATCCATATCACTGCAGAGGTTAGGTACAGACTACAAAGGAGAGAAGGATCTCCCAAAGGAAAAGAAAATAGAATAGATATTTGTGGAAGAAGGGAGGCTGCTGGAACTGGAGGATCAAACCAGGAAAAGGCAGGAATAGAGGGATGGGGGAGGGAATTTGGGAGGAACAGCTAAAACTACAGGCCATTTGCGGGATCATATAGAAAACTAATACATTAGAAGCTTCTTAAAACCAATACATATATGAAAGAAATCTAAATGGAATCACCCAATAACAGGGAAGACAAAGCCTCAACTAGGCATCTCTCACCATCAAACAAAGCCTTCAGTGTCAGAAATGACTTACATCTAATCAAGTTGCTGGCCAAACAGAAACACTGAAACAACCCAGGTTGTGGCCAAGGCTACTGGTGGCTCTCCACAAATTAATGGTAAGTTCTAATTGCTAAAGACAACACCTAAATAACTCTCTGAACACAGAAATGTCAAGCTGTCAAGTTGATGCCTACCTAGAGCCTTCACCTACTGACTAGTATTCATGGTGCTGGAAGGTACTCTGTATGATACAAGAGGAGAAATGTAAACATCAGCCCCGCTACATTGTTGACTTGTCTGTTAGATAGGCTGGTGCAATAGTGGCACAGACACTGTGGAAGTAACCAACCACTCCATGAGAGGAAACCTATGCCTGACATGCTCAGGTGGTCGTGAACTTGATACTAGATAGGCTGCGGTCCTAGGGAAAAACCAACAACTCTTCTGTAAAGGAACACAGCAGTAAATTGACTCCTAACAACCTTCTGCTAGACTCGTAGATCAGTGTCTTACTTAACCATCACCAGAGAAGCTTTCTCCTGAAGTAAATGGGAACAAATACAGAGGCCTACAACTGGACAGAATATAGAGAGTAAGGAACCTAGGAACACTCATTCATAAATGGCATGTCTCCATCAAATCCCTTCCCTCAGGGCTCAGAGAACTCTGCAACAGAAGGAAGAAACATTGTAAAAACCAGTGGGGATAGAAGACACCAAAGAAATTAAGCCTCCTAAACACAACAGGACTGATGATGTACCTATGAACTCCAGAAACTGGCTACATGCACAGGGCCTGCAAAGGTCTAATCTAGATGGGGCTCCAGTAGTGAGAGGGAAGGAGAGCACAAGCCCTCACCCCTAACCCAGAAGCTTTCTCCAGCTGGTAACTGCTCACAAAGGTAAAGATGATTTTATACAGTGGAGTCTCACTGGGTATACAAACTACACTTAAGGACAGGCCCCATGATCAACGTTATATAGACAACATAAGAAGAATTCAGTGGTTGTTTGTTGTTTTTTGTTTTTTGTTTTTTTTTAAATATTATTTGCTTGTTTTGTCTTATAGTGCTTTGTCTGGGCTTCTTTTTTCTTTTTCTCTTTCTTTCTTCTATTCTTTCTTTCTTTTGTTTACTTTAGAGGACTTTTGCTTATACATTATAGCTTCCAATTTTTTTATTGGTTTTTTGATATGTGTGAATGTATGTGTCTCTGTCTCCCTATGTTTCTTGTGCTTTTTTTTTTTTGGCTCTGTTTTATACTATTCTGGTTTCTTTGTTTTTATTTTATTTTATCTTGTTATTATTTTTTAAGATGCTTGTTGGTTTTCTAATGAGAAAGAACAAGAAAGACTATGAATTTGGGTAGGTGAGAAGATCAGGATGATCTGAGGGAAGGGATTATCAGAATCTATTGCATGAAAAAAATCTATTTTCAATTTAAAGAGAAATTCTGAAGAAAATTAGAATAGAAAGAATATATTGCAAAATAAAGTCTACATAACAAGAAAGGAAAAGAATGATTGCTTAATTGTAGAACATGTTTTCTACAAAACTAAAAAAGATGTGATAGCTGCTTTAAAAGCTTTCCTCTCAAGTGGGGTGTGAGTTGAAGGGGAAGGCTGGGGGATAGGAAGAGGGAAGAGAGGAGGATCTGCGATTCGCATGTAAAATGAATAAAAAATTTCTTAATAAAAAAGATAAAAAGTAAAAAGTTTCTCTCTCATATCAATTCACCTTTTCTGTTATTAGGGCATGGCACACAAGAGAAAGGAAGGAAGGGAGGGAGGGAAGGAGGGAGGGAGGGAGGGAGGAAGGAAGAGAGACAGAAAGAGAGAGAGAGAGAGAGAGAGAGAGAGAGAGAGAGAGAGAGGAAAGAAAGGGAAAAAATGTTTTCTCCTATAAAGAATCTGGATTTTTCAAAGATGTGAAAACAGAAAGAAACTCTTTGAGGAGAGAAAGGACCAAGTAGAAGAGAGAGAGGAGAAGATGATTTGAAGAATGAATATATTCAATGTATAATATATACATCAAGAAAAAGGTCATAATGAAAACCATTATTTTGAGCCAGTTAGTGATGGTGCACACCTTTAATCCTAGCACCCAGGAGGCAAGAGGTAGACAGATCTCTGTGAGTCTGAGGTCAGCCTGTTCTACAAAGTGAGTTCCAGAATATCCAGGGCTGTTACACAGAGCTATTACACAGAGAAACCTTGTCACAAAAACAAAAAACAAAACAAAACAAAAACACATTATTTTGTACAATATATACTGTTTTTTAATATCTTTCTCCAGTTTAGTATGAAAACTGTGTTCAAGACAATTATTTGTCCTTAGGGAAAATCCATATAAACAAACTATAGTGAGATATTTTCTACTTCTCACCAAAGCAGATGTCAATCATGGATATATACTTCATAGGCTAGGAATGGTAACTAATCTTTACAAAACTGTGTGATGTATTTTTTCTGTTTGTTACAGGGTTCTATAAAAATGCTTTCTCAATACTTAGTTGACAAGTATCTAAAACAGAGAGATACTTAAACCAGCGATCACCTTTTAACTGGAAAAAGTGCAAAGTCAAAATGTATTCTTAATGTCTACATAGTTTTGTCTGTTTCAAATCACTTCTCACACTGAGTTACTAACATGAAGAGTAGTTAATTATAGAGGTTTGTGTTTCCTGTTATCTCCCATGCTGACCTGTGTAACCCTGACAGAATTTTTCAACACCTCTACAGCGAAATAGTTTTGACATGTATAGTCTCTGAGGGTGTATTAAAGGAATATTTTAGGGTGTTTTGTTTTTGTAAGCAAAATTATCTTCATGTGTGCTGGAAATATTACTGTTGAGCCCAATACTCAAAGGAAAAAGAAAAAGAAGTAACAAGCATTGATTCACTGCCAGTCATTTCCACATGTATTTTCTAACTCAATTACGTTACTAATAAGATAAACTGTCTACCAAAATTTTGGTATTAGATAAGTAGTAACTTTTCTATCAATTTAATTTTTGCCATCTTTCAAGTGCATGTTTCTCATATTTAGAGTTATTTCTAAAACAGGGAAATGTATGTGAAAATTGAAATTATCAGAAGATACACGACACTAAGTAATTTATTACAGGCTAAACTGCAAAGTTCAGAATACTACAGCAGAAATTCTAATTATATTTGCATCGTACATTGCTGCCTCAAGTGTAGAAGCAAATTCTTTCACAAATCATCTTGGCTGAATTTGGTAGGCCACAGTGTTGAGGAAAAGCACTTTGTTGAGTTAGAGGATTTTTTGGAACTATGTCAGCCTTTAGACTAACTCACATTACTGAGGACCTATGAGATGCTGACTTATGCTTAGTGTTTCACATATACCTCCTAACAGATAACTGAGACAAGGTCTCCTCATCATGGCAATTGCACGACTTCTTGTTCTCCTTCATACATTAAGCCCTTACTTAATCATTGCAAAATGCACATGAAGCAATGAGTCTGGAAGTTGTGACAGCCAGTAGGACTTTGGGAAAAGACACAAATAAATATAACATATAAAAATATACACTCTGAGGGTTGGTTAGCTCAGTGTTAGAGCGCTTGCCTAACAAGTGCAAGGCCCTGGGTTCCATCCTCAGCTCTGGCAAATAAATGAATGAATAAATAAATAAATAAATAAATAAATAAATAAATAAAATGCATTCTATGAAGAGTATGGTTTTTAAATATAACATATAAAATATATACTCTATGAAGAGTGTGGTTTTTAAATATAACATATAAAAATACATACTCTATGAAGAGTATGGTTTTTAAAACATAAAGAAAATCCATGGCCTAAAAGACCATAAATCAATAGACAACATACTAATTACACTAAATGTACTAATGAAGGACTCTATGACCTAAGCCCGAGCAGGCTATATATATGGATACTTAAGATATGTACATATGTACATATCCCTGAAATACAAGCAACTTTAAAAACACCTTCACTAAGTTCACCTGCAAGGGGAACTCTGAATATTTTTATGTTTGCAGTGTTTCTCTTTAGTAGAAATTTTAGCCTAACCATTATTGGTGAAATTATTAAGGCCACTCCACGTAGTTAAAAGGGAGGTTTATTTTGTGGGGTAACTTACAAATGAAGGGATAGGTTGTAGGGTCTGGCAAAGGTATGGTGCAGTCCAGCGGTGTTCTCTGGAGAACTCTGCTCAGTCTACCTCCTGCGTCCAGGATCTGAGAACCAAGAGAGACCTCTCCTCTGGATCCTGGGTCTTCAGCATCCTCCCTCAGCCCCGCCTTGTGGGCGTGACCATTACCGAAGCCTCAATGGGGGTTGGAACTTCCAGGCCAAGGCTGGGATGGCTACCCACTACAAACCATTATCTGATTATTAAGAAATCTTGTTCTTTCATTCACTGGCATTTACAAGCTAAGTGATTTTTTTTTTATGATTAAATATATTTCATAGCAAATACTATTGTTACTAACTGGTAGAAGTAGCTCCAGAAAAGCCTATAAATAACCAATGAATACTTTTATAGTACAGTAATCTAAGTCCTAGAGCAGTGGTTCTCAAGCTTCATAATACTGCAACCCCTTAATATAGTTCCTCATGTTGTGGTGATCCCCAAACATGAAATTATTGTTGTTGATACTTCATAAATGTCATTTTGCTACTGTTATGAATCATTATGTAAATAACTGACATACAGAGATGTCTTAGGTGACCCCTGTGAAAGGGTCATTAGACCCCCCCCAAGGGATTCGACACCCACAAACCACTGTTCTAGCGATCTAAAGATTAAAATTTAATAAATCATTAGATTGATACATAGTTTTAGTTAGTTCTGTATATTTATATGTTCACATGGTTTTATGTAGTGTATTAGTTTAAATGAAGATGGCCTCTGAAGAGTAGAATCTCATGGCTATTTTCAAATTGAAATAACAAAACTTACAGAGGGAGATATAATTTCTCAAGGTATTATATAAAACATAGACATCTAAAACTCCAAAAGAGATGATGTCTTAGGATTCATAAAATCAGAACAAAAAATGAACTTCTAAGTCTTAAAACTACGCTGGGATTGTTCTTTGTCCTGGACCGACTGCAGGACATCTATCCTTGTCCCTCTATAAGCTGAGGATAATTGTCTTAACTGACTAAACACCCCATTATGTAAGTCAATATGCTAATGCATACAATCTACTAAATACTATTATACTAAATGAAACCATCTGGCACCAGAGAGCAGTTGAAGGAAGAGCCTTGAGGAGACATGCAACTCAGAGTCAGCTGAGAGGACCACACATAGAGAAAACACTGCAGCATTGCAAAGGGGGCCTTGCCTAAGTGCAGGCACCACACAGCTCTGACACTGTTTGTGATTCAGAATTTGCATAGATTAGCTTGCTATTTGAACTGGATTAAGCTCCTCATGGTGTCATGAGGAACAACTCACAAATAGAATCGACTTCATGGTCTTTTACTAAATGGCACGTCTTCAAATAAAAAATAAAAAAAAAACTAGAAAAAAAAAAAAAACCACACACCATCTCCAAATTATACTTAGTAGTAGAGCCCTTGTTAACATGTGGTCAGAGCCTTGGATTCAAGATAATTCAAAGAGGTATGTGGTAGCACACACCTGTGATCCCAGCACTTGGGAGGTGGAGGTAAGAGCATCAGAAGTTCAAGGTCAGATGTGTTTACACAACAAGTTTCAAGACAAGTTGAATACATGAAGCCTTACCTCCAAAAAATGAAAACAATACGGAAGATGATTTAAGGGAAAAATTAATCTATGTTACATACATTTGACAAGCCATTAACTTTAATTCACCATGTAAATTCAGACTGTTTCAAACTCATCTTAAATAGTAATTATCGGTGCCTTTTAATATGAAAGATGTAAGTGGAATTTTCTGCATATGTCTTCTTAAAAAATGTAATGCTAAAATCATCTCTTTCAACTACCATATTTTATTCTCAAGCAGGATGCTAAATGGGAATGAAAGAGAGATGGCCGAAGGGACAAGCTAAGCAATTTTCTTCTTGTAACTTTTGTCTTAAATGACAGGATTAAATCATGCCCTAATCACATTACTTTGGTCCAAAGGTCACTGTAAGATTTACAGTGATTCTTATTTATAAAAATCGAAACAGAACAGAGAATAAACTTCTTCCTATAATAGGCAATGTTTCAAAGTTCATTTCATAAAAGAGGTCATCAGACCAATATATCTTTCTGTCACTTTAACCATGATGTCTGAAGTTTAGCTTTGATATTGAAATGGATAATAACAAAGGCAAGTCCAAAGAAGAGATGAATCTATGTGGGACTGAAAATACCTCACTTTTGTTTTAAAGTGCATGTGAGAGAAAATTACCCTTAGAAGTCCACAGTGTATTTCTGAGTACACTGGCAGAATCTAAAGAGAGCTGTAGATGTCCCTGAAAAAGCATTTTCTGAGGCAGGCACTGACATGCTTTGAATTGTGGGACAGGATTGATGATAACAAAAGGAAAAAAAGTGTCAGATCAGGTATCTGGGCTTTACAGAGAGAGGCATTTTGAGGTATAATGTTCTACAACATAAAATCATTTAACATCCTCCATGCACAGGATATCTGGGAGAAGAGATGAGCAACAAATAATCTTATTCTTGGACATTGAGTCTAGTTTCAATAAGCTGTGTCTACATGGGGAAAGATGTAGGTATGATTTCTGTCACTTATTAACTCTGATCAAAACCTGTACCCCTTCCATCTCATTTAGACTCTAAAGCCAAAGATTTACAGTGGTTGAAGCTGTGTGATTTAGCTCATGCTACTTCTCTGAGCCCTCTAGTTAGGCCCAGTCAATGCTGCTCCCTGCTTGGGGATTTCTCTTCCTCCTGATACCTGCAGTGACATTCTACTCTAACTGCAAGCATTTGCTCAAGTTGACCTTTATGAGGTCAACCTTACCTAACCCATTTACAATAGCAGTCAATCTCCCTGCTCTTCTATGGACACTTCTTTCTTCTGTATGCTTCTCCAAGTGTTTATAATCAACTATATTTTGTTTTATGTAACCTGTGTTACTTCCTTATATATTCACCATATTCCTGTCATCCCATGTTTATCCCAACTAAATAAACTTTCCACGGTGATGGGGATTTATGTGTCAGTCTTATGTCTGTCTGTTTGATTTACATACACCAACCTTGACATGAATCTTGCACTAATCAGTTTTGTTTTTCCTCTAACTTGCATATAATAATAATAAGTGTTGTTGTTGTTGTTATTCCTCTCTACATGGAAATCTTTAAAACCCTGCTCAACAGCAAAGTAGAATCCTACTGAAGAACTATGCTGACATGAGTTAAGCACAACTTGAATCCTTTGTATTCTATAATTTAAACAGCCAGCCACCCCACTGATTTTGCAGTATATGGTCAACGTTAAGGTTGTTGACATTTTCTGGCCTTCCTGGGTACTCTACTACCATTGTGGACAGATGTGTGGCCCTCTAATCCTAATATATGTTATGAAGAAAGATGTGAGATATGTTATAAAATTTACCGACTAATAATTCCTATTATGTCTATTTGGACCAAAAGAAGTAGTACTTCAATCTTAGAGGTCCAGCACATTCATTGTCAAAGAATATTCAGTATTTACTAGATGTGTGAATGGATGGATAGCAGCAATGCTTGGCTTTGGGTGAATAAAGGTGAATCTGTGTGTTGGGAAATGTACCATCAAGCACACTTTTTTATTCATAGTTATTATAGCATAGTAGGAATTATCTAAAAAATTTGGAGTGTATGTATGTGTGGGTTTGTATTTTATCTGCAAAAACATGCACTTATATATGTGTGTTCATGTGGGAGCCTGAGCTCAATGTCAGTGTCTTACATCTGAGAGACAGTCCCCCAGAAAAATTGGAGTTCATGAATTCAGTTACACTGGCTGGACAGAGAATCCCCAGGATCCTCCTTTCTCCAGTTCTGTGGTGGGGTTACAGACAATGGCCACTACTCCTGGCTTTTGCGTTGGCATTGGTCATCTGGATTCAAGTCATCATGCTGTACAGCAAACACTTCACTTACAGAACCATCTTCTCAGTCTCCAATTTGGATATCTCTCTCTACCTAATCTCTCACAGAAAATATAATATCCTTTTTTCCTACAGCCACCATTCATGGCTAGAACCCTTGGGTTACCTAACTAGGCTTTATAATGACCATAATTAAAGGTGTCAACTGACCCACATTTCAGGAAGTGAGTTAGGAAGAATAGGAAAAGCATGCCCAATTTTTGCTTCTTAATGACCAGCATCCTTTATACAGAAGCAGTTCAGTAATTTGCATGATACAGCTAGATTAAAAAAAACCCTCAAGGCTCCAAACTGAAATCTTCATTCACTGATATGTGAAACTTGAAGTATTTGTATCAACTTTATTGACCCGAGTATATAAATCATAGTCAATTTTGAATATGTTCTTATTCTCAGTTTTAACTGTTTTGAAGAATTTTTACTAAATTATTAGGTCAGAGAACAGTAAATAAGCTATCAAGTCCTAAAAGCGGCAAAAACAAAAGTTAAAAACAATAACTTTAGGTTTGTGACCACAATAAACCCCACAGCAATATCTTAGGTCACTTATAAACTGTTCTTTCATTTTATAACACATAATGTTTTAAAATCAAGCAATTGTCAGTGATGTGGAAATTCCTTACCAAATGTTTAAGTATTTTTGCCAGAAATGAGCAAGGTTTGTCCCAAACATGTTTTTATTTTAAATTCCCAATGGCATCTAAATACACATTTAAACACGTTGAACATTTTGTTGACATTTTTTAAGAATTCAGAGACTGAGAGACAAGTATTCACTCCAAAGACAATAAATTATAATTCCAGAATCTTGGAACTGAAATAAGACCCAAAACATCACATGCTGTAACTTCCTCTGTGCATGGCATCTCCTCCTGAGGAACACCTGGCCAGCTGGGCATCTGATCATCAGGTGGACCTTTCAGAGGCAAGGAGCTCATAGTTATTGCCCCCCTGTTTGGAATGCATGGCAAGCGGAATGGCAGACAGATCAGGATTGCTCTTTTTATTGGAGTGGAGTCTTCCTTTTTCTCATAGTCTTCTAGGGACTCAAGTCAGAAAGACCCACTCAGTCCTTTTCCTACAACAACCTCTTGAGGTCTGAAGCTGTCTTTTATATTCCCTTTCCTTTCCCTTCTTCTTCAATGAAAGTCTTGCCTTAGACTGTGCCTCCCGTGAACATATTTTCAAAACCTGAACTACTGTCCCCCTGACTGTGGATTTATCGGTCAGGTACAATTCTGCTAAGCTTGTCTGCTTCGATGGATGTGGATGAAAGTTGACTTTTCTGCCACAAGTGCAGACTCTGTGCTCACACTAAACTGCTGCGACTCACACTGGTGTTGCCATTCTCATTCCTGTGCACTAATAGGGGGCAGAGTACATTTCCAGAAGAGAATGAATCATTTAACATGTGGATATGAGTAATAAACTAATTTCATGCAGGCTCCATGGTCCAGGTGTGGAGAGCTCTGAAATTTCTGGACCTTTTATTCACCAACAACCAAATTGAGACAAACGGATTAACTTCAGACTAACTGAAGTTCTGACAACTTAAATTGTATGTTTTTTTTTTTTTTTAATCTATACGGGGAACATAAGAAAACTATCTCATTACCAGATTGATTTCACTCACTATACAATATTTTTGGGAAATTATTTTTCCCTTAATTGCAGAATACATACTGTTATGCTTCCAATTCTATATATTAATCATGTGAATATCAGAGAGCATTTTATCTATTGCTGTGCTGAAAGGTAGATCCACTTTGACTGAATCACTCTATTTTTTATATTAACAGGACAGTAATTTTTTTCCTTTATGAGATCAAACTTATTGAATCACTGACATTCACACTATAGTTCAGTATTCTATAGAAAGTGTGCAACAGTTTCAAGAAAAAGGAGAGGCAAACAAATAAAATCTGGTTAAGTTTCTAATTCTATTACAGTGGTGGTTCCCAACCTACCTAACGCTGCCACTCTTTAATACAGTCCTCATGTTGTGGTGACCCCCGACCATAAAATTATTTTTGTTGCTATTTCATAACTGTAATTTTGCTATAGTTATGAATCCCAATGTAAATATCTGATATGCAAGATATCTGAAATGCGACCCCTTGAAAAGGTCCTTCTACTCCCCAAAGATGTCATGACCCACAGGTTGAGAACCCCTGTGTTACAAATTCTAAATATACCACACATCAGTATCCTTAATAAGTTGGCACTGGTCTAGAAGGAGAAACAGAAATCCTTCACAGTTAGTGCCGGGACATTAAGGTCATTGCTAGTACATATAATCAAAACCAGAAAAGTTGATGGTAGCCAAGAAAACATTTTTTTGTCAAACCATATTCAGTGACTCTTACTGTTAATGCAATATCAAAAAGAAAACAACCTTCTAAAAGGACAGTAAAAAGAACCTGACCCCAAGGAAAGAAAATGTGAGCATAAATAATCCTGGCTACTCTTTTAGTTTCTAAAATGACAGTATTCTCATCAGTTATGTGAACTTTTGTGGCTACTGCTCCAAGCCTTAGGTCTTAAACTAGTCTCGTGGGAATAGTGATAACTGAAGATGAAAATAGATCTTGTAATACAAGGTTATGTGTGACTTCTATATAAGTACATTAAACTATAGGGCATTCATACTAATTTAAGTCATCATAAAATGAATTTTAAATGTACTTTTATTGTTAATAAATTTAAATCACTTATCCTGGAACCTATCTCCAAATACATTCCAATAACTATAACAAATGGCTATAACAAAGACATTTATAAAGCCAGGAGGATGGATCCTTGGGTAAGAGTGCTTGCCCAAACCTGATGACATAGTTTTTATACCCAGAACCCAGATAGTGAAAGTTGTGATTTCTCCAAACTGACCTCTGACCACTATAATATGCCACCATCATGTGTGCACCCCACCACAAAAGAGTAAATAAATAGATGTCAGAAGAGGGCATGGGGAGAGAAGAGTAAATAAACAGATGTCAGAAGAGGGCATGGGGAGAGAATACATACATATATGTGTGTGCAGAAAATTTTTCAGGAACTTGGCTTGTGACTACACTGCAGGATTGAAGCACTCCCTGCCGTATTCTAAGTGGAGGAGAATACACAGACCCAGCCCCTCTCTCCCAAAGCCCAATAGTATTAAAGTACCACCTGTTGCTAATCACAGTTGAAGAAAGAAAGAATAAAAAAGGTTAAATGTAGCATTTTTTTTTCCAAACCAACTGCCAGCCATACTTCCCCCAAAGCACAGTCTCAAGTAATTCTATTATCTGTGCCACATTGACCTCATTTCGCCTCTGCGAAAATAGAAGGAAGTTGTCTAGAGAAGCTGGAAGTCATTTTTATTCTAGGAACTATCATCAGAGACTACAGCGAGGAGCTTAGGGTGTCTGTTCATGTCTTCTTAAACAGTAGTGTGAAAAGTACTAGATTGGAACAAGAACAAACATGAGAATTATTAGGCATGGCTTGATTCCAGTTACTTTTAATAAACAGAAAATTGTGTTTCAAAACTCTACCAGATTCAGCCTCCTCCACCTATCCCAAGCTCTTTCCTCTAGATTTTGCACTTTTGAGAGTAAATATTTCAACATACAGTTCACATATTTCTGAAATGCTTTCTACTTTGATTCAAGTTTTTCGGCTTTGGGACATACGTCCAGGAACAATGTGTTACAAATGCTGTTTGTCGGTGCTGTACATGTGCATCTCGTTAAAATTCTGATAACTCTTCAAAGGCTCCCCGGTTTTTCAGAAAGATATGCACAGGAACATTAAGATGTGTTGATAAGAGTAATTTAGTTGCACTGGACACACTTGTTTCACAAAAGCCCCTGAAACGTGTGTCTGGTCCCTGGGGTCTGAAGATACGCAGAGGTCTAGTCTTTATTTTAAGCACGAGGAGATTTCACAACTGTGAGGATGGATGTGTTATCCCACATACTAAACTACTTTATATAAATAACTGGAAACGCGGTTCTAACGTTAAAAAAAAAAAATGTACTTAACTCAGACTTCTAAGATAAACTACAGCTCGGGGAAACCTTCCTCTGCAGGAATGGAATCTAATTTGATGAAACATTTTCTCTCAATTGGAAAAAGGCTGTCCTGGGAACTTCTGAAAAGTTTTCCATATACCAGTTTCCAGGACTTTGAGAGCGAAAAAGCAGAACGCTTGGGGTCACTTCTGCTGGAGGTAATGCCCTTGCACGCTCACACTGACCCTGAACTTACAGGAGTCCAGGTCCCTTGTGCTTGGAAGCACAAGCCCTAAAGCAAAGCGAGAAAGTGGTCCCTAGCCAGCTGCCTCTTGTCAGCTGAAGCCAGTTAGGAGCAGAGGTCCCAGGAAAGGGCTCCCTGGACCCTACCTCTCTGCTGATGCGCTGGGGACTGTCGCCGCTGCTGTGGCCGCTGCGCCTGGGAGCCTCCGATCATCCCTGAGAGCAGGAGCAGAAGGACCCCGGCTGCCCCCGGCATCGTGGCCAGAGCAGATCCACTCCTCCTCAGGAGCCCACGGAGTTGTTGCCTCTCGTCCGCCCAGGCTAGAGTGAGCAGCTGCAGGGGAAAGAGGAGGAGACAGCCTTCCCCAGCTCTGCCCCGCCACCGCCCAAGGGTTGGGGAGAAAGGACAGTCCCCACCCCTTCCCAGGCCTGGGCCTTTAAGGGTGAGGGGAATCACGTCTTGGAGGGACTTATGAAAACTTCCTTAGCATTAAGAAAGTAATTGACACCAAGGCACTCTGGGGGTCTGCAAAATCCCTCCAGATGGAAAACATTATCTCCCAGAAATCCATAAAGTTAGAAACTTTTGCTCCTCAGAAGTCCTGGCAAAACTGGGTGCAGCTGCCCTGGGTCCTGGTGATCCCAGACTGTCCCAAGGCCAGAGTGCTAAAGTGGCTAGGAACTGAGGTTGCCTGCAGGGACGCTCCTCCTGGGAGGTGACTGTCTAGGCACCAATAGGGGGTCGCAGACTAAAGCTGTCCAGTCTCTACTGAACTATTTCTCATCACTCCACTGGTTGGAAGCTGTGTCTGTACTCAGGGGACATTATGAAAAGGGAATAAAGTGTCTGCTATGATTTCCATTTTTCAATCATGGCGGCTTCTTCCTTTAACTCAACAGAACAGTTATTTCTGTCACCGGGTTCAAATGGCTACTCCATACCAGGTGGTTATTGACCAATGGTCCTCAGTAAGACATCAAATAGCAACGTTTAATAGGTTTTAGGAGGCACAGGATATCCTTTGCATCAGTGTCCCATGGGTTCAGGATGCCCTTCTCTTGGTCATCTAAAGAACTCTCTCTCTCTCTCTCTCTCTCTCTCTCTCTCTCTCTCTCTCTCTCTCTCTTTCTCTCTCTCTCTCTCTCTCGCTCGCAGGATCTCACTATGGTCTGACTCTGCCGGTCAAGTGCTGAAATTAAAAGCATGGGCAAATCCTGTAGCTATTTTTTAAATTGTTTTATATTTGAAATATGATTGCAGTTTGTTTTAAAATAAAAATTTGTGCCGGGCGGTGGTGGTGCACACCTTTAATCCCAGCACTCGGGAGGCAGAGCCAGGCGGATCTCTGTGAGTTCGAGGCCAACCTGGGCTACCAAGTGAGTTCCAGGAAAGGCACAAAGCTACACAGAGAAACCCTGTCTCAAAAAAACAAAACAAAACAAAAACAAACAAAAAAATTGTGTTTACTAATTTTATAGGATGCAACAATTAAGCCAACTGAGACAATGTTTTGTAGGTTTCCACTTCACCAAAATTTGTATAACATTTCCAAGACCTCTACCACTGATTGCAACTCTGTATACAATATTGGACTCCCTGTCTTAGTATGTTCTGTTTTGCCTACTAAGGAAGTTTATGCACATATTTCCATATTGCAGTACATACAGTTGCGCAGATGGCTTATTTCCCTTTTCAGTTGATAGTTAAGATATATCTATTTTTAAGATGCTGCATAGAAGTTATAGTATTTTCAATGAATTTCCTTTCAGGAGAATAGGAAGTAACTCTCCTGGGGGACTGATGAGAATCTACAGCCAAGATCCTTCTTTCATCAGGACCCCTCCTAGAAGCATGTCTAAGCTTCTACTTTTAGAGCTATGGTTTCTTTCAAGTACATTGTGGTACTGTCTTCAGAAAAAGAAAAGATTTTGGTAAGGGCTGGTTCTCTCTTCTCTTCTCTCTCTGTCTCTCTCTGTCTCTGTCTCTCTCTGTCTCTCTCTCTCTCTCTCTCTCTCTCTCTCTCTCTGTCTCTCTCTGTCTCTCTCTCTCCCTCTCTCTCAGAGGCAATATTTGATGAAAATAGTATCATTTCCTCAGCTGATAACTTTGGCTTCTCACCGAAACAGAAAGTTTTCTTTTTTGGATGAAACTTTTGTGAGAAAAGAGTATTAAATTTTGACCAAAAAAAAAAAAAAAAAAAAAAAAAAGCAGGAAAAAGAAACTCTTTTGAATATATATTAACACAATTTGTTTAGGTTTACATTATGAATTGTATAGATGTATAGATTTATTTTAATATTAAATCAAAGAGCCCATGTATAAACTCCAAGTAACTACAATTTGTTGTCCCTGTATGTTTCTGATTTAGATCTACTAATTTGTGCTATTTTCATGATCAATAATGAAGAATGCTGTGTTATATACTGAATTTTTTAAATGTAGAATTCATGTTGTGGTCTCAGCTTATGCACACACACATATGCACATACACACACACACACAACATGCACACACTTGTACACACACATACACACACAAAAAAGTATATAAGAACAATTTAAGTGGCCAATGGTTTCATTTGTACATTCATTCACAGAATAATACCATCACAGTTAACCTGGGACTTTACAAGTATTTTGTCACTGTACCCATAGGACATACCATCCTATAGTAATTTTCTTGTGAACCTTTTTCTGATGAGGGATTGGTAATATTGGCATTATTTAGTTACTTGGAATGTGGTCCTTCCTGAAACAGTCCAAAGAGGATTATTACAATTTCTCCCCTAAATGATTGATGGAACTCACCACTGAAGTTGTATGAGCCCATAATTTTCCTGATTATAAATCTAAATTCATTGTTTTAAGAATACACAAATTCAATTTTTATACAAGTTTTGGTGATTTGTGACTATTAAGGACTTCGTCTATTTTGTTTATATTCTCAAATTCAGTGGGCAATAACTTATAATAGCTAATCATCTTTTAAGATAATTTTCTTTTTATTCTTTTTTTTTTGCCAGAGCTGAGGATCGAACCCAGGGCCTTGTGCTTGCTAAGCAAGCGCTTTACCACTGAGCTAAATCCCCAACCTCTTTTTCATTCTTAGAGAATTTGATGATATACTTTGCTCATATTCTTTTCTCCCCATCCCCCTCAACTCCTTCCAGATCCTCCCCCACCTCCCTATGCATCCAACTTCATGTTCTCTCTCTCTCTCTCTCTCTCTCTCTCTCTCTCTCTCTCTCTCTCTCTTTCTCTCTCTCTTTGGTTTTTCCAGATAGGGTTTCTCTGTGTAGCTTTGCGCATTTCCTGGAACTCACTCTGCAGACCAGGCTGGCCTCGAACTTACAAAGATCCACCTGCCTCTGCCTCCCAAGTGCTGAGATTAAAGGCATGTGCCACCACCGCCGGGCTCTTTCTATCTTAAACACATTATTCTTTTATTGTCTGTGAAGTCTGCTATGGTGGCCTCTTTCCCCTGGCATTTGAAACTATTTTTTTTGCTTTATTCAGTTAGCTGATTGGGAGGAAAAGAGAGCATTTAGATAAAATAGTCTGGTGTGATTCTTGCAAATATTACTGATGCATTCAAAGAATCACCTTTGGGTTTCACTGGGATTTGTTATTGTTGTTATTATTATTATTATTATTATTATTATTATTATTATTATTATTATTGTCATCATTGTTGTTGTACATTTCCAGGTTTGCTAATTTTCTCTTCATTTGAAAACTTTCCTTCCCTCTACTTTGGGATTACTTTACATGTTTAGTTTCTTAACAGACACATGCCAACATAAGATTGACTGAGTAGTCTTATAACTTGGCCAACTGAAGAGATAGCTCAAGGGGTGGAGAATTTTTAAACCTTATGGCTATATATGACCTAATCACACCATGTGTTCCATCAAATGAGGAGAATAAGTAGAGATCATAAGCAATGGATGGAGAACTAGACTCCTCATTTTCAAAGGAAGGGTATTCAAAGGTGTCTAGGTATATATAATGGATTCTTCTCTCATGTAATACATCCCAACCACAGTTTCCCCTCCCTCCAGTCCTCCTACTTCCTCCCATATCCCTTCTTCTTCAGATCCACTCCCCCTCTGTTTCCTCTTCAAAAACTTCAAAAACTATTTCCTCTTCAGAGGCTACAGCCAAACGGGACAAAACAGGATACAATCAGACAAGGGGAAAGCCTTCATACCAGGCAGGATAAGGCAACCCAATAGGAGGAAGAGAGTCCCAAGAGCAGACAAAAGAGTCAGGGGCACACTTGGTCCCACTGTTAGGAGTCATACAAAAACATCAAACTAACAGTCATAACACATATGCAGAGGAGCTGGTGCAGACACATGCAGGCCCTGTGCTTGCTGCTTCAGGCCCTGTGAGTCCCTGCTTAGTTGATTTGGGGGGGTCATGTTCTCCTGGTGTCCTCCATCCCCTCTGACTCCTACGGTATTTCCTCTGCCTCTTCCTTGGAGTACCCCGATCTCCAAGCGGAGGGACCCAATGCAGACCTTCAATTTAGACTGGGTCACTGCATAATGTCTGACTTTGGGTCTTTACACCCACTCCCATTTACAGCCACTGGAGGAAGCCTCTCTGATGATGACTGGACAATCGTATTTGGTTCTTCTCTAGGTCTCTGGACTATCCAGTCTCTAGTTCCTGGCCATCAAGGCCGTATAGGGCATGGGCTCCCTCTCATGGAGTGGACCTCAAGTGAAATAAGACATTGGTTGGCCACTCCCACAAGTTCTTCACCATCATTGCCCCAGGCCATCTTGCAGGCAGAATAGATTGGAGGTAGAGGGTTTTGTGTCTGGGTTCATGTCCAAGTTTCTTTTTCCATGGCCAAAGAGATTACAATGTAGGAATGAGGGCTCCAAACCCATACCAGCTGGACCTCTCTACATTCAATGAGCTGTGTGGATGTTGTTCTTGGCAATGGGGTCTGCTGTCAGTTTTCAGAGAGTGGCCTTCTGTCCAAACCACCATAATCTTATAAAGTAGTTCTTTAAGATTGCAGTTTCTTCACATAAGATTTCTAGTAATGATGAAGCTTATCAACAGCATCTATGTTTGCACATTCATATCACCTCTTCTGAAGCCCTGGTATTCTATCACAATGAAACCTGATAATATCTCTGAAAATTTCTTTCTTGCTAAAATCCAGTGGTTCCCATTTAGTTGGCATTCTTTCCAACAGCCTACCTTTGTCTCTTACAGTCAACAACTAATTGAGTGTTGCATTTTCACAGAGACTATCAATTTCTGCCTTCTTATTGGGGTGTTTGCATTTGAACTTTGTGATGCAATAGCCACAGTCAAGGCTGGTTATTTAAACTGAAATAAAATAAAACAAAATTAATGTTTGAAGTTTTCAGTTCTTTAGCCACTGTGCAAGTGTCCAAATTTGACATGTAGATGATACAGATGCTGTGTAAACAGAGACATTGCCCTTGTCACTGAAAGTCTATCATGCTCTTCTATTGTATGATCTGTAGAAGAGAAAATGGCATGAATGAAACCAATCCTACGGGCTAAGCACAAAATACAGTTCTTTTCTGTAAAATTTCTATTGATTTACCCAGAAAAGGGGATAATATTTAGTAATGTGGAAATCTTATAAAATCCACAAAAGGATTAATAGAAACAAAGCATAAAAGCAAAAGACATCTCTAAAAACAGAAATAATCGAATTTAATATACTTAACAAGAAATAAGTTGAGAACATGTTCAAAGAGGTAATAAATATAGTCTAGAATAGTGGTTCTCAACTTACCTAATGCTGCAACCCTTCAATACAGTTCCTCATGTTGTGATGACCCTCAACCATGTAATTATTTTCCTTGCTATTCCACAACTGTAATTTTGCTACTGCTATGAATTATACAATAAATACCTGATGTGCAGAGTATCTGATATACGTCCTATCAAAGGGTCATTGGAACCCCAAAGGGATCATGATCCACAGATTGAGAAATACTGCTCTAGGTGAACTTATGGATTTTTTTTTTCTTTACCCTGGAACTCTATTACCAGTGGAGGTTTTGTTGTTGCTGCATTTGTGATGGATTTAAGATCTGATATAAATTTTAAGATTTTTCAGCATAATATGTATGGTAGATTTGATGTATGGTGCCTATATAATATGGATGTTTCATTTTTGATTAGTCAAAACCTAAAGTGGATTCAAAGTAGCTCTGCCTCTTTTTGTGATATCGGCTTTGCACTTAAAAGGGAATGTCTACAATCTGGGAAGTATCAGGGTCAGTCCTCTGTGCTTGATAAAGAGTCTATCGGAGTCATGGGGGTTTGGCGAAAACAAGCCAGGGAGACAGAAGCAAATGAACCTAGTAGTGAGGGGAGCATGTCGTGCTTTTATTCAGCCATTCATTCCTTATTACCAAGTTCCTGCTGTTTAGAAGCTGGCACAGGAGTGATCAGACACACTGGATATATAACACAGCCATTGCAGGACATACATTCAAGTGGGAAAACAGACCATCAGTTAGTAAAAAGTGGAAAATGGGTCACAACAAATTGTTACAGGAGTTACAAAGGAAAGGAGGAAGTTTAGCGGTAACTGTAAAATGATGCCCCTTAAACAGCGCCAGGCAAAGCCCTCTGAGGAGGTGACATTTAAGCTGGGCTCTGACAGAGGACAGGATTCCAGTGAATGCAGAGTCAGTAGCGAGGAGAGAATAGTTTGGAGATCTTTGAGAGAGTGAATTCACAAGTCTTGTGAATCAACCGGACATGAGGATTTTAGGATCCTTCTAAAGTTTCTGCCTAGAGCAACTGGCTGTCTGGCAGTGTGAATGCCTGAGATAGGAAACACAGGCTGACCGCCAGGTGTGAGCTCAATGTGCTGAGGTAACTGACACGGGAGGTGTCCGGATGCTTATTTTTAGTTCTGATAAAAGTATCTCAGAGTCATTTCAATGAATAGAGCACACAGTCAAGGGAAGAGATTTTTCTATGAAGTAGAAGAATAGGTGCAGAGGAAATCATTAGAAGGGATAACGCACCTAAAAGCAAGATAATTTACCAGATACTCATTTGCATCATGAATTAATATGAATGAGACAAAAATACCAACTGTAAGGGTATAGGCAACTGGCTGAGCAACTTCAGGAATTGAAAGTCAGATTTTCACATATATAATTCCAAAGAATCTTATGATCAAATGTGAAAAAAATTGTTTAGAGCAGTTATATATGAATTAAGGAAAATGCATAAAAAATATACCGTAGGAACTGTGAGGTAGGGCTTGTGAGTAGGTATCAAGAATAGGATGTCATTAAAAATGTGACATTTGAAGAAAACCTTGCCTTAGTTATGATACCACGGAACACTAATCCTAGAGAAAACATGCATGTGATAACATTTCATTAGGATGTAACATCACAGATGATCTGGAATGTTGGAAAGATGGCATAAGATAAGGCATGGGAACACTGTACACTTTGATCACAGGACGTAAGAACCCATACTGATACTGACCTGGAGGCTACCTCCTGGAGAGCTAGCTGTCCTGGTGTCAGAAGCTCCTATCCAAGCTGCCAAGGAAGAAAAGCAACTACTAGTCCCACACAGCTGTGAAGCCAGAGACCCGCGACAGCAACACGACCGACAAGATATCCCCAACAGGACAATCATAGGATTTGTGTCTTGCAGTCAACCAATAGCTGTCTAATTGGACCGAAAGCCAGCTCTGTTGGAGGGAACTCACGCCTGATATTGTAAGCCCAGCCAAGAATTCATAGCTAGAGGGGCTCTAGATCTTAGAGAAAACCTACTACTACCATATGACTAAGGTAATACAGTTTCTACTGGCCTTCTAAATATTTATAATTTTACCCAGAGATAAATACAGCTCTCATTTATCATCAAAGAAGCTTTTTTCTGTGGCAGATAGAGACTAATAGAAAGATACAGAACTCAACAAAATACAGAGTAAGTGACTTGTGGTGTCCAACCCCAATGGGAAATCTACAATACAACCCTACACCTAAGACTCTCAGGGAGCATTGCAGAAGGAAGAGTAGAAATATTGTTATGAGCCAGATAACCAGGACAGCTACTGTATGACAGTTCATATGGATGGAATAGGATGTTACTTTCCTGAACTCTCACACAACCTGAAAACACAATGTCAAATGACATGCCAACATGGATGAAGGAAAATTTCACGAGACCACACCCCCAGATAAAGAACTATAGTTAGTCAATGACTGCTGGAGGAGGGAAAATCAGTTTATTTGAGGGTTTTTTAAGTGATAAAACCCTAATTTTCAGGGGTCAGTCCTAAGCACATTCAAATTAGAGCAACACTAGTTAGACTAAGCAGAATGAGAGAGAGAGGCAGAGGGAGGGGGGGTGTTCATGCATGCATATGTGTACGTAAATATATATATATATCAGTACAAGCTACTGAGTTAGTTCTCAAACTTAAGGGAAAAGTCTATTCCTTATGTGTTAAACTAAATGAGTGTCAGATTATCAGAAATTATTTCTAATGCTATGATAGGTACTAAAAGCAAGCCAGTTGCCTTATGTGTTGAGATTTGAATGTGAAGTATGCCCTATAGCTCATTTGTAGAGCTACTGTCACCCAGGTGCTGCAGCACTTTGAGAAGGAGGCCAAACCTTGAATAAGTTGACCCTTGCTGAAGGAAATGAGTCACTGCTGACAAGCCTTAATATTTTTTGGACTTTTTAAAGATTGATTTATTTTATGTCTATGAGTGTTTTGTCTGTATGCATGCGTATGGCATGTGCATGCCTGGTGCCTGTGGAGGTCAGAAAAGGGCATCAGATATCCTAGAACTGGAGTTGGGAATGTCTGGGAACCACCATGTGGGTGCTGAGGTCCAAACCCAGGTCCTTTCCCAGCGCAGCAAGTGCTCTTAACTGCTGAGTCAGTTCTCTACCTCCTCTTGCCATATGATATATTGGCTCTATTTTCTCTCCACTCCCTGCTTCATGACAACAGGTAATATAACCACCCAGCTGAAACACCTGCCATCATGCTTTCCTCCATCACAACTTACTGTATCCCTCAAACCGGAAGCCAAGTAGCTCCTGAAGTAGCTTCTTGACAGGGGTTGATTAGAATAAGAAAAGTAACTAATGTAGCGAGGAAGTAAAAGCCCTGTGAAACAAAATCATGCATGATGTCCATGAATGGGATCTTGGGAAATACAGAAAGCACAGGTCACACTTAAACCAGTCAGCAATTAATAAAAAGAAAAATGGAGAAATATGGTAACAATGTAAACACTTTAAATAAGAATAACTTTACGATTCACTTTTAGAAAACAGCTTGTGACCTCAGCAGAAATGGCCAGTTTAAGAAGTGTATTTCAAAAACTAAATGTAAAATAAACAATTTCATGTCCTGTTTTCTATACAATTTTTGGTAGAAATAATTACAGTAAGAAAAGTTCAATTCATTCTTTTCCTATAACAAAAATAAAACCAGTTAGAGGAATATCTCTCATAGTATTGATTTTTTTTAACCTTTTATAATTTTTATCATAATGTCCAAATTAAAAATTTATTTTATCTTCCTTTCAGGGCATAAAAATGAAAGAAAGCTCTCCACACTTTACATTTGTATAGTTTTAAAAGACATGTCTGTGCATGTGTCTTTGTGGTTACTTCAACATCTTTGGTAAATACCCAGGAGTAATACACTATATGATGACTCTATTATTAGGGTTGTGTGTGTATGTAACTTCTATTGTTCATTTCCATAGCCCTGTGACTAATTTACATTCCCACCAGCAATGTGTTAGGCCTGCCACCCCGTCTCTGGCCAGCATTTGTTTGATGTGTGTGTGTGTGTGTGTGTGTGTGTGTGTGTGTGTGTGTGTGTGTGTTTGAGACAGTCTCTCTATGTAGTCCTTTTATGGGTTTTCTTATGTGTGTGTGTGTTTCTTATGTCTCTTTATTGTTTGTTTATTTATTTATTTTTAATTCTAGTGTGTTTGTTTTTTTATTTGCCTGTTTTTCTTCTAAAGAAAGAGAAAGAAGATGTAGAGTTTGGATGGATGGGAAGGTGCAAAGAATCTGGGAGGAGATGGGGGAAGAGAAACCAAGTTAAGAATATATTGCAGGAATTTTCAATTAAAAATTAAACCTAAAAATAAATTATATTAATTAATTAAATAATTTAAAAAGAGATAAAACTGTTTGCAAATAACAAAAACAAGTCTGCAGGTGTGTTTATAGAACAGGAAAAGTCATTGACACTCCACCAATTTGGTAAAAGGTAAACTATACAGTTAATATCATTATTTAGAAACATTTGTAAATTACTGGGTAAGGAATGTCAATGTTAATTTTGATTATTTATTGAGCAAAAGAAATCATTAGGATAATTGGAATATCATTATATAGGTTACATAAAAATAGACTGGTTCTAATATTTGTACATTAAAACTTCAAAAGCATATTAAAATATAAGTGAATAGGGTAGAGAGAAATGCTGTAATTAAAATACAATCTCAAAAATAGACAAAACTATACAAATGAATATGTTAATAATTGAGCAGCAGACAAAGTAAAAAGCTCATAACAACTGGTGAAAAAACTAGTGAAATTTTTCACATAGATAAGTGAAATTTGTTTTGGAAATAACATAAAGTTAAATTACAGAACAAGGATTATTGGGGATGTTTTTGAATAATTACTGGGCACATCATTTACATACAGTTATTTTTAAGTGTCTATAAATTACTAAGACAGAAAACAATTCAATAGAAAAATAAGCAAAGATTAACATGTGGTTCATAAGATAAAAGATACATATTCTCCTGCTGACTCAGAAATATTAATGAAGATAGTAATGAAGTGGCTATTTTCACTATAATGAGTAAAATAAATTGATCAAATATTTAAAAGTTAACCATCCACACTGCTAAAGGAAGAAGTGCAGAATGACATTCTCAGGACCTGTGATTAAAATTACCAACATCATTTGGGAAACATTCCTGAAGAATCTACAGTGTATAAATTTCATTCAATTCATGCAATATTTAAAACATGTGGTGATTTTGGCCAATTATTCTATTTGCAGAATCATTTGTTTCATCAACACAGCCTGTTTCATCCCAGCTCATATTTATCCAATGCGGATTGTTCACATTTGATTTATAAATAGGTAATGGATGTAAAACATCACAAAGAACTTGGGTGGGTTCATACTGTTGCCCCCCACCCCACCCCAAGAAAACAGCAAGGAAAGCATGAGTAGATAGATATACAACCTTTGGTGAGCAGAAAAGGCTCACAGCCTAGCTGACACAGAAGTAGAATTCTGTTAAGAATCCATGCATATTCAATGCATATATGCATCAAAACTCCACATCATGCCTCATAAATATGTGCAAATAGTATGTGTCAATCAAAAGGAAGAGAATCAATGTTTGCACCCCGGCTTCTCCTGTGATGGCTCACCCTCAGCCTTATTAGCTCTCATCTTATGGCAGTTCTTACAACTTCCTGCACCCACCATGAATGGCATCCACCCGGCTCACAGCTCTGCTTCAGCAGCCCATTTTTCACCGCCATCAGCTCTGCTCTCTTATAAGCATTTCCCCCTTAGTGCGTTCATTCATTTTTAACATCTGTTGTGATGGCCTCCAGCACAGAGTTCTCTTGCCTGAGTAGCACACTTTATTCTGAGTATCATCAGTTCTCTGATTCTGGGGTTCTCTGGTTTCAAAGATTCTCGTTTAGTAGTCTTTTGCTGCCATATTTAATTTTCTTGCACCTTAATTGAGCTAATTTGAAGAACACGACTCCCCTTTCCAGAAGCTCAAAGAAGGAAGCCTATATTAGCAAAAATGCCCTGCAGGTATAAGGATGATGACTGCAGAAGTGGATACAATAGTAATAGCCAGGCATATAGGATGCGTCAGTTGGAAAAGGTTCAATAAATTATGATCTGTCCTTCCTATAGGATGCTAAGCCAGCATGAAAAGGAGAGTCTTAGACACAGGAATTTTGTACTGATATATAATTTTCTTTAAAATTTACTAAACAGTGGGTGTTTTTACATTAAAATTAGAACTATATAATTATACTTGATATACCTAATTGTTCCTGGTGTTTACATATAAGAATGGAAATATTACTAATAAGATTTTGTCAGTGAATGTATTTATGTGAAATTTAAAACCTCTAAAGCAATATGTATGTATTCATGTCAGAAACTTTAAAATAAGTACTATATGGCAAATCTAAAATTTATGAGAAAATATTCTGTACTTAAAAATAGAGAAAACTAGAAACAAAAAGAGATAGACCTTATTAGTAAGCTTCAGAATGTATATATAAAATGAAAGGATGAACACATTCTTGAAACTATATGAAAACCCCAATACTAGACATGAGAAGCTCTCTTTTGACTTGTTGTCATAGTTTTCCAAGAGACTCCAAACATATTTTAGACTATTGCTATTGATATTGCCCTTGGTTGTCTACAAGACATAGAAGGTAAATCCCTGTTGCTGAAGACACCTGTAGATGAATTGCTAAACAGTCTTATTAATGAAAAACTCATAGCCAGAAATTGGGGTTAAAGCCTGAGAGAGATCAGAAGAATAGGAAAAGCCACAGCTAATCTCACTTTACCAACTCTATAGCTTCCAAAGCAAGCTACTTCCTGTCTACCCACACCTATAGGCCTTTCTGTTCTGTTCTCTCATTTGCTCTCTCAGCCCAGCTACATCACTTCCTCTTCCTGCCCAGCTCTGTCACTTCCTGTCTGTCTGTACAGACCCCCAGACCTCAATGGTTAGTGTTAGGATTAAAGGCATGTATCAACACGCATGGCTCTGTTTCCAGTGTGGCCTTGAACTCACAGAGATGCAGACAGATCTGCCTCCCAAGTGATAGGATTAGAGGCATGTGCTACCATTGCCTGACTTCTATGTTAATATAGTGGCTGGCTTTTTCCTCTGATCCTCAGGTAAATTTTATTGGGAGACACAGTATATTGGGGGACACTATACATTACTGCAGACATCATGTATTTTGTACTTAAGACCCAGGCCTCTGAGCTGTCAATGACCTGAATGCCCCTCCCTCATAACTACTTTTCCTGGTACCAGAAGATACCTTGCAGACTTCCAAAGGAGGGAAACAAATAACACCCCAGCCAACTTATGAGCCACACGGCAGCATGATAACCCTGAGTGCAGTAGTGGCACACATAGTTTGGCAGTAACCAACAGCTGTCTAATTGGCCTTACGACTCAATCATCAAGCGGGAAATCATGTCTGGTACTGGAATACTTGACAACTACCCAGGATTAATGAAGGCATAGATCTTAGAGAAACTACAACCAACCACCACCTTACTAAACCTTCCTAGTCCCTAACCACATTCTAAATATGTGTCCTTATATCAACTGATGAGTGTAGTACTCGCCACTTATCAAGAAAACTTATTCTTTGCAATAGACAGAGACCAATACACAAAACCACAACTGACAAATTCAGAGTTCTGGAGCCCAGTCCAAGTTGATGTGTCTACAACACAACTTCTGCACCTAGGGCTCAGAGATCATTGCAAAAGAGGCAGTGGAAAGATTGTAAGGAGCAGAGAGTTTGCCATGAGCTTGTTTCTCCAAGAAATGTCAGCAGCTACACTATAAATACTCACCACTATGTCTTCCTAAACACCAACTGAACAAGGATAACACCATTAGACAATGCTAATGTGGGCAGAGGAAAGTTCATGAAACCTCCGTCCTACAGAAAGAACACCAGCAACTAAGGAATGCTGAGAGTTGAACTAGTCTTCCTTGTTGTATATGTTTGGGGACTTTTGATTTGTTTGCTTGTCTGTTTCTGACATTCTTTTATAGAGTACAAGCTGACCTCCAACTCGAGATTGTCCTGTCCCAGCCTGCCAAGGGCTGAGATTCAAGGGTTGCACCAGCAAGCCAGGCTTGGTTTTTCCTTTGATCTTTTTCCCTTTTCCCTAGAAGAATGAGCAACCTGGCATTGGTAAGATCAGCGCTACAGGGCTTTGGACAAGACTTCCATTCAGCTGTTTTGAGGGTGAGGCCTGCAAGGTACTCCTAGAGTCCCACTAACAGGGAGACCTTGGTTCCCCACTATGTTCAACTAACTCATCTCAGTGTGTGCCTGGCCTTGGCAAAGGGAGAAACGTGATGTCTGCCACTTTTCTATGCTTCTTGTGCCATGCCACTCTGTCATGAGACAGAAGTCTAAAGAAGGCAGTACCGCTGGCCTGGATCCTATACCACCCCAAGCAATGTGGCATGGAACTAAGACACACGCATTAGCTGCTACAAGACCTTCATTTGGAACTTCTGAGGGTTCACAGCAGAGATTTCCTAACAAAAGTCACGCAGGAAGAAAGAGAGAAAAAAGCCTTTAGCCCAATTCCTTTAACTATTAAAGGATTAAAATAAGGATTAAAAGTAAGCCAAAAAATATTCTTTTCCTTTTTATTCATAAGTGTCTGTATTAGTTGGTTTACTAAAACAGGAAAGTGAACATCTACTCTAGTGATGTATATATTTAATAACTAGCCATCTTTATTTCTGAAAAAAAAACCTATAAACTGCTTAATGGATTCAGGAGCGACATTTCAGTCTTGTCTTTTAAAAAGAGCCCCCATCATTTGCTTTGTGATCTGGATCTGCATGCACAGCCATTTATTAAAAGAAATCAAAATAATGCTGACTTTCCTCCCATTTAGAAGGAGAATGCATTAGCCTTTAATTCTTAAATCAAATAGGGTCCTATTTATTTTTCTGCAAATAAGTATGCTTAAATTAATAAGAGAATGAACAGCGATGACGCGTTTAGAAAACCGTGTAATTTTCAAATGACAAACACTAATCTTAACATATTCTTAGGCAAAGAAGGTTGTGACCTTCTCAGAAGAGTTCCATGCTTTCAGCTGAAATAACACTTTAGAAAAGAACCTCCACACCTTGATTTGAATAATGCTTGTGTCACAAAAGAAGGCTGCCAAATGTGTCCAGAACTGATTAATAAGGAGAACAATCGCCTCCCACTAATTCCAGTCTTTTGTACGGCTTTGCCTCTTGTGGGCTAAGCATAAGACTATGTGGCAATCATTGTCAAATTGAAATCTAACCATTCCTCGCCAGTGGCCACTGAAGTGCAAACACAAATTAAACTGGATGGAGGATTCTATCACTTGGCTGTTTGGAAATTTATTTTACTGCAAAGCATGCAGGCAGAGAGAGGCAGATGGGCAATCCCGAGAAAAATTTCTTTCTGGGTATTTCCCATCTGTTTTCCATTTCTGTTTTTCTACTTCGGGCTATTCTGGACATCCCATTTCTTTTTATACAATGGCGTATATTAGTTATTCAACTACCCAGGGGTCACACATATAATATTGACGTAATCATTTCAAAATAAGCAATAATATAATTTTATTTATGTTGAGTGCTTATGGGGTTCTTGTCACGTTCCTAAAGGTTTAAAATGTCTTACAATGTTTTCATTATGCTGAATAGATCCTATTATCATCTTCATTTTACAGATGAGGAATTTGAAGGATAAAGAGCTTAAGACAATTTTCCAGTTCATGTTGCTTGGAAATGTTAGACTAGGGAGTCATTGCTCTTTGAAAATGCCATGTCTTGGGAACAAGGGAGAAGAGGGGTTTGTGTATATGCCCTATTATTTTATGTATCTATCTATTTTTAATTTTGAAATTTTAAATATATAATCAAACATAAATATACATTTTATTTAATGTCCCAAATCATCAAATATTTTTAATACAAATAAGGTGTCTAATATTTTCCAAAAGTTTAGTTCTGCTTTTAGAAGTGGTGGGTATGCCAAGCCATTGATTTCATATTTGGAATGGACATTAGATGTGCTCTTACCCAAGTTTCCTCAAGCGATTTAAGCAGCAGGACTTTTTCCTTAAATAAAAGCGGATAGAAACTCGATACACAGAGCCAGTCATTGCTGAGGTTGGGGTAAGGAAGAGAAAGCGCGGGTGAGAGCAGAACTGGGTTCCTCCCACTCGGTGTTCCTCTTATCTTTACCATCTCCCCTTCTCTTCCTGGTCCTCAAATTGACTCTTTTTTCCCCTTCTTTATTATTATTAAAAATGTTTTATTCATTTTACATACCAACCACAGATCCCCTTTCCTCCCTCTTCCCGCCTCCCAACCTTCTTCCCTAACCCCGCCCCCATTCCCACCTCCTTCAAGTCAAGGTCTCCCATGGGGAGTCAGCAGAGCCTGGTACTTTCAGCTGAGGCAGGTCCAAGCCCCTCCCCCCTGCACCAAGGTGTCACACCTTAGGCACTAGTCTCCAAGAAGCCCATTCATGCACCAGGGATGGATCCTGATCCCCTTGCCTGGGGGGCCCCCAAACAGTTCAAGCTAAACAACTGTCTCACATATCCAGAGGGCCAAGTACAGTCCCATGGTGGCTCCACAGCTACTGGTCCGCAGTTCATGAGTTTCCATTAGTTTGGTTAGCTGTCTCTGTATGTTGTCCCATCATGATCTCGATGCCGCTTGCTCATAGAATCCCTCCTCTCCTTCATTGATTGGACTTACTCTTACAATCCCTGTTCATCCCTGACTGAAACTATGGCTATTCTCTAATAACAACATCTGCTTAATAAGAAGATGATGCTTATTTTAATAGGCCTTCAATTCAGTAAGAGCTGATTTGGATAATTTTGCCATGTAATGTGCTTTTACCATCCTTAGCAACCCTGTGTCACAAAAAGGAACCTCAAGAAGACCCTTAAAGCCTTTAATTCTTCTATACACTTCCAGTGGAGGAAAGACAGGGCTTTAGGGAGCAGAGGAGCTTTAATGAACCAAGCTTGGGAACAGTCCTATGGACAATACTCCCTACATTGCCCATCAACCTCAGTTCAAAGCATCCTCAAATCTACATGCAACAGCAAAATAAAACACAGAGGTCCGGATAAGTTTGGACTGTAGAACCTTCAGATCTTGAAATCCAGCTGGGTCAGTGCTATAATTCTGTAAGAATGTCAAGCTAATCTTCAGAAGTAGATTGCAGGGGAAAGCACTAAGTGGGAGGGAAGAAGGGGTGGGGCCTTTGTTGCTGTCTTTTGCTTGTTTCATTATTTATTTCATTTCCTGTACAGTCAAGGCAGAAAGACACTGCTTCTTCTGCCCCCTATTGTCTTTCACAACATCCTTTCCAAAGAACTTAAATTCTACTTTAACACAACAACACTCTGTTTAATTTGGAGCCCAGTAGGATTAAGTTGAGCACTGTGACTGGCCCAGTGACCAATCCAATTAATAATACATTATATTTTACTTAAGGCATAATAAACCAAACCCCAATTATCTAACTACAAGACTTTTAAGCAAGAAGTCTGTTTTGTATTAGAATTATCTTTGCAAATGTGCACTTATGTACATGTAAAGATGACTAGCTTATCGGACCCTCAATCCTAAACAACAGGTACTTGGCATATGCACTTATAAGCTTACCTCTGAAGTCCCATGGCACAGCACAGAACAGCATACCATTTCCTTAAGCATTAGTGGCACCACACTAAAAGGAGATAGTTAAGCATTGGAAAGCACTACATTAGAAGTCCTGGTAAGACAGATGAACTATGAAAGATACAGGGGTCTACCTTATCAGTGAAATCTAAATGTGGTTATGCCAACAGGTTGAATCATGGCAGTAGAATTCTTCTAAAGGATGGGACAAGCCATTATGCTGCACATTAACAGGAAAAGTAAGTGAAACACATGGTAGGCGCCCTGGGTTCCTTTCTTTCAAGTCTTTGTTGATGATCATATATTAGCTTCTGTGCATTATCTTGATAAGAAAGAAAAGCTCCATGGATCCTATCTGGCTCTCCTTACCACAGTAATTCTGTCTCATGGCTTAGGCAAGCAAATAAAGGTTCTGCTAGTTCTTAAACATATGACTCCAACCCCACACTCCAGAAATGCCGAAGTACCCAAGCACAATGTGGGCAGACCTTATTAGTTGACAGCAATACCCATTTCCCTACACTTTCTATTATGTGGTAAACATACACAGCTCAATCCTAACAAGGGTACCTTATCAGAAATGTGTCAAATTGGTGGTATTTCCAGCAAGAATTTATTTTCAGGTAGCAGATTGAGCATTTTCCCATTACTTTTACCTCACCTTGAGCATGAATGTAAAAGGAAGAATTACAGTGGCCAGTCTTTGACATGAAGTATTGGCAAAGAGAAACCCCTTCTGAGCTGTTGAACAGGTTCATCACTTTCAGAAGGTCCATGCATGGTTTGCCACATTGGTTGGATTTGTATCACCTCCAAGGAGATAACATCTTCATGAGCACATGTGGGTTCACCTGGATGATTAAATTACTATGCTTAAGCCGTCAGTGTCTCCGCCGCTCTCTGTGCTGAAAAGCAGAAATATCTGGATGACATTTTTTCATTTGCAATCCATGCACTAATAAAAACACAAACCAATAATTTTCTAAGTAAAGATTAAAAGAAAAGGCGAAGTAAAACCTGCAGAAATAATTCCATGAGGTGCTTGCTATGGAGGCATAAAGACAAGTTTACTCTCCAGAACTGTGTTCAAAAAAACCAGTTATAGTGGTGTGAACTTGTAATCACAGCATGGAGAAAGCAGAGAGAAGAGGAGCTAGGAGAAACATGGGCCAGCCAACCCAGCCTATACACTGAGTTAAAGACCAAGGAAAGAGCCTGTCTGGAAATGAGAGAGAGAGAGACAGACAGACAGACAGACACAGACAGGCAAACAGACAGACAGAAAGAGACAAGTTCATCTCTTGCCTACACACACCAATGTACACATATGCATTCCCTACACACACACACACACACATACACACACACACACACACACACACACACACACACACACACACACACACTAATAACTAAATAACAAAGTATAAGTCAGCAGAACAATGAATTCACCCACCACAATTCAGGAGCACGAACTGGTTATGCTCATTTTGTTTACAATATCCCATCTCCATGTAGCAAAAGCTGATAGGATTTTCCTCCTTTTGATATGGTCATAAAAATGTTTGTTATTTACAGTCTCTGGCTTAAGCCAAGAATTTTAGAATTGAGCGCACTGTCCTCCTTTTTGAATATGTCCATAAATTTGAAAAACTCTGTCCTTCCCATTGAACGCCTTTCATGCTACTGTGCAACAGCCACTGGTCTCTCACGGCCTTGCTTTGAATGGTTTTTTTCACTCCAGATGACCACAGGGAATAATTTAATTAGTGGCTCAAGTACCACACGCCACTGGCTACCAAAAGTCTTTAATATTCACTGGAATCTTTTTGCCTCCAGGCTCCTCAGTCCTTGTGTGCCCTCACCAGCCATTTCCCCTTAGGCTCACTGCTTGCAAACATGTTCTGGTTCCAATTCTATATTAATCAGAGTTCTGCATTGAAAGCAACAAATCCTGACTGTCACAGGATGATTTGAGATTTAAATCCGAAAAAAAAAAAAAAAAATGGTGTGAAGGAAATTCCAATGAGGTTGGGAAACCAGATTCAGAAACCTTATAGCCATAAGAGAAGCCAAAAATTATACTGCATATATGAGCTTGACATTCTTAGTGGCCACTGTTATCACTGATAAAAACTGGTTGAGAGCTATAGGAAGGATATCTGACAACTTAGAATACCACTGCTGGGCTCCTGCTAGTGCTGCCCCTGTAAGTTCACTGCTACGCCTTTGCTTTCGACCAGACACACATTTCCTTGTGTAAGTTTCTTTGCAGAATGATCTCATGCATCCCAAAGTAAAGTTTCCAAGCTTAAGTCAAGAGAATCTACATAGACAAGTGTGCTAAGTACCTGCTATTAACATAAGAAGACTGACTCTCCCTTGTTGCTGGCTTGGTTTTTTTGGTTTTTTGTTTTGTTTTTGTTTGTTTGTTTTATTAAGTTGACACATAGCTAGATATATCTGGGGGAAAGAAGGGATCTCAATTTAGAAAATGCCTCCATAATATTGGTCAGTAGGCAAATCTGTGGAATATTACCTTGATTAATTATCAACATGAGAGGGTCCATGCTAGGGTGGAGTGCCACCCCTGGGAGGGTAGTCCTGAGTTTTACGACAAAGCAGGCTGAGCAAGCTATGAGGAGCAAGCCAGTAAACCGTGTTACTCCACATCCTCTTCAGTTGCTACCTCTAGATCTTGCATTGAGTTCCTGCACTGACTTTGGTGGTTGACAGACTACAAACCGACTGAGAAAATGAACCCTATCTTACCCAAGTTACATTTAGTCATGTTGTTTAATCACAGCAATAGAATCCCTAACTAGGACATCCTCTCAGCAGGAGTTCAGGTCAGGATTTCTGGGCACATGGGAGAATGGTCACAGAGTGATCAAACAAACACAAGAGCAATGGTCAATAGAAATTATGAACACTCATCAAGTTCCTGTCACTACCAGGCACTGCCTTATGAACTTTCAATTCATTAACTCATTAGGCTCTTCCATTATTCCACCCTCTCAATGTCTGGTGCAGAAGGTGACATATAATAAGGTGAAATCACTTCTCCAAAGTCACAGCTAATAAGAGACAGGAGTATTCCTTCATTGGAACCCTGTCACATACCAAGCCCCACCTCATTAGGAGCTTTGTTTATAAAACTGCAAAATTAATTGCTCACCGGGTCCCATGTACAATGTCATTGTGACAGAAAATATTTTTGTCCTTTGGGGAGATTGGGGAGTGCTCAAAATATATCCTATGAAAGCAGAAGAATGTGAGATTGTTATTGAATTTAAACCTAAATCATCAGATTATAACTTTGCCATAGGCCTAAAAGTTTCTAAAATTGTAAAATTGGGTCAAAAGACTCTAGCTATAAAATTATACTTTCCTTCGGAATATTATTGTAAACCTCTGAGCAGACCTCTGCTGGTATATGTTTTCTCTTTCTGCTCTGAGACAATGACTCAATATCCTGCCTTCCAGATAACACCTGCAAAGATAATAAAGAAAGTGATATTGCCAGAGGTGCTTTTCTCTTTAATGGACAATGAAACAGCAAAACACTAGTTTGTGATATTGGCAGAAGTTATATGTTATAGAAGAATGTTTGCTTTCAAAGCTTAAATAATTTAAGACATCTTTCCTCTTTCTCAATGAGTGTGTCTTTATTTTAGGTTAATAGATATATTTACATTTAAGATAATATACGGGCTAGTTTTGTATCAACTTGACACAGACTGTAGTCAGTAGAGAGGAAGGAACCTCAACTGAGAAAATGCCTCCCTAGGATCCGGCTGTAAGGCATTTTCTTAATTAGTGATTGATGGCGGAGGGCTCAGCTTATTGTTGGTGGGGCCAACCCTAGGCTCATGGTCCTGGGTTCTATAAGAAAGCAGGCTGAACGGTGATTTCTGGCAGCCTGCCCATGTCTGGGTTCATGGCCCTGATAGAGCCATGGTCTGCATTGATATCTGTGGCTCGTGACACCACTGAAGGCCAAGAGGATAGGGCTTTACAGATTTGGGCCCACCCCCTCACTAGTTGCAACACTAGGGAGAACTGGTCCTGCTGAAACCCTCAGGAGAGAGGGTCCTATACCTCACAGGTGGAGCACAATAGAGCTGACCCTGCTCACAGGGGCGAGGGTGAGTTGGGCCTGAGGATGTGAGAATGACAGCAGGTTGTGCCTGCTACCTGGTGAGAGAAAGATGCCTCCCTTAGCCCCTTGTCACCTGCAGCAGGTAGGGGACCTGACAGAACCCCTCACCAGCTGCAGCACTTGGGAGAACAGCCCTGTGCCTCACCTGTATACCACAGTAGAGTTGACTATATAAATAGGGCATGGGTGAGCCAGCCCTGAGGACATGAGTGGGGCATAGCTGGTACCAACTCCCTCATCTACAATGTGGTAGTGGGGGTGATGGAAAGATACCCTCCCACCTTGCCCCTGACACCTCCAGCTGTCAAGGGAGCATGTAACAGATTTGGTATATTTATCAGATAAAAATGATCTTGATGGTTCTTATTCTGGGACATGGTATCTCAGAGTTGTTTTGTAAGTGCTTACTTGTTGAAAAAATATCAATACTTCTGCCCTCCATTGTTCCCTATTTATGTTATTCTCCATTTTTCCAAGCCGTTTCCAAGCCTCTTGCCCATCTGTATCTTCTTGCCTGTCCATCCAGGCTCAAGTCCTACTTTGTCCCATTATGGTCAGACTATTGTACACTAGCTCAACTGGGAGAGAGGCTGGAAGCGTGGCCAAACAAGGCCGGGGCCAAAGGACAATCCTGGATGGTGGTGAGTAGTAGACAGAATAGAACACCTGGGAGACTGTCAGAGGGGGCAGAGGATAGTTATACCCCAAGAATGGCTGGTTGGATCCATGTGGTGGTCTGTTATTGGTTCAGGCAAGAACATCAAGGTGCTTCATTTGCATACTTGGGAGGATCAGGAGTCAGGGGAAGGAAACTTAGAAGGTCATATAGAAAATAAAGAAAGTCCAGCCTGGGATGTTTCAGTGATTAGATAAACAGCAAACTGTCCTTGTAGCCTGAGAAACGCATATCAGCTGCTAAATGCACTGGGGCACTTCTGGGCTGGGGAAACTTATCTGCTGGGGTTTGTTGTTGTGACAGCAAACCAGGGGGACATCCACTCTCAGGATGAGAAGATCCGGGGTTTTAGGCATGCTTCAACCCCTTCTCAGCTTCAGGCCAACCCCATACATTTTGCAGCTGATTTCTCCTCTTGTGTTACGGGCACATGACAGAGTATCAAATTTGAACTCTCCACAGTCTTTTCCTTTCCAATTCCCTCCTTTCTCCCTTTCTTTCAATTGTTGTCTTTCATTCCTTTCCTAATTTATTTCCTCCTTCCTTTAGTTTTTCAGGAAAAGAAAGTTAGAAATAAAAAGTCACCATCTAGAAGGTAAAAGCCATGAGTGTGGATATCAAGGGGAAGATTCTAGTCTCTCTTTTTTTTGCATTTTTTTATTATTATATTTGTGTTTTAATTTTACACATCAGCCATGGGTTCCCCTGTCCTCCCCCTCCCGCCCCTGCCCCCGCCCCCACCTTACCTCCATCCCCTCCCCTCTATTCCCATCTCCTCCAGGGCCAAGACTCCCCTGGGGATTCATTTAAACCTGGTGGATTCAGTACAGGCAGGTCCAGTCCCCTCCTTCCAGAGGTGTAAGTTCAAGCTCAATCACTATAATTTTAGAAGAGTCAAGGGACTGGAAAAGCCAGGAAGAGAATTAGATGACACACGAGATAACCCTGGTCCCTTTTAGTTGCCTATTTCTTGGGCTTATCTTGTGCAAACAAAGCCAAGCTCCTGGCAATGCAAAGATAAGACTGGGCCATATGCAAGAGCATCTCATGACACAGAGGGAAAAGGCAGATAAAATCTACACAATTCTCTAATCAGCTTTGCAGAAAGAACCTGAGTAGTGTACTATGAAAAGACAACAAAGAAATAATTCTTTGAATTCCAAGATCTGACCCTATACCCATGTTCTCAGTACTTAAGGGTTGCCCCAGGTGGATATTATTTTCAAACCCCTGAACACTTCATGTCTTTAACCCACTCTTAGTTTGTCATGTGAATTCATTAGCAGGATGATAATATGAATGAAACAGCTGAAGGGCTGTCATTAAACAAAAGTGCCATGACAGATGAAGCTGTCACGTGTGGAAAGAATAGATAGAATCAGGAGCTCTGGAGAAAAACCAGTCTCTACTACTTGAAGCAATTCCTAGCATAGACAGGGTCAGAAAAGTGTACCATCAAAGTTTTGCTGTGATTTTTGAATAGTTTTTCCCCTCAAGCACTAAGCAGCATAAGACCACTCTAGGGCAAGAAAACAGGGGCAGGAAGATACATAGTTTGAACACATAGTATTGCATCTCAGAATTTATATACTTTGAAATAGAAAAGATACTTTACTGGGCATACAGAGACAAGGCTAGAGAAATGTCCAGTCAGTTTCTAGGAGAAAGACTTGCATGTTGTTGTACATATCCTAACCAGAACCATGTTGTATGATATTCACCAGCCATGGAGGACCTTCTTCTGCTAAGTGCCTCATGCATGTTTTCTCTTCTGTGCCTCAAAAAAAAAAAAAAAAAAAAAAAAAAAAAAATCCACAAACAGGAACGGTTACCTTCAACTTACAGAATGAGTAACTGAAGGGCAAATACAGTTCAGCAACTTCCCCAAGGTCAGGTTGCTTAAGTAGAAGTGTGTTTGGAGCCAAGATCCAGCAGCAGAGTCCAGACTTGATAATTCTATGGAGGTGAACTCTGATTCTCCTGGATGTCACTTCAATAATGAAGCATAAGCGAGAATTCAGCAAGGGAAGACCAGAAAGGGGCTGTCCAAGTTTGCTTCTCTATCACTGTGGTGAAACACTGACCAAAAGCAACTTGGGAAGGAAAAGATTTATCATCATACCCTTTACAGTCCATCATAGAGCAGAGGAAGGGCAGTAACTGAAGCAGTGACCATGGAGGAATGCTGCTTGCTAGCTTGCTCTCTGTGGCTTCTTCAAGTTGCTTTCTGATGCAACCCCAGACAGCATTGCCCACTGGAGCTGGGCCCTGCCATAGCAAGCATTCATCAAGGAAATGCCCACACAGACTTGTCTATAGTCCAGTCTGATGGAGGCATTTTCTCAGTAACCAACACTGGGGTGATATCAGATGACCAGATACACGATTCTTAAAGCAGAGGAGTGAAGATACACAAGTGAGACCAGCCTTGGGGTGGGGGTACCTTGATACATAACTGTAGTATGGAAGAAAGGAGGTCATTATCACACTATCCTCACTGTAATGGGAGAAGGGAAATGGATAGAAAGAACATGTTTACACCTGCTCTAATTTGAATAGAGTTTGTCTCCACCAAATGGTAAACTGAGGCTTGATCCCTGATGTGGTGGTGGTTTTGGGAAGTGGAGCCTAAAGGAAGCCTTGACTAATAGGGATGGGACATGATAGACAAATGTCCTAACAGTAGCCATATCCCAGATGCTAAATGGAATAAAACTGGGATCAAAGGTGTCTTTCAGCAGCTCTGTGGAAAAATATGATCCATTTACCAGGCAGAGTTCTTGGTTTAGTGAGTGCAACCAGCATTCATAACACAAGCGTAACTCCAAATTTATTGAAATATACCTACAGTTAACTAAACAAAGAAGTTCTACTTAAGTCACTTGAAAAACACCAGTGTTGGGGGCAATGTACAAAAGGTATCACTGCCAGATAATCAAGGACAGTAAGCACTTCTGAAATCTAATGATTACGCAGCTGCTATTAGTCACTAAAGCAGTGGTTCTCAACCTATGGGTCTAGACCCCTTTGGAGTCAAACAACCTTTTCATATGGGTCACATATCAGATATCCTGCATATCAGATATTTACATTACAATTAATAGCAGTGACAAAATAACAGATAAGAAGTAGCAATGAAATAACTTTATGGTTGAGGGTCACCACAACATGAGGAATTATATTAAAGGGTCGAAGCTTTAAGAAGGTTGAGAACCACTGCTCTAGAAGTTTGCATGTGGAATTTAGCTTCTCACAGTAAGAAAGGAGACTCCCGGATTTGACTTGATTCATTTAATTCTGCATGTTGCAGGTGACCAAGTTAACCCTTAAACAGAAGGTAACAACAAAGAAATAGTTGTGGCATCTCTCTCTCTCTCTCTCTCTCTCTCCCCTCAAAACATGTAATATTGGTATAACATCTTCAGCCTTTGGTTTCATCAGTTATCTCTTGTGCTGTTTATTTAATATCAAGGTCATAAAGCCAAGGAATGACTGTTATCTACCCTCTTTAGCAATGTAACACACCCCTATTAATAGCAGTAACTCAAATAAATACTGCTGGCTTTTGAATCCATCTATAAAAATTACCCACTCCCAGCCTCCCACCACTGCCATTGTATCTTATATTGTATACAAGCAGTCCACTGCTCTGTGGCCAGCCTCCCCCAGAGGCTTCCAATCGACCAAGGCCCTCTGGAGACAGGCTCCCATGTGGCTGCTGCTTCTGTGCCCACCACAAAACTGTTTTTGGTTTCTGTTGTTGTTCCGAGGTTTTGTTTTTGTTTTTTATAGATAAGGGCAGCTTCTCTTGTTGCTTACATAGCAGTAAACTCACCAGGGAGCAAAATAACACTGAACTTCCTCCAGTCTGCACTGTATCTATGCCATGCTGTGTTGCTTAGAAAAAAAGTAGCAAATAACAAGTAAAATGCTCCTCTCCTCTCTCTGTCTTTGTTACATTTCAGACCACAACTCTGAAACAACATTGCAGGAGCCTCCTTTATCTAGTGGAGTTGTTTACTTAAAGATTTACTCATTTATTTTTTATTTTATGTTAGTAAATGTTTTGTCTGCATGGAAGTATGTGTACCACATGTATACCCAGTATCCAGGGAGGCCAGAAGAAGGTATCAGATCCCCTGGAACTGGAGTTACAGAGGGTTGTGAACCACCATGTTGCTGGTGATGGAACCTGGGTCTTCCACAAGAGACTGAGCCATCTCTCCATGTAGAGTTGTTATGAAAATTCTTTGTTAAAGACCTCAGGCCAACGGTGCACAAGCTCAGACATGACCCTAAAGTCCTCTTCTCTTCTCACTTTCTGACCCCATCCAAGCATAAATTTCATCCAACCCCTTTGTTCTTCCTACAAATCAGCTACTATGTGACCTGACTTAAAAGTAAGCCATTTTACATACATTTCAGACTATGGCTACTGAACTGTTTGAACCTACTTTTCTGCATGATTACAGTAAGAAATATGGGCATGATGATCTTCTTTTTGGAGAGTTTTAATCTGGACATACACATCTTCAAGACACCCACCCTCTGTTGTAGGCTGGATAGCACATCTACTGCCCCCAATCCTTGCAGAGCTTTCTTCAAAACCATGCTAATTTGTTCTGTGTCAATCCCTTATATGGATTTTAAAATGTAAATAGGACAGGTGAGATGGATCAGCATGTCAAGGTACTTGTTGCCAGGCCTGGGGACCTAAGTTTGATCCTGGAACCCACATGCTGGAAGAAGAGAGTGGACTCCCACAAGTTGTCCCCTGACCTTCAGAAGCATGCTGTGACACACTGCTATCCATATTACTTCCTGCTCCCTGCCCCCGAAAATAAATATATAAATAAATATAACTTCAAAAACTTCAAACAAAAATGTATAAATGAATGACTAATAGCTGTATAATCTTAAAGGGTTGCCTCTTTCTATCAGTCACTTATCAACTTCTCACAGAAAGCACCCTCAGCTATTATTATGTGGTAGCTAATTTGGTGTCTCTATTTAGGTCCGGGGGATACTCAGACAGTTGGTCAAATTTTCTGTACCAGGGTGCTTCTAAGAGAGATTAGCATTGGATAGATAGCATGATAAAAACATATTTTATACCCTAATGTAGGCAGTCTCTTATCAGAAAAGATGGAGAAAGCTTCCAAAGAGAGAGAATTCTTCTTGCCTTCAAGCTGAGACACACACAGGTTTATTTGTTTGTTTTTATTATTTTATTTACTTTATATATGTATACGGTTGCCCTATATGCATGTGTGGGCACCATCTGTGCGGAGTACCCACAGGGGCTACAAGAGGACATTGGATTCCTTGGGACTGTAGTAACAGACTGTGGTGAGCAGCCCTGTGGATCCTGGAAATCAAACCCGGGTCCCCTGAAAGAGTCACCAGTCCTCTCACCCACTGAGCCCTCTCTCCAGCCCCAGAGGCATTGTTGTTTTCTGCCTTCTGACTCAAACAAAAGCTGGGCGCCTGAGTACACAAACTGCCTACCAGCCACCATGCTAGAACTACACCATCCATTCACCATGGGTTCAGGCCTCCAGACTAGATTAGAACTAAAATATCAGTCCACATTTTATAGTTGCCCCAGTGCAGACCTTGAGACTTATTAGCCTCTATGATCATGTAAGACAACTCCATATAACTTATAACTATCTACTTATCATCTATCCATTATATATCTTCTATGTCATCAATACATTATTTATATATTATCTTCCTGTTATGTTTCTATCATCCATCTAATTAACATCTATTATCTACTTATCTATCTGTTACACATTATCATCTTTTTTCTATAATCTATCTATCTATTATTTATCTATTTATCATCTATCTTTCATCTATCTACCTACCTATCCATCCATCTATCCATCCACCCTATCACTAGAAAACCCTACCAACTACATGTTAGCTTTATCCTCAAACTCATTTTAACTGGATCTGCCTCAGCTCATCCACATGGATTGTGCTGAAGCCAACAAGACAAAAAGAGCAATGTTATCTCTTCCTCTGTTCTTCATACACAGTTGTTGGCCCCATGGAGATCTGTTTGGACAAGGAAATATGGTTGGTAATGGCATCAAAGGGAAAGAGATGAAGCCATCTACAACTTGGTCTACATTCTTCTCTAGCATTTGGTAAGCATCCAGTGCTGGAGGTCCAGAAATCCACTGTTACCAGGTGAAACAGTGTCTCATGTGACAAGTGTCTTAAGATGCCACTAGAAGCTGCAATTTAAATGGCTTGTTTATGTATTTATTTATTGAGAGTCTCATAAAAAGGCTCCCTTGGAGGATGTTATCCATTACAAATTTATCCACAATTATTTAGACTTCTGTATTCCCAGATCTACATTCTTTTATTTTCTTTATTATTATGTGTTTTAAATTTTATACATCAGCCATGGGTTCCCCTGTCCTCCCCACTCCCGCTCCCACCCCCACCCTCCCCCCAGCACCTCCCCTCCCTTCCATTCCCATGTCCTCCAGGATCAAGACACACCAGGGATTCATTTAAACCTGGTAGATTCAGTACAGGCAGGTCCTGTCACCTCCTTCCAGATTGAGCAAAGTGTCCCTGTGTAAGCCCAAGGTTTCAAACAGCCAGCTCATGCACTAAGGACAGATCCTGGTCCCACAGACTGGGTGCCTCCCAAACTGATCAAACTATTCAATTGTCTCACTTATCCAGAAGGCCTGATCCAGCTGGGGGCTCCACAGCCTTTGGTTCATAATTCATGTGCTTCCATTCATTTGGCTATTTGTCCCTGTGCTTTTTGTAATCTTGGATTCAACAATTCACGCTCTTGCAGACCTTCCTCTTTCTCGACAGTTGGACACCTGGAGCTCCACCTGGGGCCTGGCTGAGGATCTCTGCATCCACTTCCATCAGTTATTGGATGAGAGTTCCAGCATGACAGTTAGGGTGTTTAGCCATCTGATCACCAGACTAGGTCAGATCAGGCTTTCTCTTGACCATTTCCAGCAGTCTACAGAGGATGTATCATTGTGGATTTCTGGGGACCTCTCCAGCACTCTGCCTATTTCTGTTCTCATGTGGTCTTCATTTATTATGGTGTGTTATTCCATATTCTCCCTTTCTATTCTTGATCCAGCTGGGATCTCTTGATCCCCTCAGCTTTCTTTCCCTCAAATCTTGCCCTTCATTACTCCCACTGTCGTCCAGGTTGTTCATGGAGATCTCATCCATTTCTCTGTCATTGGGTGATCCCTGTGTCTTTCCTAGGGTCCCGTTTTCTAGGTAGCCTCCCTGGAGGTGTGTAGCAGTCTAGTCATCTTTGTTTTACATCTAGTATGCTCCTATGAGTGAGTACATACCATGTTTGTCCTTCTGAGTCTGTGTTACCTCACTCAGGATGATTTTTTTCTAGATCCATCCATTTGCCTGCAAACCTCATGATGTCATTGTTTTACTCTGCTGAGTAGTACTCCATTGTGTATATGTACCATATTTTCTTTATCCATTCTTCAGTTGAAGGGCATCTAGGTTGTTTCCAGGTTCTGGTTATTACAAACAATGCTGATATGAACATAGCTGAGCAAATGCCCTTGTGGTATGATTGAGCATTCCTTGGGTATATGCCCAAGAGTGCTATAGCTGAGTTTTGGGGGAGATGGATTCCCAATTTTCTAACGAATCGCCATATTGATTTCCAAAGTGGCTGTACGAGCTTGCATTCCCACCAGCAGTGGAGGAGAGTTCCCCTTGCTCCACATCCTCTCCAGCATAAGCTGTCTTCTGTGTTTTTGATCTTAGCCATTCTGACAGGTGATGCTCAACATCCCTAATTATCCGGGAAATGCAAATCAGATCTACATTCTTAAAGTAGATTAATATTAAAATTACAGATTACTTCTGGGAATGTAGGTTTTCTTTTAGAGAAAAGTAAGTTATTATTTTATTAGCCATTGTTTACATGTGTTTTATTTTATACTATAAATGAAGATGTAGGGTTAAATTTAGAAAGTATCTAAGATTGGTTTCCAAAACCTTTTCAGTTCTTTTTTCTGACTTTGATCACTAGCTGCTTAGTCAGCATCAGCTGGGTTTTCCTAAAAGTGTTGCTAATTGTGCTTTAGGTACTCACTATGCTGCCCAGCGTTCTGAGGGAGTTCTGTTCAAGAGTGAGGCATCTGACTGGCCTGAGTGAGCATCATCGCTTCCCGTGCATAATGAATAATTCATCTATAGAGAAGTGAATGTTGGAACTTTGACTTTGAACAGTAGGGAGGAAGCAGTCCCCTCTCCAGATGACGCATGGTTACAAAGCATGGAGGTGGGGCGGTTGTTTTGTCATAATGAGGAAAGCTGGAAGGGGAGGGTAAAGAGGACAACAAAAGGCAGAACTTAGAAACAAAGAGCCGAGTCCTTAAAGATCCCCTTTAGTTACTGAACACAAACCAGCCTAGAAACTCAACTTAGCTTGAGAGTCACACATTCACAGGAGCTCGTAAGTCTCCTATGAGGATTCAGCAACTTTCCCTTGCATTACTCGGTGTAGCTTAAAGAATATAGAGTGTGGGGTAGAAAAGCCAGTGCATGTGAGCAGTGGATAAGAGATTCTGGCCTCTAGAAATCCTCAGAGGGTCCTCTTTTGAAATATGTCACAAAGTAAAAGTGGTTCTCCCAGTTTTCAGGGAATAAAAATTAAATACCTCTTACAAAGTTTCCATTTTGAAAGTATTAATGTAAATGTAAATTGTACTCAGCTCTCCTAGGCTCATATTAATTATATTGAAAGCTGGAGTGACCTGGTACAACTGGGGTGTCTCCAGCTGTTCCACCTGCTCCACATGTTCCACATGTTCCACATGTTCCAGATGCTCCATCAATTCTACCTGCTCCACCTGTTCCACCTGTTCCAGCTGTTCCACCTGTTTCAGATGCTCCATCAATTCCACCTCCTCCAGCTGCTCCACCTGCTTTACCTCCTCCAGCTGCTCCACCTGTTCCACCTGCTCCACCTGCTCTACCTCCTCCAGCTGCTCCAGCTGCTTCACCTGTTCCACCTGCTCCACCTCCTCCAGCTGCTCCAGCTGCTCCACCTGCTCCACCTCCTCTAGTTGCTCCAGCTGCTCCAGCTGCTCCACCTCCTCCAGCTGCTCCAGCTGTTCCAGCTTCTCCACCTGCTCCACTACTGACTGAAAGACCAGATGGGCATGTCAAGGCAACTTGGGATTTCTCAGAATCCAAGCAGGAAACAACTCAACATTTGAGGGATGTCTTTTTCCCCAAAATTCCATCAAAATTGTTGTTATTACTATTAATTATTATTATTGCAGAAATTGCTTATTTGTTTTAAAGTCTTATTTCTCAAAAAATCAGTAAATGATACTTAAAAACCAATGATTACAAAAGATAATGTGACATCTTTAAAAGTTAATGTATTGTTATTCTTCAGGATAACTTGTTAAATTATCTCATATTCTAAAGCATGAAAATGTATATATTATTTTATTCATGTGGCATGATATATAATCTGATTGTTACAAACATCATTATGTTCTAGTTATCTTATATGTGTATGATGTTCTAGTAACAATAGCAATCACTTTTAAATATATGGACAATCAAAAATATTTTTTCATAATTCCTGAGAATAATTCTTACAAGCCTATGTACTATTATTCTTCATTTTAGAAATGGAAAAATTAAAGTTTACAGAAATTCACTATCTCTATGAAGGTAAACACTCAAGACTCCCAACTATAGGATCCAAGCTCAAGCTCACATGATTCATTACTTCATGATTCTTCCAGGCATATCTGTCTTTTTCCAATGTAAAATTTAATAAAATCAGAAAAAAAATAAAATGTACAAATATTTGAAAAGACAGAAGACAAACAAACAAATTTAATTAAATATTTTAATTAACCGATGTAGCAGGAATCTTAAAAGGTTCTTTCTTAACCAGCCAAATGCTGCTAGTTTCTGGTCTTCATGCCTTACATATCTTTCTCTTTCTGCCCCCACTCCCTGGGATTAAAGGCTGGCTTTCTTCGATTAAAGGCGTCTCCATGCTGGCTGTATCCTTGAACACACAGAGATCCACCTAGCTCTGCCTCCCAAGTGCTGGAATTAAAGGCATGCACCACCACTGCCCAGCTTCTGCTATGGCTTGCTCTGACCCATTTTCTAGCCACCATTTTTGGCTCTGTATCTAGTGGCTGTCTGTTCTCTGACCCTAGATATATTAGGGTGCACAATATTTTGGGGAACACAATACCACCACAAACCAATCAAATTATTTGCAACATTAATGTGTATCTTAAGCAAATGACACATAGGAAATAAAAAATTATAGGGTTTAAATACCATGCAGAATTAAAATTCTGGCTAAAGGATGGATTTTCTTGGTGGTCATACTATGTGGCATGTATAAAAGCAGAAACCCTGGGTAGAGCTGGAAATAAATTGATCAGAAGGTGAATTTTTCATGCTACTTCCGTTCTTCCAACTATTTTGACAGATGAGGCACAAATGATTTCTAAAACTACTTTTCAATGTATATGTTCATTGTACATAAGTATTTGGTAATTTCTCATCATCTCACATGGAGTCATTTAATTTGCCACAAAATATAATTTAGGACCTCACAACGCACTGCAATACAACC